>NC_083326.1:55556960-55865752 GCF_963455315.2 Globicephala melas
GGGAAACAGAGCATACAGGAAGCCTGGCATCCTGCAGATGTTTAGTGGGCATCCACAGGTCCACATTTGCTCCAGGCACATTCCCAGGAAGTGCCCAGGAAGCAGAATTGATCAATATGCCTATTTCATTAAGGCTTTAGTTATTTGCTTGTGCCTTTTCGTCAGACTATTTGGAAAGAGAGAAAACGAGCATATGGGGCATCCAAAAATAAAAGGTTTTGACGATGATTTACCATTCTGAGTTACACAGAAAAACATAGGCCAGCAGGCGGGGACACTATGAAGATTCTGCCCTATTCTGAATCGTCCAAGTGCTTCTGGAGGTGTGTTAACATCAGAAATAGCTCCTTAAGAAAGAACTTTATCCAAGGACCACAAGTTTCTTAATCTCCCCTTGCTCTTTCAAAAAAAAAAAATCCATAATTTTGATTCAGAACCAGTTTGAGGGGAGAGAAGTGTGGGTGTCTTGTTCTGTAATGTAATCCTATTAAGTCTTTCTTTGGAAGCAAAACAAAACCATGTGTGATTTTCTAAGATGGTTTAGGGCTTCCCTATTATGTAATTGAAACCCGGAGGAGTGTATTTGGAATGGACTGTTACAAACGACACACAGGTTCAAAGAGTCCACTGGTTTTCAAACAACCAGAGGCTGTAAATAGGTGGGTGGAGGTACAAGCCCAGAAGGAAGGCTGCAAATGAACACACACAGTTATCGTTAAAGATCATGGCGGACTTGTAAAGCACAGGCAGGAAGTAAGCTTCGTCCACTCGTCATCTGGTTAAAATCCTCCTGTTTCACGTATTCAGCTTGAACGCTGTATAGATCTACTACCAGGTTGAAAGGTATGAATTAACGTATACAGGTTTTAAAATTCAGTAGATAACAGCAGAGTTATCTCTTTCACTCCCTAGGTGAAGGCTTCACAATGCTTCTGATGTAATTAATGTGTTCTACACAATAACGGTTGGGAATCGCCAGCCCACAGTATTAATAGTTTTGTCCAAAGCCCTGTGACCATGTGAACGAAGGGAACTCAACTGCTTGTTTCTGGACCTCATTCGTGCCGT
Organism: Globicephala melas; assembly: GCF_963455315.2. Lineage (NCBI taxonomy): Eukaryota > Metazoa > Chordata > Mammalia > Artiodactyla > Delphinidae > Globicephala > Globicephala melas. The sequence goes on from NC_083326.1 coordinate 55,558,029, forward strand.
GTTCCCTTAAACAAAGTTCCAGGAGAACATAGGTGAGAAGAGAGAGAATTGGTTAGCATGGCAATATTCACCTTTCCTAAAGTTTCCCCTTGAGTTGTTGGAATGGGTGAGAAAAGGCCAAGTGATTTTGAGTTCTCTCTGGAAAGAGACTAATGAAAAGAGGAGGTGTAGACAAAGGAAAGGGTTTGGGAAAGGAAAAGGCAGATGCTGTGATGAATGCCACCAATGAGCCCAATGATGTTCATTTCCACAGCCAGCAGACTGCTGTGCTGAGGGTCACAGGAATCCCCCAGAGCACTGGCCTTTGTCTTGTGGCTTTGACACTTCTCATGAAGCAAGAGTTCTTAATTCTTTTTTGGTGTAAATTTGTCAACATCACTTTCTTTCTTAATGAGTAAGGATGATGAATATCTTCCGGGACTCTGCACAATTCCATCCAGCACTTCACTGTTTCTACTTTCTAAAGAGTTCTCGCCTTTCTAGAAACACTGTTTCTACTTTCTAAAAGTTCTCGCCTTCCTCTGCTGTGTTAGATCGTGGTGGTGGCAGAAACCTCTTCTCTCCCCATAATTGCTTGGGGAGCTTTTCTGGCTGGAACACAGGTAAAAGCTGACAGCGTGCCTCTGAGCGTTTAGCTCTGTCAGCATAAGAACTACAAAGGCATGGATTTACGCTTCCAAAGACCCCTTAAGCTGGTTCTATGTAGCTTTAGGCCTTTGTCCTAAACGCCCTTCTCTTCAAAGACCACCTGCAACTGCTGTTTGCAAATGAACTGCCTCTGACATCTGAAGGCAAAAAAGAAAAACTACAAAATCTATAGAAAACTCACTTGCTACCCCTATGAGGTGGGGAAGACAAAGCAAAGGATCCTTCAAAAATTTAATTTAGGGTTTAATTTAATTTTAAAATTTAATTTAGTGTTCCAAATGGAGCCCTAACCCTGAAATGTTAGCTATTTCTGTTTTAAAAATAAAATTCATTTTCTGTATTATGAAAGTAAAACATGCCCACTGCAGAATATTTGGAAAATAAAGTATAAAGAAAACCCCAGGGCTTCCCTGGTGGCGCAGTGGTTAAGAATCTTCCTGCCCATGCGGGGAACACGGGTTCAAGCCCTGGTCTGGGAAGATCCCATATGCCGCGGAGCAACTAAGCCCGTGCGCCACAACTACTGAGCCTGTGAGCCCAAACCACTGAAGCCCGCGCACCTAGAACCCGTGTTCCGCAACAAAAGAAGCCACTGCAATGAGAAGCCCACGCACTGCAACGAACATAGCCCCCACTCGCCGCAACTAGGGAAAGCCCAAGTGCATCAGCGAAGACCCAACACAGCCAAAAATAAATAAATAAATTTATATATATAAAAAAAGAAAAACCCACACTATCTTTGGCTCCAATAGCAAAGGTAATCACTGTTTAACATTCTAGTGCATTTATTTCCTCCCAGTTTTTTTTTTTCCTGGTTGCAATTTCTTAACATAGTTCTGCACTATGTATGCAGGTTTGTGTGTACACAACACATATACAAACACACAATTTTGGACAGTGCTTCAATGTACTGTAGATTTCTAGCTTGATATAATATCAGAAGTTCTTCCCCTAAATATTATCATAAGCTCTTTCTAAATATACTTTTTATGGTTGGCATAATAATTCATTGAAGTGAATGTTCCATAATTTACCTAACGTTTCCCTACCGGTAGACAAATGTTCACCACCAACAAAGGTGGTTCAGATCTTTCACCATCATAAATAATGTTGTGGTGAACATCTTTATAAAATTTTCTCTGTGTCAGATTGTTTCTGCAGAACAGTTTCATTGAAGGGAAGTAGAGATCAAAAATAATGAACATTCAAAAAGTTTTTAGAGATTTCAACACACCGCTTGGGTTGTATCTTATGGCTTGGATGGGTGCAAAGAGTGGGAGTTTTGCTGTTTTTTGGTTTTTAATGGAGATTCAAAATAAGGAAGAAATTCCATGTTCTTAGCACCTTTAGGGCTTATCAGTATTTTTTCTGGCCTTTCACGGTACTTTAGTACTTTGGGGGCTGAATAATAATATGCATTTTAAGAGAAAGCTAGAAAAAAAGGAATCAATGTTGATACAAATCTTTTATAGATTTTCTCATAGTTTAAAATTTATTCCAGAGATGGGATCAGCATTCCATGAAGTCCCCCTTATTCAGCTATTCATGGGTTAAACAGAGATTTGAGGCCAGGTCAGGACTGAGGCTAATAATATTAGTATAATTTTTAAATTTACAGATAAGAGAGGGAAGAGGTAGGGGTGTAACCTCCATGGGGCTTTGGCTAGGACAAGGTGGGGAAAGAACATAAAGTAGAAACTAAAAGCCTAAGAATAAACGGAAGCCTTTATTTGCAGAAGTTAACATTTACCAGTCTCCTTGAGTCTCACTATTTCACCCATTTTGGGAAGTCCTTTCCCCAAATAAAAAATGATTGAAACTTTGTTTCTCAAGATGGTGTGCGAGAGACATGTGACCATCCCACTCTTTCTAAAATGAACTGGTTTATTTTCAGGTGCATGAGAAAAAAGTAAAGAACTTTCTGCTTCTGTATAGATGTTGGAGTCATCGCAGAAACTTAGAGAATTCAGTGAAGTAGAAAATTTCCTGAGGAAATCTTACATTTGCACCTATCAATCAACTATCAACAAATATTCATGGGGGAAATCTTATATGTGAGAACTGTAGCTTTGTGTTTTGAAGGCTAATTGCTGAACAGGTGCAAAGCGATAAATTCAGTGGTATTTAAACTTTTTAACCTATAGTTTGGGTCACAAGGTACTAACAAGACCTTATACCATGTAAGACTAGTAGAGACCTCAAGACTGCCGAAGGCCCAAGTTAAAAGCTTGCATTCTTTTGATCTAAGCAATTAAGAAAGTACTAAGGACTTGTGGAACGTGGTTTTCTTTTTTTCTGATAGACAGCTATTTATATTTTAGGTAACTCATTTTGATTTTATTATTTAAAATTTTCTTATTTTGAACTTTTTATTACCTTAGTTACAAAAGAAGAAAAATTTTAATTGAAGTATAATTGACTTACAAGATTCTATTAGTTTCAGGTGTACAACATAGCGATTTGATATTTTTATATATTACAAAATGATCATCACAAGTCTAGTTACCAATTGTCACCATGTAAAGTTACTACAATATTGACTATATTTCCTATGTTGTACATTACGTCCTGTGACTTATTTATTTTATAACTGGAAGTTTGTGCCTCAATCTCCCTCACTTATTTTACTCATCCCCTCACTCCACTTCCTTTTGGCAGCCATCTCTTTGTTCTCTGCATCTGGGAGCCTTTTTCTGTTTGTTAATTTGCTATCTAGATTCCACATATAAGTGAAATCATACAGTATTTGTCTTTCTCTGTCTGACATTTCACTAAGCATAATACCCTCTAGATCCATCCTTGTTGCAAATTGCAAGATTTCATTCTTTTTTATGGCTGAGTAATATTCCATTACACGTGTGTACAGCACATCTCCTTTATCCATTTATCTGTTGACGGACACTTAGTGTGCTTCCATATTTTGGCTATTGTAAATAGTGCTGCAATGAACATAGGTGTGCATATATCTTTTTGTTTTTTTAAAAATTTATTTATTTTATTTTTGTTTATTTTTGGCTGCGTTGGGTCTTCGTTGCTGCGCAGGGCTTTCTCTAGTTGCGATGAGCAGGGCCTACTCTTCACTGCAGTGCACGGTCTTCTCATTGCGGTGGCTTCTCTTGTTGCAGAGCATGGGCTCTAGGTGTGCGGGCTTCAGTGGTTGTGGCACGTGGGCTCAGTAGTTGTGGCTCACAGGATCCAGAGCACAGGCTCAGTAGTCGTGGTGCATGGGTTTAGTTGCTCCGCAGCATGTGGGATCTTCCTGGACCAGGGCTTGAACCTGTGTCCCCTGCATTGGAGGCAGATTCTTAACCACTGCACCACCAGGGAAGTCCCAGCATACATCTTGTTGAATTAGTGTTTTTATTTTCTTTGGAAAAATACCCAGAAATGGAATTGCTAGATCATATGGTAGTTATATTTTTAATTTTTTGATGATACTCCATACTGTTTTCCATAGTGGCTGTATCAGGTAACTAATTTTTAAATGAAAAGAAAGTTTCTTTTTTGTTAACTTTATTTTATTTTATTTTTTTTGGCTGTGCTACACGGCTTGTGGGATCTTAGTTCCCCAAACAGGGATTGAACCTGGGCCCTCGGCAGTGAGAGCATGGAGACCTAACCACTGGACAGCCAGGGAATTCTGAAAAGAAAGCTTCTTTAAACATTCTTTTTATTTAATGGGATACAGTAAATGTGCTGTCAATAAAACTGGAAAAGATATCGATGCAGCTGCCATCTGACTTGAGCAAACACATGGCAATTCCAAAGGCTAAATAAACAGAGAATGTCTGGCGTTTGCACTACTTTTTAAGACACGCTGTGCTTTATTAAAATGCCACTGTGACAAATGCCACTAAAGTCATCCTAGATGGTTTGAAGGACAATGGATATGCTGTCCTTGAGCATTTTTTGTCTTCACCTTTTTCTCAATCAAGATTGTTGAGTGTTTGCTTTGAGTGGTTGAGTATTTTTAAAGAGTGTACAATTTATCCCATAGTTTGCAGAATGGTGAGAAAAAATATTTGGACAGGACTGGGAAGGAGGATACTGGACTCTGACAGTGATACGGCATTGAGCACAGGGTGCAGAATGAAATGTAATTTTGGGTGGTCGCCCCTGTGTGAACGTTGGGTCACGTTAGGTGGGGCATCTCTGTGTGTGGAAAGAATTGTTTCGACGTTTGCCAGGCAGAAGAAGTCGTTTAATAGAGATTTAAAAAGGATAGTGCCAGCCCACGCATGTCCTCTTCGAAGGAAACTCTGCTCAAACCATGCATTGAAGAAGTCGTGGCTCCTGGGTCACAGGAGTCCCAGAAGGATGGGAGAAGGGGGGTGGGGATGAAAAAGTGGTCATCGAAATAATGGCTGAAAATTTCCCAAACTTGGCAATTTGGCAAAAAAATATGGGTAAATACAATAGACTTTCTCTCGCCTCCGATATTTTGTACATTATATTTGACGTTTGAAGCAAAAAGTATAACGTTGTGTGATGTGGCTCTCAATGTATGTAGAGAAAATATTTAAGATAATTATAAGTGAGAGAAGGCAAAGGGACTTGTAGGGAGGTTAGGTTTCTATACTTGATTCAAAGTGGTAAAATGTGGACAAGAGTAGATCTTTGTCGTGATGGTATGGTTCTGTATCTCGAGTGCAGTGGTAGTTGCAAGAATCTGCGCTTGTGATAACTACCCATCTACATTGTGCCAAAGTCAACTTCCTGGTTTTGATATTGTATTGTTATCTACGATGTAACCATTGGGGTAGACTGAGTGAGGGGTATAAGTGACTTCTGTACTATCTTTGTAATTTCCTGTAAATACATAATTATTTCTAAACAAAAAGTTAAAAATAAAAGATGATGGAAAGAAGTTCCTTGAAAATGATGAAAGCCAACATTTCATATCTCGTCATAATTCTCTGGCCGTCATCAACATTTTGGAAGAGAATAAGATATTTTAGAGGCAAAGCAGTGGATGACATGGACTCACTGATTTTCTTAAATTATATAATTTAATTGTGGGGGAAAGTATGTAATGGGATAAGGATATCAGATGAAAAAGCAATTCAAGGTTGGATTTTAAGAGGCAAAGGACGGTAATCCTACTCAGAAATTCAGAGTGAGCTTTTGATTTCATCAGATCTGATATTCTTTGTCAGGGATATACCTGTAAAGTATAAAACTGGTTCAGCAAAGTTAATTTTAATAATATTACATATCCCCGTGAAACCATAAAACTGAAAAAATATTGTAGGGGTAAACACTAATTAAATTTTGACAGTTTTTTTGTATTTTTTAGAGACAATTTAGACTAGTTATTTTCTTCTGCAAGTTAAATTAGAAGTTATGAGTATTCTCAGTAATACTGATAATTAATAGAAAAGCGTAAAAAAGAGCCACAACATGGATACAGCTAGAGATGATCACACTAAGTGAGATAAGTCAGAAAGAGAAAGACAAATACCATATGATATCACTTATATGTGGAATCTAAAATATGACACAAATGAACCTATCTATGAAACAGAAACAGACTCACAGACATAGAGAACAGACTTGAGGTTGCTAAGGGGGAGAGGAGGGGGAGGGATGGCGTGGGAGTTTGGGGTTGGTAGAAGCAAACTATTACATTAAAAAAAAAGAAAAAAAAGAATGGGTAAATAGCAAGGTCCTACTGCATAGCACAGGGAACTATATTCAATATCCTGTGATAAACCATCATGGAAAAGAATATGAAAAAGAATGTGTACATGTGTATAACTGAGTCTCTTTGCTGTACTGCAGAAATTAACACAACATTGTAAATCAACTATACTTCAGTTTAAAAAATGGCACTAAAAAGAAAAGGGTAAAAAAGAAAAAGTTATTTTGTATGCTGGTGGAATTTACATGTCAGCAGGACACCAGCAGATGGCAAAGAAAACTTTCAGTGTTAATAGTGACATGATCATTGCTTTCTCATTACGATAAATATAAGACTAATTGTTACATAATTGCTAATATAGTAAAATCATGGTACTATTCATCTTGGTCTTCTCTCTTTTTTAAGTAAGGACACTTGGCAGCAGTAAAGGGTTACCCTGAATGCTTGACAGAAAGTCAATGGCTAGAGGAACAGAGAGAAATACAAAACCTCGGCTCTTGGATTTATTTACTAGCTGGAGCTGTGTAGGGTTGTCCAAGTGCTAGCATTAATCACACATATGGTTTTTAGTTACTATCATTTTACTATATTTGTTAAAGTTCAATACTAATTGGATCAGACAACGTTGGACTTACTGAAGGCTTTTAAATATGTTCACATATTCTATTACAAAACAGTGTCTACGGAGGTATCAGAAAGAGAAAAAAGTGAATTTTTAGGTTCTGTGTTGTCAGGTCATTAATTTTTTTGAGAAATTTCCCATAGTCACATGAAAGAAGTCTGATTTTCTAATTTGTGTTTTCTGATTGACCTTGGTAACTGGGTTGTGAATGCTGAACCCAGCTAAGAGACCAGCCAGATCAGGATTAAATTATCATAGTATTTTTTTACTTAGTGCAAGGTAGAGACCTCTGATGATTTCATCAGCCACAACACAGACTTTACCACCTGCTTACTTTACACGTGAATTGGTAAAAATTCTTTTTTCCATTCAGTGCTGTCTGACAGCACTATAACTAGATCAAGGGTTGGATATTTGATCTTTTAAATCCACCTTCATGTCAAAATGACCAAGTATAATATGAAATTTTAAACCCAAAGAGTATTTTCTTCTTTGAGGCTTTTTTAAAAAATTCATTGTCATTTCTCTTTCTTTTTTAATCTTTAATTTCACTTTAAACAGGTATTCCAGGGTTAGACAAACCAGCATGAAAAACCGTGTCACTAATATGTGATCAAAACAGTTTCTTTTAAAGAGGGATTTTCAGAAATTTTAATGGAAAACACAGGTTTCAAACATGGCAGGAACTAAATGAATATTTGTGGGAAGAAAAATGAAAGGAAAGAGTTCCCGGGCCTCTCATTCTGTAGACAGATTTGTAATATATTAGTTCAGGGTTTACTATACTTTACTAAGCATTTATTGATGAGTAAAGAGAATTTAAGAGCCTGTTCTGTCACTTACTAGCTTGGTCCAGCTGTTTAAACTCGCTAAGCCTTAATATTTTTTCCTGCATGATGAAAACGATGATATCATATCCCATACGTGTCATAGAGTATTTGTGCGGATTACACAAGATAATCTATGCAACTGGTTCATAATGCTTGTCAAGGTGTACGCGCTCCAAGATTAGCCATTATCATTATTATGAAACTAAGCGAGATTGAGAGATTAAAATTAAAGTCAAGGTAGAGGCGTTCTGATGTGTAATTTACATAGTGCTTCCTTATCAATGATCTCATTTGAACCTGACAACAACGCTAAAGGCCGGAAGACCCTGGGGCCCCATTACTATTGGCCCTGTGACAGCCTCTCCGATGCTCAAAGGCAGATTTGAGGGCTGTCTACGGTGCACGATATCTCCAGGCTTGGCACTTTGGTCCTGAGAGGCGATTTTTTTTTTTTAACATTTTTATTGGAGTATAATTGCTTTACAATGGTGTGTTTCTGCTTTATAACAAAGTGAATCAGTTATATGAGAGGCGATTTTTTAAAAAATTTATTTTATTGAACTATAGTTGATTTAACAATGTGTTAATTTCTGCTGTACAGCAAAGTGATTCATACATATATATATATTCTTTTCCATTATGGTTTATTACAGGATATTGAATAGAGTTCCCTGTGCTCTGCAGTAGGACCTTGTTGTTCATCCACTCCATATACAATGGTTTGCATCTGCTAATCCCAAACTCCCAATTCATCCTTGCCCCGACCCCCTCTGGCCCCCTTGGCAACCACAAGACTGTTCTCTACGTCTGTGAGTCTGTTTCTGTTTCTTATGTAAGTTCATGTGTGTCATATTTTAGATTCCACATATAAGTGATATCATATGGTATTTGTCTTTCTTGGTCTGACTTACGTCGCTTAGTATGATAATCTCTAACTCATTCCATGTTGCTGCAAATGGCATTGTTTCATTCCTTATTTATGGCTGAGTAGTATTCCATTGTATATATATATACTATGTCTTTTTTATCCATTCATCTGTCTATGGACATTTAGGTTGTTTCCATGTCTTGGCTATTGTGAATAGTGCTGCTATGAACATAGGGGTGCATGCATCTTTTTAAATTATAGCTTTGTCTGGGTGTATGCCCAGGGGTGGGATTGCAGGATCATATGGCAACTCTATTTTTAGTTTTTTGAGGAACCTCCATACTGTTCTCCATAGTGGCTACACCAGTTTACCTTCCCACCAACAGTGTCGGAGGGTTCCCTTTTCTCCACACCCCCGAGAGGTGATTTATATGCAGCAAAACCACTGGAGGAGATGAAAGCAGAAGACACTCTTCAGACCCTCTGTCTTCCTCAGTGTCGACAGGACTTTTGCATTTTATGACTTCATAATATTTCTACTTAGAGTGCAGAAGAATGTCACCTTAAGGGCCCCAAAGAAGAAACGTTATAACCAAAATTCTTCCAAAAGTCATCACTGTCAGTTTTCTCAGATATAAAAAACAGAGCAGTTGCTTCACAAGAGGCATAAGTTGTACTACAAATCCTGCCTTTTTTTTTTTTTTGGTCTAGGCCTTCTAAGATGGGAGGAAGTGGACATCTCCACAATTCTACTTGGATGTTTGGAGAAATTCAAGGAAGGGAGCCTCATAAGCAGAGGGACAAGGAACCAGTCCAGGCAAGATCTGAAATTTATTACTTGTTCTTATCTTGAATAGAAAAGAAAGTCTCTTTGTTTAAAAAAATTGCTGTCTGTCCTTTGGACTTCTGAACTTTTCCCTCATTGCTTTATAAAAACAACCTGTTAATTAACTTTGCGCCTGTTAGAAAGAAGTGAGCTTCCTCTGAACTCTAAGGATTCTCCGTGAATTTGTAGAGCTGAGGCTTGAACAAGCAAAGGGCTATGGCTCACCTGGGGTTTTATTCTGACTTTGCCTCCAGCTAGAAGCCCACCACTTTGGGCCTTAGTTTTCCTACCTTAAAATGGGTTTGTGGATTAGATCAGGGGTGGCAGCCTCTTTCGGTAAAGGGGCAGAGCGTAAACATCTTTGGCTTTCTGTACCATACGGTCTCTGGAGCAACAGTCTCTGGAGCAACACACAGACAATGTGTCAGCAAATGGATGTGATTTTGTGCCCATAAAATTTTTTTTACAAAAATAGGCAGCAGGTTAGATTTGGCTCATAGGCTGTAGTTTCAGACCCCTGGACTGGATGATATAGAAGTTTCTATTGCTAATAGTTTATCATTTAACTTGTTTTAACAGCAACGCTATTTCCCTGGGAAAGTCACCTTGATTATCCAAACTTTTTAATTATTTATTTTTTATTTATTTATTTTTGGCTGCATTGGGTCTTAGCTGAGGCACGTGGGCTTCTCTCTAGTTGTGGTGCGAGGGCTCAGTAGTTGTGGCACGTGGGCTTTGTTGCCCCACGGCATGTGGGATCTTAGTTCCCTGATCAGGGATCGAACCAACGTCCCCTGCATTGGAAGGTGGATTCTTTACCACTGGACCACCAGGGAAGTCCCCAAACAGTTGTTGAGTATGGAGTTTGTGAGGTACTTAAGTATTTTTTTTTTTGCTAATTACTGCAGCATTATTCATAATAGCCAAGATATGGAAACAACATAAGTGTGCATGGAGGGATGGATGGATGAAGATGTGGTATATAGATACACAATGGAACATTATTCAGCCACAAAAAGGAGGAAACCCTGCCATTTGTGACAACATGGGTGGACCTTGAGGGCATTATGTTAAGTGAAATAAGTCAGAGAAAGAGAAATACTGCATAATCTCACTTATATGTGGAATCTCAAAAAGCTGCACTCTTAGAAACAGAGTAGAGTGGTGTTTACTAGGGGCGGGAGGATGGGGCAAAGGGGAAGACAGTGGTCAAAAGAACAAACTTCCATTTAGAAGATGAATAAGTTCTGGAGATCGAATGCACAGAACCGTGATCATAGTCAACAATACTGTATTACATTCAAAGTTGCTGAGAGACTAGGTCTTAAATGTTCTCACCACAGAAAAGAGGCGATAATTATGTGCTGTGATGGAGGTGTTAGCTAACACTGTGGTGCTAATCATATGAATGAATCAGATCAACTCATTCTACAACTTAAACTTACACAGTGTGGTATCTGTCCAGTTTTAGCATCCGGGTGATGGTGACCTCATAGAATGAGCTTGGGGGTGTTCCTTCCTCTGCAATTTTCTGGAATAGTTTCAGAAGGATAGGTGTTAACTCCTCTGTAAATGTTTGATAGAATTCGCCTGTGAATCCCTCTGGTCCTGGACTTTTGTTTGTTGGGAGTTTTTAAATCACAGTTACTTAAACTTACACAATGTAATATGTCAATTATATCGGAGTAAAACAAGTATTTTTCTGCATCTTCTCTTACCTTTTTTTCCTCCATTATTGAATGCCTAGCATGTGTTATAAATGTAAATTACTACCTTAATGTTATTCTGCTTAAGATCTTGTGTGTTTAGGGTTTGTTGCTGTTGCTGGGGGTGGGGCGGGGGGAAGCAGGCTGTATGGGATTGGAGTGTAGGATGCTGGGAGGTAGGTTTGGTGTGGTCTTCTAGATGGGATGGCTGCCTGGGTGTGATGACCCAAACCTGTGAGAACTCCTGGGACGTTAGCCCCGACCTCAGGTGCTCAGAAAGGTAACTGCTTCTGTATCTGGAGCTGGGAAAGCGTGTGAGGTTAAGATTATGGAAGAGCGTGTCTCTATTTAAAGAAAAATGTGATCTCTCTTGTTAGAAAAATCAAACTGGAAAACATGCTGTGATCACCATGGCCCCCAGCCACACTCAAGAGGGCAAAGTGTGTTGACTCCCTGCTGGAGGGCCCTGGCTGCTCGCCAGGGTGACGCTCTGTCCTGGGCCCTCGCTGCCCTTCCTGGGGACTCCGTCAAGAACAGGAGACCAGTTCAACCCCATCCATTTCTAAGAGCTTCCCCTAATAAAAGAATATAGCACACAGGCCAAACTCGAGGAGCAACAGGGAGGCATATACTTATTCTTTATAAGTATTATATTACTGCTACATAAAGCTTCCCTCAAAAACTTGTAGTTTCAAAGTGAAAACTTCTTAAAAGACCAGAGAAGACCATATATCATGACAGTCTGCCTGTTTCTGTCAAAGGGTATTATTTTAATTCAAATATTATATTGGCTTTTAAAATCATGAAAAGCAATACATGCTTATTTAAAAAATTTCCCTCTGTCCATACCCACTGACCCTCCTGCCTACTACTTGCTGGGTAACAACTACAAGCGATGCCTTTTGTCTCTGCTGACCACGTGTGTGTCTGTGTATCTGTATGAGTAGATCCATTGATGATGATACACTCTTTCTGCTTATCCAGGCCCCTGATGTCACCACATTGAAGTCTAGCTGCAATGTGGTAATGCCTTTGATAGATCCTGGATCTTAGTGTAGGAAGTAAAAAAGAAACCTCAGCCTTAAACGCGTACAATTGCATTTGCATATTCCACAAGGAGGCCAGTCGAAGCCAATACTCTGAAGTGGAGGTCTGGGTCTGCTTCTAGCACCAAGTTCTACTTTTACCTAAAATATTCAGACGATTGAGGTAAGGGTGCTTGTTTTCCCACAGTCATAAGGCTAACTGCCCTCTTAAAATTTTTACTTTCCTACAGTAGCTCTAATCCTCACCAAATAGTCCCAGGTGCAATGATTATGTAAAAACTTGTTGAATCTATTAGATGGAGAGATTATCTGCGTGCTTGAAGCAGACGATATACTGAGATAACATAGGACTGTATCATAGTTAGATAAACCGAAAAGTCAATAAACCAAAAGAAGCATAACTATAAATCACTCCCTAACTCAGCTCCTAGTTGGTCCCCAAGGCTCCGTTAATCCTTGATCATTTTACTAGGGGCTCCTTAGGGCCATTTAGAGCCAAGCCCATCTTCCTGATTGTCCCACGTGGCAGCAGACACTGTTGTGGACCTTTGTCGGTGGTGTCATTTTGCTCATATAAAGAATGGACAAGGCTGGAGGAGAAAAGCTTAATAGTCTATTTTGTTGAAAATTTGAACAATTCAAAATGGGCTGACACAAAAATCAAAGACTCAGAATGCGTACTGTCCTGGGGAGAAAAGGTATAGCTATTAACTGCATTTGACAAAAATGAAGCATTGTTTTTTCAGGCAAAGCGAAGTTTAAGACTTGGAATCTGTTGTAAATGTCCCAAGAATAATGAGCAAAGGAGAACTCTACCTCATGTCCCAACACGGATGTAAATTTGACCTGTGTACATGGGGAAATGGTTAAAATTAGAGCAAAGTCAGTTCCTGATGAACACAGATGAGCGCACGCTTTCAAAAATTAGTAGGTCCTATGAGAAAGTAGATTTTCTATGGAAGGAAACCAGTAGAAGAAAATATGATGGTACTGACATCACGTGACAGAGAAAGGGAAAATTGTGTGTGTGTGTGTGAGAGAGAGAGAGAGAGAGAGAGAGAAGGAAGGGGGGTAAGGAGGAAGCCCAGGAATTATGAGAGCAGTAGAACGAAGGGCACAGAATCTTATTATATCCTGAGGCGACTTTTTAAAAAGAACCAATTCATGGCATAGAGAAATTGTGAAAAGTGGTATTAGAATTCTAAAGGCCTTACTTAGAAACTCCTGTAATATTTAGCCCTTAAATTGTTTGCTTACTTTTCCCCGACTGTAAAAATGATATATCATAATGTTGACTTGGATGATGAAGGGTGAGGTCACCGGCTGCCCTGTACAAAAATCTGATCTTTTATGCTTCACCGTTCCCTGTGACATCTTCCTGACCCTAACCCCCTGCGGCTGCAGCCAAGCCTGGAGCCTTCCCATCTAGACGGCTGCAGGTGGACGGGGTCCAGGACTTAGGACAAGGCACGTGGAGCCCAAGATGGAGCAGTCGCTGTCACCTTGGTGGTGTTTTCATTTATTTCTTTTATTATTTGGCTGTTCTCCCACATAGGGCCTCTGGCTAAAGCCCCTCCAATTTAATTTACATTCTATTTTATTTTATTTTTTTGGCTGTGTTGGGTCTTCATTGCTGCACGTGGGCTTTCTCTAGTTGTGGCGAGCGGGGGCTACTCTTCGTTGCGGTGCATGGGCTTCTCATTGCGGTGGCTTCTCTTGTCGTGGAGCATGGGCTCTAGGTGCGCGAGCTTCAGCAGTTGTGGCACGTAGGCTCAGTAGTTGTGGCTCTAGGGCTCTAGAGCGCAGGCTCAGTAGTTGTGGCACACGGGCTTAGTTGCTCTGCAGCATGTGGGATCTTTCCTGACCAGGGATGGAACCCCTGTCCCCTGCATTGGCAGGCAGATTCGTAAGCACTGTGCCACCAGGGAAGTCCCTTAATTTACATTCTAAATGGAAGAGCACAGGACGCCCTCCCAGGCCTTGCTCACTTCCTTCTCTGATAGGCTTGTCAGATTTAGCAAACACTGCAGACACTACAGATAATTCTGTCGTATAAGTAGGTCCCTTGCAATATTTGGGATATACTTACACTACAGAAGTATTCACTATTGATCTGAAATTCCGATGTAACTGGCAACCTGGATTTTACCTGGATTTTTATTGTTTGGACTCTGCAAACCCCCAGAGCAGCTGGGAAGGGTCTTAGGAAGGTCAGAATAGCGCATTTGGGGTGAAAAGCACAGTACAAAGAGTAAGTAAGTTGTCTCTTAAAGGACGAAACACAAACGCCTCTTAGTTGATCTGAAAACAGCCATTCTGGAGTCCTTGTCACTTTACCCCCAACACTGCTCCCTGCAGGGGTGGTGGAGGTGGAGGTGAGCCAGTAGCCCTTTTCCTTCCCTCGGCCCTTCTGGGCAAGGATCTGCATTTTGCATGTTTAAGGAGTAACTACAGCACAGAAGAGTAGCTGGCGGGTGATGAGGCCGCTATACAGAGAACGGACCAGACACGGAAGAGGACTGGGGGGAGTTGGAAGTAGGGTCAGGGAAACAAGGAAACACCAAAGACACAGTGAGGAAGCTAGAGGCGCAGGCAGACCTTCAAGCCACACTTAGTGCACAAATGTAAACACACATAAATATGCCCATGAATGAATTTAAAAATGTGTTCATTTTCTGAATCAACCTTATTTAACTTATTAACCTCGTCTGGGCTGTTCCTGTGAAATTTCCTAGTGTGCAGGAATGCACACCCCCCATCTCTGGTGGGAGACAGCCAGCCAGGGCCAGAGCTGCTGGGCTCTGGAGGGGCTGCTGAGCCAGGGTAACGTCTAGAAGCATCTTTCCCCTAATCCTGAGATCCCAATTTGCATTGGTCCAGAAGGAATGCCATATTGTTTCACCTCTAATGGTTATTTGCAAATTCTATCTCAACCCCGTCTCTCTAGTTAGTAGGATTTTAATTCAGGTTTGACAACCTATTAATTCTCAAGCCTGCAAAAGTGCTAGGCTGAATGATAATTACATTTGAGGCACCTAGAACAAAACCTGAATAATACAATAGTCTAGCACAGACTCCTCCTTCTAATTAATTTATCCTTATTTATCTTGACTCTTGGTTTGATGATCTTTTTGTAGCATTAGTCTTTATTGGAGTAATGCTGAATTCCGTCAGAGTTAAGACTAGTTAACTATGGAGGGGATTTTCTTCTTGGACCCAGATGTTATGGAAAAAAAGCACCCCCAAACCCATAAAACACACGTACACTGTCACACACAATCCGTGGCTATGTTCCTAGGTAGGTCCAGTGTCATGGTAACCAGTTAAGCTCTTCTGTGCCTCTCTGACTAAAATCAGATCAAAAGACAGTGTAGCAGCGTAAACCTGAACTCAGTTTAGAGGGAAAAGGAGGCTCTGTATGCGTATAGTTAGGAGGTTTTAAAATGGTGAAATAAATCTGCCTTCTGTTATAAGGAAAGAAAACTCATAAAGTGTACAATCAGTATTACTGCATCATCCGTTTCTTATTTTCTCACAGTGGTACTTCAGGTCTTTTGGGAGAGTCATTTTGTGGATCTCTTGGAATTTAAAAAGCTTTCCAACTCTGTGATGCTCAACAGTCAGGGTATCTGATTCCTGGAGGGGTCACACCCCTAAAAGGCAGGGCCTGATGATGGAGAGTAGGAGTTGGGTGGGATGAGTGTGCTGGTCCTAGGATGTTGTGTGGGTGTTTTGGGAAGATCTTCCCCCTGTGCCATCCCTCTTGGTCCCACAGTTGCAGTCTCCTCTGTTGATACCAGAGATGGAGATGGAGGAAGAAAGGGGTGCGTGGATGTGGCCGGAGGAGGCTGGGGATAGAGGCGGGCAGGGAAGCAGACGCGCTGCCTCGAGGGCTGTGGGTGGGGTTTGGTGAAGGGTGACCGTGTGATAACAGCGAGGGGACCACGTGCAGTGTCTGGGGGCGGTCGTGCCGCCCCCGGGCGCGGGGCCAGCTCTGCCCACTCACCCGTGCTGCTCTGGATGGTCCTCACGGTGGTGGTGGTACGCGGCGGGGAGGAAGACCTCAGCGACACGCACTCGTCGTCCTGCGAGCAGCCCTTCTCGATGGCGCGCACGTAGCTGTGGCTCCGCATGCGGAAGCAGCCGGGCATCGGCAGGTCCAGGGCCTCCACTGCCTGTGACTCCAGCTCGCTGAACACCGACTCGCACACCGACTCGAACTGCCCGTTCACCTCCATCTCGCTCACCTGCGGGCGAGACGGGGACCGTAACACCGCGCTGCTCCGGGGGAGAAGCCACCTCGCCCTCGGAGCATCTCCAAACTGCATCCCCCAGAAGAACGTCCCGTCCGCTTACAGTAAACTCCAGCGCATTGTATTTCCTCTACCTGACAGACTTATAGTAGAATGGTATCTAGCTTATGATCCCAAATAGTCAATTAAATTCTAAAGAAAAAGAACTTTGTTTTTAGAATGCAGGGAAGCGTGGCGCAGGGAAATCTTACATCAGGGCACGCCAAGGTGCTAATTCTTCCTTATTTATAAATGCAAACCTAGGGGCCAATTTTATAGGCCTAAGGTCAGAGTTCGTATATTTCAATGGGGCTGTAATTTTAGCACAAACGTTTCAGAAACTAGTATTTTTATTGTGCCTTTGGAAGTGACTAGCTCGTCAAATAATTTGCATCGACTGAAACTTAATTTACTGCAAAGTATAAAAACAGGCCCTGTATTTTCTGGCAAGATACCCATATCATGCACAAAAATAGACCAAACCCAGATGTGAAAATCTTGAAAGGCACTACTGAGATTTTCAAACTATCTACATACTATTTAAAGAAGGTTTCACTCTTCTCTATAAAAGCTGATATGGTCCACAAATTGTTTATAAATGTGTTTTAAAGTGCTTCCAAATGAGGTCTTCCCTTTTCGAAGCATCAGTTTTTATTATTATATTCCCTAATATTCCCCTAATATTCCCATAATTTACATTAGATTTGAGCACCACCTTAAAAAAAAAAAAAAAAAAAAGCCAGACCAGGTGCTTCTGTCAATTTACCACTTTGCAGCTGATGGGATAGAGGTGTGGGAGCATTCTTCAAAGTTCTGCTACCTTCCAGAACTTCGTATGTCAAATTTCCTTAATATCAAATTCATGAGTAATTGAAAATTTAACAGATTAAACTATAATTAAGCTTAGAGCGTATACTGAAAAGGATGACAATTTTGTGTTATAGGAAGATGCAATCCAATAATGGCTAATTTATTTAAACTTCAATCACCTTAAGGCATATCAAGTGGAAAAGAGACAGACATTTCTTAATAATAATTCTTTACAGTTTAAAGTAGTATTTTCATATACTTTATCTAATTTGATATAAAATCCCTGCACATTTTCAAGGCTAATAATTATATATGTCCATATTTTAAAATTATGTATATAATATATACTTGTTTTTAGGAGATAGTTGGAGGTGCATTTAGAGGTAAAGGGACATGATGTTTGCAACTAATTGTCAAATATAGAGAGAGTGAGCAAATGAGGCAAAATTTTAATAATCAATGAGTATGAATCTGGGTCAGTGATGTACAGGAGGTCTTTGTATTTCACATGTGACTCTTCTGTCAGTTTGGAATGATTTCAAAGTAGAACAAACTATATATATATTTATTATTATTAATAGATTTTCCCCTATTAATCAAACATCACAAAGAAATAGTAAAGTATCTATCCCTATCAAGGTAACAACAATTACACCTGGATGATTACCTTTCAGAGGGTATTAGTGCCCCCTACCCTATTTTTCATAAATAATGAATCATAAAGTAAATATATTGAATAATTCTGCAACCTGGTTTTTTTCCACTTAAACTTCTATTTTATACTTATATTCTTAATAGGATTCTCCTTTATTCTCTTTTTTTAAAAAATAAATTTATTTATATATTTCTTTATTTTTGGCTGTGTTGGGTCTGCGTTGCTGTGCGCAGCCTTTCTTTAGTTGCGTTGAGCGGGGGCTACTCTTCATTGGGGTGCACGGGCTTCTTATTGCAGTGGCTTCTTTGGTTGAGTGTGGGCTCTAGGCGCACGGGCTTCAGTAGTTGTGTCTCGCGGGCTCTAGAGCGCAGGCTCAGTAGTTGTGGTGCACGGGCTTAGTTGCTCCGCGGCAAGTGGGATCTTCCCCGAACAGGGCTTGAACCTGTGTCCCCTGCATTGTCAGGCGGATTCTTAACCACTGCGCCACCAGAGAAGCCCCTTCATTCTCTTAACTTTTTGTTTTTATTATATACAGATACAGAAAACCATGCAAAATAAATGCATAGCTTGTGAATTATAATAAAGCCAACACCCTTGTACCTAGTACTCAGATCAAGGAACAGAATTTTCTCAGGCACCTAGAAGCCCTTCCATAGACCCCATCCTACCCACAGCCCCCACCCTCCCTCCAAAAGTAATTACTACTCTGAGTTTTATCGCAAGCACTGCTTTGCATTTATGGTTTTTTTTTACCTAAGTGTGCATCCCTAGACCCTACAGTTCAGTCTTACCCATTTTTAAAATTTATATCTTTTAATTCACTTTTAATATTCAGGCCTCCCTCCACCCGTTTTTAACAAATATTACAATTTATCTATTGAAGCACCTGGGGCGTTTGACCTGGAAAGTTTCCCAGAGTCTGGATTTGCTGATTTCCTGCACACGGAAGCTTTAGCATGTTCCACTGTCCTTTGTGTTTCCTGAAATTTGAAAGTTGGATCCAGAGGCTTGATCAGACTCAGGTTCAATCTCTTTGGCAAGACTAGAGGTCATGTGTCATGGGCTCTCTCATCAGGAAGCACATTATGTCTGGTTATCTCTCTTTTTATGCTGTTGGGAGTCATTGATGCTCAGTGCCTAGATCCATTAGTTCATGGGGGGTTGCAAAATGGTGATATTCTTGGTTCTACCAACTTTTACAGTCAGTAGTTGGAATTTTTTTTAAAATAAAGAAATGCTTCCTCTCATATTATTTGGTTAGTAGGTTCAGTTCACACAGTAACAGCAGATGTTTGATCTTTTCCCTTTTATTTACTAGTTAAAAAATATATTTATTTATTTGGCCGCGTCAGGTCTTAGTTGCAGTGTGGGTTCTATGTTGCGGTGTGTGGGCTCTCTAGTCGTCCTGCAGCATATGGGATCTTAGTTTCCCGATCAGTGATCGAACCTGCATTCCCTGCATTGGAAGGCAGATTCTTAACCACTGGACCACCAGGGAAGTCCCTCTTTACTAATTTTTAAGATAATAAATTTGTTCTCTTGTATCTACTAAACATGACCAATTAATTTTTAAAAGTGTCAAAATGGACTCATAGATTTAAAAGTATTTGACGGTTTTAAATCCACTTCTATTTTCATTCTTACTTAACTCATCTGTCCCATCTGTGGCCAGTGGGAACCTCTTAGGTTGGCTCCTGGGTCCTTTTGACATGAGACCAGTGGTCTTTGATAACTTCCTTTGTATCTGGTATGACAAGTTATTCAAAACTTATCTTGCATCTTTCCTGCCCAGTCCTGAAATTAGTATTTTTCCACGAAGTCTTTTTTCTTTTAGTGGTAAATTGTATCACAAGAACACAGTTTGGGTACCAGGAAGCTTCACTGTCATTGCTACAGGGTTGGTCATTCTTCCTAGGCCTTTCAGTGGACAGAAAACTAGGTTATGAATACATCGAATTCAAATTCACACTGCAGTGTTTTTATGTAACTTCTTCTATGTTATATTTATGCGTATACTTTTATCGCATATTAAAAATCCTCGTTTTCAAGGACACAGAAGATGATGGAATTGGGATATACTACAATGATTCATTTGCTTTCTTCCACAATACGTACGCAACAGCCTCAGAGTAGCATAGTAATACCACCTGCCCAACCATTACTGAAAACAGTTCACAATTCTTTTTTTTTTTTTGCATCTGCTGTCTCTATTATTCCCTCATTTAAAAATAGTTGTGCTAGATTGACATTATCAGAGCATATAACTTACACGTTCTCTCCCACTGTAGCTCTCATTAGTCTTAGTTTTACAAATAACTATATATTTAATGCTTGCCACTACTTTTCTCATATAAAAAGATGATTCTTCATCCAACTTAGACACAAATATAGGTCAAATAGTTCTAGATGGCTTATGAAGACAAAGAGCAGACCCCTGACCCAGCCAGCCCACCCCCAATTCTCCCTCCCCAGAGGCAACCATTTTCAATTCTTCCAGTTGGATTTTATGGTGTTTGCATCCATATTGCAGAACACATGCTTATGTGAATCTCTTGATATGTTCATAGACCTCTTGGTTTCCTTCCTGCCCTTGAAGCGTCCCTCTTGGAGCCTCCTATCCTACTGCAGTCTATGGCTGCCAAGCCCACTGCTGTCCTGGGATCTCCCTTCCCCATCATCCCAGGGGTGCCCTTTATTATCTAGCCTGTGGTGGAGCCCCTGTTCCCTCTTCCTAATTTTATTCCCTCCTTTTGGTGGAGCACATCTTCCAGTGCTTTCTTGGGAAGGCGCCACCTCACATTGATGGAAATGTCTGTACCCCACCTCCACTGTTAAGGGAGAGCATGCTTGTATTTAGAATTCTAGCTGTATCCCTTTTTCCTTCAGATGTTTCCAGGCTTTGCTCCTGTCTCTTAGCCTCCATGTGTGCTATGATTGAGCAAGTGGATGCCTTTCTCATTCCTGAGCCTTTCCATGTGAGCTGGTTTGCCCCATCCCTTTTAGGTACTAAATGATCTAATGTTTCACCATGGCATTCTCTGTGTGGATCTTTCTCCATCCATTTTGTTGGGTACTGTGTGGGCCCTCTCAACCTGCAGATTCATGTCTTTCAGTTCTGGGACTATTATTTCATTAGTAATTGCCTTCCTTCTGTTTTCTCTTTTCTTTCTGAAACTCCTAGTGTTCATTGTTGGAATCCAAGAACAAGAAACATGAAGAAAAATACAGTGATACATCATAATTTCCAAAACCAAACTGGAGGACTTATAGTTCCTGATCTCAAAACTAACTACAAAGCTACAATAATCAAAACAGTTTGGCACTGACATAGGGCAGACATACAGACCAATGGAACAGAATGGAGAGTCCAGAAGTAAAGTCATGCATCTTATTTGCCACTAGTTCTTACATTTGGTCTTTTGGGTTGTCTAAAGCTCACTGTCTGGTAGATGCCTCAGGATGGGCTCATGGAAACAGTATTCCCTGCATTCATCCATGCTTTTAATAGTGTGCCCATGCTTTTTATAGTTGAAAGTCAGTTTTTTTGGATATAAAATCTTTGGTTCACATTTTCCCCCTTGGCTACAATAACATATTACTCAATTTTATTTTGGCATAAACTACTGTTATTATAGAGTCTGATGATAATTTAATTTTTATTCTTTCTTAAGTCACTTGCTTTTTTTGTCTAGAAGTCCAAAGCGGGGGGTGGTGGTTTTTTTTTTTTTTTAATTCTTCAAAATCCTGTAATTTTACTAGACTATGTCTTGGTATTTATTGGTTTGGGTCAGTTTCTCAGGTACATGGTATATTCTTTTGAATCTTTTTATTTCAGGGATGTTTTCTTTAATGTTTTATTATTTGTTCTGGTCCTTTGATTTGATTATCTTCTTCAGAGACTTCTATTATCTCTATGGTCAATCTTTGCCTATCTTCCATATTTATCAATTTCTCTTGAATCCTTTTTAACTCTTCTTTTTTTTTCTTGATTTAAAAACTCTTCCCCCTTTTCAGGTTCTATTTTTCTCAGTGTATAAAATGTCTCATTCACTTGCTCCTCTATTCCCTCAGTCTAATCTTCATTTCTGAAATGATTTTTCTTTTACTTCTAATTCTTTCCTGAGTTCTGTGGCATCATTTTTAAGTTTTTGAAAATTCAGATATATCTTTTCCTCCCATGTCTTATGTCATTTTCTTAATGTTTTTTAGCTTATTTTGAAAGAGTTTGTTACAGTTTTGATCTATTTTGTGGGTGTGTCTTTCTGTCATGCTTTCATTTCTGTAGGAATGTTATTCTGCTCCTTATTCTCTTTTCTTTATTATAGTGACCTTGACTGTGATTTAAAGTGGATATTTTTTTGTTCCTCATTTCTCAGTAAAATTAGTTTTTCTGACCTTGAGAGGGTGATACATTCAGGATTTTCCCCCTGAATTTTCCACAGGGCTTCCTCTTCTATTGTTTTAGCATCATGTTGCTTTCCAAGATTTCCTGATTCTCTTGTTCCTTCCCCCAACTTTTACCTGAACCTTCTCTTTTCTTCTTTGCTATTATCTCTATCTTGCTTGTATTTGATTCTATTCCCAACTGTTTCTTCTGAGAACTGGGCCCTCTTCTTGAAGGAAAAACTGGTTGATTCGTTTCCAGTGTATACATAGGCTCAGATTTCCCCAACCTCTCCTGATGTTACTGCAGGCCCCTTGAATTTACCTGCTCTTAGAGAAGGCAAATCCTTCCCAGTTTCAGCTGCTATTCTCAAATACATACCCCACCCCACAAAACTACCTGCTGCTGGTTTCCTTCTGCTTTACTCACATCCATCAAGAAAGTCCTTGTTTTCCTCTGTGTTCTCCAGCACAGATATGGATGCAACACAGGCTTATGGCTACTGGTGGTTTGTTCCTATCTACTTACATTTTGGGTTCACGGAGTATCTTGTCGTCTGATTTTGTTGTAAATGTTGTCCATGAATTTTTAGTTTTTCTATCTAGTTGCTCTGTCTGCTTTTATACAGAGACTC
The DNA here is from genome assembly GCF_963455315.2 of Globicephala melas. NCBI lineage: Eukaryota > Metazoa > Chordata > Mammalia > Artiodactyla > Delphinidae > Globicephala > Globicephala melas. Next base: position 55,580,991 of record NC_083326.1, read on the forward strand.
GGGGAGATTCAGACACTAAGCCACCACCTCCACGATATCGTATAGTATGATTGGACCATAATTTATTTAACCACTCTTTGTGGATGATGAGTCAAGTATGTCCTTGGAGGCCATGCTATGACCAACTTCCTTGTTTGTTTATCTTTATATTCTGGTACTTTCATTTCTGTATTATAAAGTTACACAAGTGGGATTCCCGTGCCAAAAGATTTATTTCACCTTTTGTAGATTTTACCACGTTACTTTCAAAAACAATTGTAGCAATTCATCCCCAATAGCAAGGAAGTCAGAGCTCATTTCTCAACATGGTCACCAGTACTGGGTAGTAGCTGTTTTTGCTGCCTGATAGGTCAAGAGTGATGTTGTGCCATTTCAGCTTATCTTCACCAGCCTACTAGTGTATATGAACATCTTTTCCTATATTTATTGGACGTGGTACTTTTTTCCCTTTTGATTTGCTATTTCATGAGCTTTGCCCCAAATTCTTTTAGGTTGTTTATCTTTTCATACTAATTGGTAGAAACACTTTAGGCAACTGGAACATTAAGTTTTTTTCTTGATGTGTTTAAATACTCCCCCGTCAATTTTAACTTTAAGGTGTCTTCTGCTACACAGAAATATTTGAATTTTAGTTAGATTAGATGTCTATCTTTTATTTTATGTTTTCTATAATTCTTATTTTATTAAAAGTTATAATTCTCACCATAATATCATACACATATTCCCCTAATTTAAAATTTTTTGTCACTTTGTGTTAGTGCTCAGATTTTAAATTCATTTGGATTTATTTTCTATATGGAAAGAAGGAGTAGTTTAATGCTCTTTCTACGATATCATGAGCAATTCGCTAGAATTCTCTGAGCCTCATTTTCCTGATCTTTAAAATGCGTATAATAATACCTACCTCATAGGGATGCTTTAAGGATAAAAAAATGAAATATACAAGTGCACATTTCAAGGCACATGGTAGGCATTCGATAAATACTAGATATTGTTTTGTGAGATAGTGTAGTGGGAAGAATGAGATAAGTTACTCTAATTCTCTAAGACTGAGTTTGATAAATTAAAAAAAGATCTTTCTTATAGTTGCTATGAAATTAATGAGATAATATGCAAAGCTTATAGCTTATATCAGGTAAGCAATACTTGGTAACTATTATTCTCATTTTCATAATTACTACTACTGTTATTGGCATTATTATTGCCGCCCATACCCCAATTCCAGCAGACATTGGAGAAACTTACCAGTTAGGAGTCAGGACACCTGGGTTTTCTAGGTTCAGTCACTGACTAGCTGGGTGCTGACAGATGCTTAATTTATTTGAGTTTCCATTTTTTTATATATATAAAGTGAAGGGATGATCTAGGTCAAAAATCACAGCTAAACTGCTGGTATTACCACCGAGCACAATAACTGCCTATTACATTTGTGTTTTAAAAATGATGTGGGACTTCCCTGGTGGTGCAATGGTTAAGAGTCTGCCTGCCAAGGCAGGGGACATGGGTTCGATCCCTGGTCCGGGAGTTGCCGTGAAGCAACTAAGCCCATGCGCCACAACTACTGAGCCTGCGCTCTAGAGCCCACAGACCACAACTACTGAAGTCCGCGTACCCTGTGGCCCATGTGCTGCAACCACTGAGCCCACGTGCTGCAACTATTGAAGCCTGCTCTCCTAGAGCCCGTGCTCCTCAACAAGAAAAGCCACCACGATGAGAAGCCTGCGCACCGCAACGAAGAGTAGCCCCTGCTCGCTGCAACTAGAGAAAGCCCGCGCACAGCAACAAGCACCCAACATGGCCAAAAAACTATTAAAAAATAAATAAAGATAATGGAGTCCCTCTTAAGAAAAAATTAAAAAATGTTGTGGAAACTCACCACGTTACTGGACAAAATATGTCTGTGGGCTTCTAGTTTACGATTCCAGATGAAGTTATTTGAGGTTTGGACTTGAAATAAATTGAGGTGTAAATTAAACTAATTTGGAAATGACAGTTATTATACCAAATATATTTTAAAATGTGACTTTCTATAATTCTTTCTTCTCAAGTCTTACTTTAAAAGCCCCTGTTTTATTAGATGTATATATAGTAAAAAAATATAGAAAGGTTATAAACATATAAAAAGGGGTTCAGTTTTTCTCTATCATCCAAGCACAGTCTGTTTTTAAGAATGTTTCATTTCTGTTAAGGTATGAATGGCAGAAACAAACAATTTAGTTATTCTAGACCAATTTCTTGGTTTACAACATTTTACTTTGATGTTTCTAGGAGCCTTTGATGAATAATATATCAATAATATATCAGGTTTTAAGGAGGAATAGGATATAATGTACTTAAATTCTATAGTACTAGAGCTGCTGCTAAAGATCTGTAAGAGAGAAAATATCCGACATCACAAAAACCAACTACTTTTTGAAAAGCCTAGAGTATGTATGGTAGGATTGCTTTGAAGAAGAAACCATTCCCTTTGAATAATGACAATGTTGGGACTGCGATAGAAAGCTTGAAGTTATCCTTCACGATACTCTATTACTTGAAAACTGAATATGGAACTAGAAAAATGGTGTGTCATTAGGAATCCATTTAGGATGTCTCTGCTTTCTGTATTTTACTTAAGGCGAAATGATCACGCCACTGAATTGCAGACTTGACCCACCCCTGGATCAAGGCCCACATATGCCTCTTCAGTGATTTGTTGATACTTTACTAAGTTGTCACCAGGAAGTGACACTGTCTCAAGGAAGGTCAGATCTACAGAGTAGGGACTAAAAGCAGGCAGCATGTCCTGATGGGGAAGTGACCTGCTCTCCTGGTTTAACCATGTAAAATTATGAAAGCAGTAAGTGTGTATAAACATTTTCCAACGAAATATTCTAAACCCACCGAAGTATTCTGCAGGTATGACACCTGGGATTTGTAGACTGTTTTGCAATTCTGGAAGGCTATGTGAGCATGAGCCTGTCCAGAATAAAGATAAGCTTAAAGACGTTTTAAATATTATATTGTTTACTGTGAAAAAAGTAAGAACAAGGCAAGTCCAAATTTCACCAAATGAGGCGCCAAATATTTACCTAAGAGCTGGGATAGTGGGTATCACGGGACAGCAGTACCTAGCACAAATAGGTATGCATACTCTTGGAGGTTACATTTATTTATTCATTCATTCATGCATTTTTGCATGCTGCTCTGTGCGGCATGGGGGATCTTAGTTCCCTGAACAGGGATTGAACCCTGGGCCCTGGCAGTGGAAGTGCAGAGTCCTAACCACTGGACTGCCAGGGAATTCCCTTTGGAGATTACTTTAAAGTAAGGAAATGCACAGTCAGCAAATCCTGGAATCCAGTATGTCAGCTTTCCCTGACTCCTGCCCTACCCTGCTTTCGGGGTCTTGCTGTGGTCCCTGGCTTTGCTTTACAAGAATTCATTTAGAGCAGGGAGCTCTATTTTGATGGTAGGGCCAGAATGAGAGCAGTGGTCCTATCTCGGGGTCTCACTCCGACAGATCAGAGATGCTTCAGTGCTTAGTCTATCACCACCACCATCATTACCACCTTCACCATCACCACTACCACCACCATTACCACCAGCTCTACCACCACCATCATTATCACCTCACCACCATCTCCACCACTATCCTCACCACTACCACCAGCAGCAGCAGCAGGAGTAGTAATGCTCACCTTGATGATCACAGTGTCTTTCAAACTGGCTTCTCTGCCTCTAGCCTCTTTCTCATCCTCTCCAATCTTTCCTACATTTTTTTTGCTAGATTAATTATCCTCCACCAAAGTTCTGATCATATCTTTTGCCTGCTTAAAAGCTGAAGTTTTAATTAATCTTCCATCAGTCCCATTCCTAATGAATAAAGTCCAGTCCCCTGGGCTCTGCATGGAAGGCCATGGACAAAAAACGTCCCCAGGACAAAATTCAGAACAGATTTCCCACTGCTATAAGTATTCTGAGCTCTAACTACACTTGAGAATTCATTATTCCTTGAATAGGCTTTAGGCCAGCATTTTCAAAGTTCAGATATATACGATGTTAATAAGTACTATTTATTAATGTATTGCTTTATTAGAATCCCTTGGAATATTTGTGAAAATGCATATTCCTAGACCCTATGCCTAGAAGCTCCCTCTTTAGAATCCTGGGTACTGAACACCTTTTACTCATTCAATGTGGGATCCTGGTGACAATTTTTTGACCATAAAGAAAGTCCCATTTAACTTCTGGTTACTTATATATCTTACAATGTGTTTATAAGAACTAATATTATGAAAATATGAAGCAGTTGGCACAGTGCCTGACCCAGTAAAGGCGGCTCTTATGGTTAATTCTTGCCCTACCTACCTCAGAGTGTTTTTTTTAAAATTAATTAATTAATTAATTTTTAGCAGCATTGGGTCTTCGTTGCTGTGCGTGGGCTTCTCATTGTGGTGGCTTCTCTTGTTGCAGAGCACGGGCTCCAGGTGCGAGGACTTAAGTAGTTGTGGCTCGCTGGCTTCAGGAGCTGAGGCACGTGGGCTCAGTAGTTGTGGCTCGCTGGCTTCAGGAGTTGTGGCATGTGGGCTCAGTAGTTGTGGCTTGTGGACTCTAGAGCACAGGTTCAGTAGTTGTGGCGTATGAGCTTAGTTGCTTCACAGCATGTGGGATCTTCCTGGACCAGGGATCGAACCTCTGTCCCCTGCATTGGCAGGCGGATTCTTAACCACTGTGTCTCCAGGGAAGCCCATACCTCAGAGTTTTTTGTTCAAGTAAACAACGTTTGTTATTTACAGCACTTTTACGTTTTTTGTATGCTCTCCGTTAGACTGTAAACTTGGGGAGCAGGGATTAGGCATTATTCACCATTGACTGGCAAAAACTGGCCCAGTGTTTTGCTCACTGCATATGAGCTGTGTTAATAGTATGGTGCTTAGTTTTAAAAATTGTGATATAAATTAAAATTCAGAGCTCCTAAACATTATTTCAAAAAAATATCGGTTTTTTTTTGTCCTCCCAGAGGAAGCCCTGGAGCCACCTCCTGCTCACCTGGTGGCCCCTGAAAGCTGCAGGGTCAGGCCCTCCAGGAGTCCTAGGTTCAACCCTCCCTTGGTCTGGGCAGCCTAACCCTCTCCCACATTCTCTGAGACCATCAGTGAGAGCCATCACGAAACTTTAGCTGAATATTTCGGATGCAACATTAAGTCACCTTTACTGAGTCTTCATCCCTAGTTCTGGGTACCAGTTCTTAGAAGTGGGCTTGTGTCTTATAACCGAGATGCAGTATTCACCTAGGATCCAGTTGGGGTTAAATAGATCGTATCTCATTTCCCGTGCCTGGGTCCCTGTCTTGATTACCTGCTTAATACTTTTATGATTTGACACTGCCTTGGTTTTGCCAATGATGTCTACCCTGTCCTTCTATCCTTCAAACATCTTTCCAACCGAAGCCTCATCCAATAACTCCTTAATGACTACTTTGTTGGTGCCAACTGACTGCTAAGGAGTTTCCAAGGACTCCCCTGGTGTGCTTTCTCCATCTGCCAAGGACCCCTCCCCTGCTGGTAGACTGTTGGTACCAGGAGCCCCCTGTGGCCAAACCAGGCCGCATTTAGACCTGACCTCCTGCCAGACCCATCAGCATCATGCTGGGGGGTGTCAGCCTCCTCACGTCATGCCCTCTTGTTTTCCACCAACCCTGGTACAGTTCACAGATGCAGCCACAGGGCTCACCTGGCTGATGGTGCTCATGGCTCGCATGTAGCTCTCATTCCTGGAGCGGAACTTTGGTGATGTGAGCAGGCCCGCAGGGTCAAGGCTGTCTAGGCTTCGGTTGATGGAGACCTCACTGACCGCCCTCAAGTAACTGTGACTCCGGATCTGGAGTTTGGGGGAGTGCTCATTGGAGATCCTGAAAGAGAACAACGAAAAGTGTGGGTTTAGTCCTGTTCTAACACGCAGGCGGTAATAAGATAGGGTAGGACTGTGATCGACGTGGCACCCTACACACAGGGGCAAATACTAGAGATGCCCTCCCATGGTTGCTAAACTCCCCCGTGGGGGTCTAGGAAAGAAAACGTTTGATGGGAAATCATTGAGATCTGATGACATCAGAGAGCAAGTATAATTTTTTCAGCCCAGGAAATAATTTCCTCAATCATATTTTCCAAGGCAGCCTGGGAAGGAGAGTAGAGTTGCTACTGCCCTGCCCCGGACCTCTGCCCTGTGTAATTTGCAAGCTTTTCCTTTGTACCCAATTCTTTTCTGTGCCATCTTTCTGTTTTTGGACAGAAAGTTATATATCTGTTTTGGACAGTGGTTATATATCTATAACTATATCAATCTTTGTATCATCTATTTATCTAAACTTGATCTCATTTAGTTGAGATATAACTTAGTGATCAAAACTTAAATTTTAGACGTTAAATATGTGCGTATATCTAAATCTTGATATCCAAAGACAAATCTTTGCAACTTTATACGCTTCAGATTTTTTCCAAGATGCATTTTTTAATTTTTTATGAACACATATTTCTTTATTAAGTCAATATTTTTGCAAAATGAAAAAAGCCTTAGCATACAATATCTTTATACTTAAGGTAATAAATCTGGTTATTAAATGTATTCATATTTGATATATTAAATTCAGAACTATTCAACTGTTAATAAATTTCCCAATAGATTTTATTTATTTATTTATTTATTTTTGCTATTTGACATTAGTCTTTTTTAAAAAAATTTTTATTGGAGTATAGTTGATTTATAATGTTGTGTCCCAGATGCATTTTAAAATTATAAAAGTAGAAATTGCTCCTTGCAAAAAGCCGAGCTATCCACAGGTGCTCAAAGCAGAAAGTGGGTCTCCATTCTCCTTATTCCTGCTCCAGAATTCCACTCCCCTGAAAGAATTACCCAGAGCAGCTCAGTGTATGTCCTTCCTTACCCTTTCTATACACGTACAGACAATTATTTTTTTAGTAATTAAAAAAAATTTTTACTGAAATATAGTTGATTTACAATGTTATGTTAGGTTCAGGTGTACAGCAAAGTGATTCAGTTATACATATACATCTATTCTTTTTCATATTATTTTCTATTATATGTTATTACAAGATATTGAATACAGTTCCCTGTGCTATACAATAGGTCCTTGTGGTTTATCTGCTTTATGTATAGTAGTTTGTATGTTTTAATCCCAAACTCCTCATTTATCCCCCTCCCCCTCTTTCCCCTTTGGTAACCACAAGTTTGTTTTCTATGTCTGTGTTTATTACTAATTTTTAAAGTTTGTTTTCACGTGGGATTCAGGGCGATTTTTCTTTCATTATTAAATTAAAAATTTTTTTGCTGTAACATTGCTTGCAATTAAAAATTAAAGTTGATGAGGAGATAGATGCAGGCCCAATATAGCTGCTGTTATTTATCATTATTCTGGAGATCCTAGCTAATGAAATTAGAAAAAATAAAAAAAGAAATACGAATATAAATATTGTGAAGAAAAGGTGAACTTTGAGTATTTACAGATTATACAGTTAATTAGCTGGAAGGTAAAAGAAAATCAACTGAAAAAGTATGAGAACTAATAAGAGTGATCCCCAAATAGTTACATACAGGGTAAAAATTGAGAAATTAATAATTTTTCTATATACTTCCACCACCAAGTAGAAATTTTAATTAAAAAAATCTCATTCAAAATGGCAAAACATTATAAAATAAGTAGAAATTACAAAAAAGAAATGTACCAGAAATTTTTGAAAAAAGTGATAAAGCTTTATGGAGGGCAGGGTTTCCCTGGTGGCGCAGTGGTCAAGAATCTGCCTGCCAGACGTAGAGAATGGATTTAAGGACATGGGGAGGGGGAAGGGTAAGCTGGGACGAAGTGAGAGAGTGACATGGACATATATACACTACCAAATGTAAAATAGATAGCTAGTGGGAAGCAGCTGCATAGCACAGGAAGATCAGCTCGGTGCTTTGTCGCCACCTAGAGGGGTGGGATAGGGAGGGTGGGAGGGAGATGCAAGAGGGAGGGGATATGGGGATATATATATATATATATATATATATATATATATATATATGTATAGCTGATTCACTTTGTTATACAGCAGAAACTAACCATTGTAGAGCAATTATACTCCAATAAAGATGTTAAAAAAGAAAAAGAAAGAAAGAAAAAAAAGAATCCACCTGCCAATGCAGGGGACGTGGGTTCGAGCCCTGGTCCAGGAAGATCCACATACAGCGGAGAACTAAGCCCGTGCACCACAACTACTGAGCCTGCGAGCCTAGAGCCCGTGCTCTGCAACAAGAGAAGCCACCATAATGAGAAGCCAGTGCACCGCAAGGAAGAGTAGCCCCCGCTCACCTCAGCTAGAGAAAGCCTGAGCGCAGCAATGAAGACCCAACACAGCAAAAAAAAAAAAAAAAAAAAAAAATTTATGGAGGGCAATAAACAGGTCCTAATAAAAGAGGAAAACAGATATCCTGGAGGGAAAACCCAATATTGTAACAAAAATTAAATTTTCCCTAAATTAATCTATAAATTTTATACTAAAAGCTGAGAATTTGATTAACAGCCACTTTTTGCAACTACACTGAAGGAGGGGACAAATTAGAACAGATCTAGAATTTAACATCAAAAGGAAACCTCTTATGTATTTTACTACCACAAAAGAGAAACTGATTGTTCTAGCAATGTTCCCTTTGGACCCTGTGCCATTATGGAGATTCCCCATGGACCACTTTATAAACGCCCATGCCAAAAATCCCAGCCAAAAAACAAATAAACTGAAGAATAAATTTTCCCTTTGAGATTTCTTCTAGGAAAAGAGAGACTTCGCTAGACGCATTTATAACCTAAAGTTCACTTTCACATAGAACTTGAGAGGTGACAAATGTGTTTCTTTGGCTATTTTGTAACTGACCCAGAGCAATGATATTGCCAACATAAAAAATGCTGCTCTCCCAAGCGGTTATCAGGGCAGCATTGGGGGTGGCTGCTTCGTAAATGATCTCCATTCAAAAGAAGTGAAAACCCAATGTTTTGAGAAATGAGTGTCTGTCTGCTGGCTGAGATGGAGAAATGAAGCATCATTGAAATAATCATTCACCCTGGCCGCTTGGTATGAAATAAGGCATAATTCCCAAATTCCAAACTGAAAAATCATTCAGAAGAGATTGAATAGTTCTACTTGGTGAGTCATTCCTGATAAAACAATGCATTCTTTAATGATACACTGAATATAAGGAAATGAACTCTTTTATCTTGTCCACTTAGAGAGCAGAGCCCACAGCTGTCAACATAAAGGATACAGTATGTACATGTGCTCCTGACGCTGAAACAGTCATGAAAGAAATTCCAAAAAAGAATGCAGTGATTATTTTCACCTCAAGAGGAAGCTGATGTGCTAGGAAGGAAAAGGAGTGTGCCTATTCAGAAATATTAACTCTCGTGTAAGATTAATTATTTATCAATGTTAGCCTATTCATATGACATCCATCATTTTTCACTTTCTCCCCAGATTGCTTATGCTAAGTTAACCTCTCATGGCTTATCCCAACTGAACTGAGATTTTGGCCTGCTTGAGCCCCATTCATTATCATGTCCTTTAACTGCACCCAAAGGTGGGACGACGCCCTTAGGTGGCTGTGGAGCAGCTAGACAAACACACTTGGCTAGTGTATCAGTAAGAGCGCCACTGCAAAAAGAGAAAATGCAATAATACTTGGAACACAACATTTAAACAAAATTTTTATTTTATTAAAGTATAGTTTTTTTAATGTTTTAAAATATTTTAATTTTATTGGCGTATAGTTGATTTACCACAATGGAAAAGAATAGTGATAATAACCTATATGAAGTATAGTTGATTTACAGTGTTGTGTTAATTTCTGCTGTACAGCAAAGTGATTCAGTTCTCTCTCTCTCTCTCTATGTGTATATATATATATATATATATATATATATAAATTTGTGTGATTATGGTTTATCACAGGATGTTGAATATAGTTCCCTGTACTCTACAGTAGGACCTTGTTGTTTATCCATTCTCTATATAATAGTTTGCCTCTGCTAATCCCGAACTTCCAATCCATCTCTCCTCTACCAACCCTCTCCCTTGGGGACCACAAGTCTGTTTTCTCTGTCCGGAACACAACATTTTAAATTAATGTCCCCAAAGAGAAAATGATTAACCCTGTAATACGTCACTAAAATTATAATTCCACAAGATGAATAAGCTCTGGGGAACTAATGTACAGCATGGTAACTAGAGTGAATAATACTGTGTCATGTACTTGAAATTTGCTAGGAGAGTAGAACTTAAGCATTCTCACCACACACACACAAAAGGTGAGGTGATGGAGGTAATAATTAACCTGATTGTGGTAATCATTTCAAAAAACATGCAGTCAAACTATCCATTGTACACTTTAAGTATATACCATTTTGTCAGTTATAATATATACACGTTATAATATATATAAATATATACAAGTTTGTTAGAATGGATAATAAAGCTGAAAAAATATAACTTCAGATGGTTTGAATTTTTTTTCCTCCAGAGAAGGAAATGCTTCATGACTCTGTGAGTCTAATGGGAGAATTTCTGGAGGTGATGGACCATCTTCCTGATTGATCTGTATCCTAATTTCCGGGTTTTTTTCTTTTCCCACTTTGCCTTGATTCCGACTTATAAAAGCATTGAAATGTCAGGTTATTCGATAGGACTCAGAGGAAACATTTTATTGACTCTGGGGTTAATCCAATTGCTCTGTTTTGAAGATGAGAGTATTTTGTCCTTGGTCATGACTCTGTTATCAATTCGCTCTCACAGGCATTCACGGCTTCAACTGAGAGGCTCTGATTCCTTGGGCCTCAGTGTGGAAAATGGTACTTAGTGGGCGACACTGCTCAGTTACTAGTTTTGGGGAATCTAATGCAGGGTGTTCTTTTGGTCAACCTGCTTTGGTAAAACCGAGCCCAGCGTTCTTCTCAGCAACTTCATGTGGGATGCCTTTATAGTCCTTCTGAAAGTATAAGTGGCTTTCAAGTTGCTCACTTTGGCAGCTCTGAACTCTTGAGTTATTTCTACTTTATAATAATAGCTGACATTTATTACCATTTACAAACCACTTAGTTATTATTAATACCAACCTACAGTTAAGGAAACCATGGTTTCAAGGAGTTATGTCACGTTCAAGGTAATTGAGACGGAACCTTGGTCTTTCCCTGACTTCTGTCTTCTCTTCCCATCTCCTATATCTTGGGGAATCTTGCCTGCACTCACATGGGGGTTCCTATTCCTCTCCCTTGCCCTCGAATATTCTTATTCCCTAAGAATTTACAGTTCTTTATATTCTCGTTTTTTCTACATGCTCTCCTTGGACAACCTCATCTGCTCAGTGGCTTCTACTACTAACTTTATCCTGACAGCTCACAGGTCTATTGGTAGCCCATAGCTCTTAACCTTCAAAACTAAACTTCCAATTAACTGTGCATTTCTACCCAGGTGTTCCACAGGTATCAAATACTCATCACAAGCCCCAAATGAACATGTTACCTTTTCCAATTTGCTCCTTTTTACTTATTCCACATTGAGATGAATGGCATTGAAATCTATCCTGTCAACCAAACCAAATATCCAGGTGTTTATCCTGTTTCCCTCTTAATTGTCCAAATCCAGTTGATGATCAAATTTTCTCAGTTTTGATTCCTGGTTACACTTACAATTCCTTTCCTCCACGTCTTCCTCACCCTTCTTGCTTCATTACTTCCTTAGTTTAGCCTTCATCTTGATCCTCCCAAACCAGGCTCCCTATGGCCGGTCTTGTCCCCTCCAGTGCATCTCTCTTCTCTTGCTAGTGATTAGGACACTCTCTTGCTTAAAAGTCCTCTGTGAATCCTCTTCATCGGTGGGAGAAAGTCTAAACTCTGTACTTACTTTTCTGGTATCACCTTTTGCTACTTCCTCACATGTACCATGCATACACTCTCATGCTTCTTTATCTCTGCACATGCTGTGTTTTTGTTTTTGTTTTTTGCTTGGAATACACTTCTTCCTCCACTTTCTACCCACAGAACTCTGACTTCAACTCATTTATCAGGTCACTAGGTGTTAGAGCACCTATTGCCAGGAGAATCTGGAATCATGATTCCAGATCACTGAGTCTAATGGGATTCTAGTCAGTTCTCTTTAGAAAGCCTCCTTTGTTCTCCCTGACTAAATAAACTATTTCTCCATCTGTACTCCTGTAGTGTCTTTTATATTTCTGTGCCACACACGTTTGCCATTGTTATAGTTTTTTGTTTACATGTCTGTGTACTCCTTAGATTTTTGAGTTCTTAGAAGGTGGAGTCAGTATTTCATTCATTTTGTTACGCAGTGGTACACTAGCCCTTACATTTTTAAAGTGACTAATGATGACTAACACCTACCTGAGTGCTTCCTTTATGCTAGGCACTGCCCATGAATCACCCCGTGAAGTCGATGAATGAATACATAAATGAATGAGAGGGGAACTCAGTTGATCACTACTCTAGACCTGAAATAGTTTCCAAAATTTCAAAATTCTCTTACTTATAGCTAAAGACCCTATAAAGGATTTTAAAAAGCTTTATTGCGATAAAATTCATACACCATAAAATTCACCCTTTTAACAGGTACAGTTCAGTGGTCTTTAGTATATTCACAGAGTTGTGCAACCGTAACCACTAATTTTAGAATGTTTTCATTCCCCCTCCCTGTCAACATTCCTGTACCCATTACTAGTCTCTCTCTATTCCTCCTTACTACTAACCCTTGGAAACCACTAATCTACCTCTTGTCTCTGTCTTTGTCTGTTCAGGACATTTGATACATATGGAATCATATAATCTGTGGCTTTTTCCCACTGGCTTCTTTCACTTATCATGATGTTTTCAAGGTTCATCCATGTTGTAGCATGTATCAGTACTTCATTCCTTTTTATGGCTGAATAATATTTCATGGCATGGGTTTATACCTTAATTTGTCCATTCATCAGTTCACAGACACTTGGTTTGTTTCCACTTTTTGGCTTTTATGAATTATGCCGATATGAACAATCATGTTCAAATTTTTGTGTTGGCATAGGTGTTTTCAATTCTCATGACCATAAAGTTTATAGGAAAATATTATTCAAGATGACAGAGCAAGAAACTTCACATATGAAGTGGGACTTCTGGAATGACAGAGGAAGGACCTCAGTGAGTCCTATTCTACACAAAAGCAATGGCAGAACTACTGGCAACATCAACCATTACAGAACTCTGGAAATTGAACTCAGAGAACAAACTGAAAATTCTTTATGCAAGAAAAAGTACTGAATGTAGTCACCCCCATTCCCATGCTCCTCAGCTCCTTGGCATAGCAGCCACACACCACAGAAGCCTCAAAACCAACACAGGAGATGCACCTCATGGAGCTCGGTTGAAAGCATCATCTTCAGTGCATGGTGATGTTTTGACTGGTCTCTCACCTCCCTGGAAAAGCCCCATCCCCAGAGTGTTGATACTATTTGATCTGACTGGGAGCTCAATTCTGTGGAAAAACCCCTATCCCGGGTTGTTACCAAAAACAGTAGTAATTGGCTGAAATTGCTAACATCATAGCTACCTGAGGTTATAATTTCAGTTGGAGCAAAACAAGAGCCTGGCCCAAAATTTAAAAGAAAGACCTGGAAAATTTGATGGCTATAGAGGATATTTAAAAGTTTTGATGTGCTGCTTAAGAACCTAGAAGGCTTCATATATGCACAAGGCTGTGCACATGCCCAGAAAAGACCTAAGAAAAGAAAGGACTTCGGTCACTCACCTGTGGCTGACCTTGAAACCCTGCATAAGCAGGAATTGAAAGCTAAGGCTGATTTGTAAACTTCCTGAAATTTGAAAGTGTGCCTTCATAGACAGATGCCATTGGAAAAAAGTGGAAGACTTATTGGTTTAAAGTATTTAGAAAATATTCTGACCAATCACTGGCTAATCACTAAACTATGATGACCCCAGGGTGAACCTAAGGAAGCCAGGTTTAAAAATAAAAGCAAGAATTTAAAAAGAGGAAGCAGAGAAGTCAGTAGATACATGTTGTAGGGAATGCATAATCTAAAGAGCTAGTCCAGGCAAGTTGCTAAAGAATAAGCAGTAGCAAGGTAGAACAGACAAACAAAATGAATAAAATAAACTGGGGTGGGAGAGAGAGAAAGGATGGAGGGGGAAATTTGTAGTTTAAGAATCTCAAAATATATATCAAATTCAGGAAGTGGGAAACATGAAGTATAGTATTAAGGGAATGATACTTTGGATTATAAAACCATAAACAAAGACAAGGTAATAGTTACCATAAAAGTCCGGAGAGTGGGTACTTTTGAGGAGAGGGAGACACTTGATCCGGATGGTAGTTTCAAGGGTATTTGCCTTATGATAATTCATTAAGTCATGTATTTTGTGTGATTTTTGTATACGTGTTTTATTTTTCAATATAAAGATTTAAATAAAAAGGAATTGGGGAATATCTGGTTCAAGAGTTGCTATAATATCTAAAATGTACGATTTTCCACAAAAAATAATGCGACCTGCAAACAAACGAGAAATTATGGATCAAATACAGAGAAAAAGCAGCTAATAAAAAATGTCCTTGAAGGGAGCCAGATGTTGGACTTAATAGACAAAGACCTTAAATCAGTTATGAATATTTTCAAAGAACTAAAGGCACTATGTGTAAAGATTTAAAGGAAAGCGTGACAACTATGTATCACCAGATTGAGACTATCAATAAAGAGAGAGATATAACAAAAAAAAGAATCAATAAATTTTGGAGTTGAAAATAATTATTTTCTGAAATGAAATAAATACTCATTCCTAGTAATAATTACATAGTAATAACTAAAATGAAAATTTTACTCAAGGGGCTTACAGCAAGCCCCTTGAAGAAGAATCAAACCTGAAGAGAGATTATGCAGCCTGAGAAACAGGAAAAGAATAAAGAAAAATAAACAGTTTCAAAGACTTGTGGGACACCATCAAACACATCAACATACATGTATTTGGAGTTCCAGAAGAAGAGGTAGAAAATATATTTGAAGAATTAGTGGTCGAAAACTTCCCAAATTTGATGAAAACACTAATCTACATACCTAAGAAGCTTAAAACACTTAAAATACTATAGACTCAATGAGATCCACACCTAACCATATCCTTGTCATAGCATCAGAAGGCAAAGACAATGAGAAAATCTTGAAAGCAGAAAGAAATGACTCACCACTTACAAGGAATGATCAATAAGATTAAAAGCTGACTTCTCATCATAAACTATGGACGCTAGAAGGCATTGAGATGAAATATTCAAAGTGCTGAAAGATAAAGATTGTCAACAAAGAAATCTATATACAGAAAAACCATCGTTCAAAAAAGAAGTTAAGACATTCCCAGAAAAACAGACTGAGTTATTGCTAGCCACATAGAGTCCTTTTTTCAAACTTCTTTTACAACACCATGTTGTTCCCTAAACGTTTCATTTTCCTTCTATTTCTTTCTTTCTTTTTTTTTTCCGGTACGCGGGCCTCTCACTGTTGTGGCCTCTCCCGTTGCGGAGCACAGGCTCCGGACGCGCAGGCTCAGCGGCCATGGCTCACGGGCCCAGCCGCTCCGTGGCATGTGGGATCTTCCCGGACCGGGGCACGAACCCGTGTCCCCTGCACCGGCAGGCGGACTCTCAACCACTGCGCCACCACGGAAGCCCCCTTCTATTTCTTAGAATTGTAAATTCATAAAGCAATCCATTTTACCATCTGATTAGCCCTAGCCGAAGAGCACAGCTTAGACACAGGGGCAACTTTTATAGTTTAAGATACAAACCGAAGGAACAAACTCCTATAGGTCCCTTGCTATATTCTTTGTTGTTCTTCTTCCATAAATGTTTGATATGGGGGATGAATGTCAGCCTTATTTCTGGGAGACACGGCATTGTCAAGTGTTCTGGACCTTGCTATCTCTTAGAAGTCCAGGGTGCAGTAAAAGGGAGATGAGGACATAATCTTGGGGATTTCTCTTTGCTCCATTAGCTTCGCTCTGTAGAAAAAAACCGATAAGGGTTGGGATTGTTGACTTGTTCTACTGGGAAGATTATCAAAGAGCCGCAGGCTAACTCTCTGCAAAGCCATCTGCTCTAAGCTGGGATCATTCATTTTAGTTATAAAGTGGGTCTTGTGCAAAATACAGGTGCAGCTCTTTTCACAATAATTCATCAGCCACGGAAATTTTCAACATAAAATGTAATTCTTCCAGTGAGCCAAATATGTTTATCTATCACATTTAGACTCTTCTGACACTTGGAATTCAAACATTCTTTCCCCTAGATTCTCTAGACTGTGTAACATTAGATTTAAAACAATACGAATCAAATGCCAACTATTCGCAACGCTCGTGCTAGATGCTATGGAAGACACAAGATTTCTGCCTTTGATAACGTCAGTCTCCAGACAGAGACAAATATGCAGAACTTCAGGAGAGTCTGTGCTGTGCTTTTAATAGATGTTCAAGAAGAGGGTAGAAGGGCTTCCCTGGTGGCGCAGTGGTTGAGAGTCCGCCTGCCGATGCAGGGGACAAGGGTTCATGCTCCGTTCCGGGAAGATCCCACGTGTTGCGGAGCGGCTGGGCCCGTGAGCCATGGCCGCTGAGCCTGCGCGTTCGGAGCCTGTGCTCCGCAACGGGAGAGGCCACAGCAGTGAGAGGCCCGCGTACCGCAAAAAAAAAAAAAAAAAAAAAAAAAGACACTCTGTTGATCATTTATAGTAAGTTTCTGGGACACAAAATAATGTAGTAGTATTTCAGGAACTATTATTGCTATGGCTGAAAACAGAAAAATGATTCTTCTATTTGGTGGAAAGTATAGTAATCTGAGTATAATTTTACTGCTGTAGTGATTGCAAAACAGTAAAATAATTAAAACTTGGTACAGTATTATTGAGAATAAATGCTATTGCCATGATTAAGACATCCTGGCACATGATTCTATAAGCAGTTAGAGAGTGCAGAAAGACTGTTGACAGGAGTCAGTCTATGAACTGGTTAAGGAAAGAAATAATGTCATCACTAAGGAAGATGGGATGACAACTGAAATGTACCAGTTAGTAAAGAGCCCACAGTGATGATTCTTAGGAGGGGTGTAAATGCTGCTTTGAGCTGAAGGCAGAGTGTTTCTTTCAATTTAAAAATTGTCAGGGCAGAACAGACGTACTTACGCAGATGTAAGTTGACATTGACACATTGGAGCCGTTAAAGCCTGTGTGAAAGTACTTTGATAGATTTTTCATAAAGTGCTTCATATTCTGACTTAACTTTAGGAAGACAAAAAAGCAACTAAAGACAGAGTCTTAAATAATTCTTTTAATGTTGGTTTTCTTCTGTTCCTCATTGTCAAATGCTCTGTGTCTACACTCACTACGGGCATATCAAAAGATCTCAAAGAAGACATGTCTTCCGTGTTAACAGTCTTCAACTGATTAGAACACAGCTGTCGTGCCCCAGCTAAGCCTCCTGGTGACACGCCCTCTTTATCTGGTTCTCTTAGGTCAAGATCTGTAGGATCTCCGTTAACTTGATGACTCGTCCCTAAGGTTGGTCCAATTTGTTACTTTCTCTTTGACAACAGAGCATCTAGAACCGAACTCAGCCTTTCATATATAGACTGACAAGTGTGGAATACAGAATGGCTATTACTGTCTGTTCTGTAGAAAATCATCTTGGGGTGCAGTCTGAGAAAGCATGTATAGTTTGGCATATAGTCACGCTGTTAGCTTCTGGTAAGCTCCCTTTGCGCAACTTCTAGATCTTCACCTCAAAAGGTGTTAAGTCATTACGATTTTTGACCCTTTCGTTCCTGTGAAATTGAAACCAAAGGCTAATCCTATCATCCCCATACAATATACACAATATATCAGCTATTCTTGCCAGTTGTGTCCCCAGCAAATGTGATAACAGAAGCAAAGAAGCAAACATAACAAAACCCCAAATCCGTGAGTGCTACAAGTTTCTACGCTTTACCTATAATATCTTATTTAGTTAGCACACCAACATAATGAATCATTATAACAGTTATGAAGCATTACTATTCCTGTTTTATAGATGAGGAAACTGAGGCTGATGAGTTTGTAAACTTAGAATTGCAAGCTCGATCTATCTAATTTCTGTAGTCTTAACTACCTTGTGCCTTCCCCTTAAGAATGCCGTGTATTTTCTTACCTAATCACCTGTGAAATGATTGACCAGGAGTGGGCAAATCCATGATCTTTTGAGTTGGCTCAGTCCGTTAACAATACAGTCTCTGCTGTTAGGCTCTTTATCTTATACCTCTATTTCCCAGCCCATGCTTCTCTGATTTCAATTTTTGCCTGCAAGCCTATTGGGATCTGCTCTTTTTTAAACGCTATCCTAAATGCAGTTACATTCCTCTGATATGTCTCAACCATTTTAGAGAGGAAAATACAGGCAGTCCTATATATTCCTTTTTAGTAAGTCTGTGCTGGCTCCCTATTTTCTAAATCATCACAAACCATCTGTTTAAAAATTCATTCTGAAATCTCCCCAAGGATTTACGTTAGATTAACTATTTTCAATTTTTAGAATCCTCTCATTGGAAAAACTGAGATAATATTTACTTTTTTCTTGGCACTTTTCCCATGGTTCCTAAAATATTACCAATAATGATTCTACAATTATACCTGAGTTCCTTTAGATGGAAACTAAATTTTCAGGGCTTTAAGTGTTTTCTTCTTATTTGTGCCAGTTACCTGGTTTTGGTTCTAAGTTGGGCTTAGGTAGTTGGCCATATTCTTTATTTGAGGAAGGGACACCGTTTTCTAATTTGTGCAAAAGTACTACATAGGCTAGCAGCAGCCCTGAATGTCTAGGAGTCATGTTTACATTAGGTTACAAGATAATTCCCCAATATGTAATAGTTTATTCTACTTGGATGGGGTATTCCACTTGCAGAGATGCAAGGCTGGTTCAAAATTTGAAAATCAATCAATGTAGTACCATATTAATAGGCTAAAGAAGAAAAATTACATGATCTTATCGATTGACGCAGAAAATGCATTTGACAAAATTCAACAACTCATTCTTAATAAAAGCTCTCAGAAAAATAGAAATAGAAGGGAACTTCCTCAATTTGTTAAAGATTATCTACAAAAAACCTACAGCTAACAACAAGGCAAGGACGTCCATTCTCACCACTCTTATTCAACATCGTGCTAGAAGTCCTAGCCAGTGCAATAAGGAAACAAAAAGCATACAGATTGAGAAGGAAGAAATAAAACTGTCCCTATTTGTAGGTGACACGATTGCCAACATAGAAAATCCCAAGGAATCTGCAAAAAATTCCTGAACTAGCAATTCAGCAAAGTCACAGGATATAAGATTATACAAAAATCAACTGTATTTCTGTATACCAGCATGAAGACATGGACACTGAAATTAGATATGCAACACCATTTATAATCACTTAAAGGGACCTCTCTGGTGGCACAGTGGTTAAGAATCCGCCTGCCAATGCAGGGGACACGGGTTCGAGCCCTGGTCCGGGAAGATCCCACACGCTGCGGAGCAACTAAGCCCATGTGCTACAACTACTGCGCCTGTGCTCTACAGCGTGCGAGCCACAACTACTGAGCCCGTGAGCTGCAACTACTGAAGCCCGCCTGCCTAGAGTCCGTGCTCTGCAACAAGAGAAGCCACCGCAATGAGGAGCCCGCGCACTGCAACGAAGAGTAGCCCCCGCTCGCCACAACTAGAGAAAAGGCCCATGTGCAGCAACGAAGACCCAATGCAGCCAAAAATAAATAAATAAATAATTTAAAAAAAAACCCCAAAACGAGTGTTGCCTCCTTTAAAAAAAAATCACTTAAAAAATACTTAGTTGGGCTTCCCCGGTGGCGCAGTGGTTGAGAGTCCGCCTGCCAATGCAGGGGACGCAGGTTCGTGCCCTGGTCCGGGAAGATGCCACATGCCATGGAGCGGCTGGGCCCGTGAGCCATGGCCGCTGAGCCTGCGCATCCGGAGCCTGTGCTCCGCAACGGGAGAGGTCACAATGGTGAGAGGCCCATGTACCGCAAAAAAAAACCCCAAAAAACAAACAAACAAAAACAACTTAGTTGTAATCTAATTACATGTTATAAACAAAACACATGCAGGACTTGTATACTGAAAACTGCAACACTGATGAAAGAAATCAAAGAAGAGCTAGATAAATGGAGATGCATACCATGTTTATGAGTTGGAATACTCGACATAGTAAAAGTGTCAATTTTCCCCAAATTGATATGCAAGTTTAATGCATTTCCTATCAAAATCACATATTTTTATAAAAGTAGACTATTCTAAAATTTACATGGAAAGTCAAAGTAACTAGAATAGCTAAAATAATTTTGAAAAATAAAGTGGGAGGATTCACTCTACTCAATTTAAAGACTTACTATATAGTTATAGTAATCAAAGCTGTGTGGTGTTAGTGGGGGGATAGACACACAGATCAATGGAACAGATGGAGAATCTAGAACTAAACCCACACGAATATGCTCAACTGATTATTGACAAAAGTGCAAATGTAATTCATGGAGAAAAGATGGCTTTTTCATAAATGGTACTGGAGCAAACATCCATACACACACAAAATGAACTTTAAGTCTCACACCTTGTACAAGAATAAACTAAAAATGGATCATGGACTTCAATGTAAAATAGACTTTCAGAAAAAACATTAAAGAAAATCTTTGGGATTCTAAACTAGGTTCTTAGATTTGACATGAAGAATGATCCGTAGAAGGGAAACTTGATAAATTTGACTTCATCAAAAGCTTTTCCTCTGTGAAAGACTTTTAAGAAGATGAAGAAAACAAGCTAGACACCGGAGAAGATATCTGAATGTCACACATGTGACAAAGAACTAGTGGCTTCTATAAACAAAGCACCTTTAAAACCCAACCCCCCCCAAAAAAAATCCAATTCGAAAATGGCCAAAAGATGGGAAGAGATGTTTCCCAAATAAGCACACGAAAAAATATTCAACATCATTAGCCACTGGGGAAACTCAAATGAAATCCACAAGGAGATACCATTACACATCTAACAGAATGGCTAAACGGGAAAAATGATGACCATAAATTATGGTCAATTTATGACCATAAATGAGGATTTAGAGAAACAGAATCACTCATGGATTGCTGGTGGGAATGTAAAATGGTGCAGCCACTGTAAAAAATTATCTGACAGCTCCTTAAAAAATGAAACAGGCAACTAGTACGTGACCAGCCATTGTACTTCTGGAAATTAATCTTAGAGAAACGAAGCCTCCGTTCGCTGAAAAACCTCCACAGGAATGTCGCAGCCGCTCTATTCGTAATAAATTGGGAACAGATGTCCTTCAACAGTTGAATGGCTAAACGAACAGTGGTACATCCATACCATGCGAGTCTACTCGGCACAGCCTGGATGAATCCCCAGAGAGTAATGCTGAGCGATAAAAGTAATTCCCCAAAGGTTACATACTATATGATTCCACTTACATAACCACCTTGAGATGACAAGTTCATAGAAATGGAGGACAGGTTGGTAGTTGCCAGGGGTATAGAAAGGGGTGTGGGTGCACGGGGAGTGAATGTGGCTCTAAAAAGGCAACGTGAGGGATATTTGTGTGATGAAAGGTTTTGTATCTTGACTGTGTCAGCATCCTGCCTGCGATATCGTACTGTAGTTCTGCAAGACGTTGCCATTGGGATCTCTCTTCTACATTATTTTTATGACTACGTGGGAATCTACAATGATACCGAAGCAAAAATTTAATTAAAAAATAAGTTTACCCTCAGACAATAAACGGGTTAGAATGTAGAAGAAAACTAATAACATGATTCCTCACCTAGTCCAAAACTGGGTGTTGGAACTGCGTTCACGCCTGAGAATAAGCAGAACCAAGTTAATCTCCAATTTTTTAAACTTCTGCCACAGTGAAGCAGGGTCTGTGTCTGTGGCAGTGAGTAATGGATGCTTTAAGCATATGTTCATGACACAGAAAGTCCACTTCTTGGTATATATCCAAAGAGAATGAAAACATTAATTTGAAAAGATATCTGCACACCTACGTTTATTGCAGCATTATTTACAATACGACCTAAGTGTCCATCAACAGATGAATGGATAAAGAAGATGTGTTACACACACACACACACACACACACACACACACACACACAAAATGGAATATTACTTAGCCGTGAAAAGGAATGAAATCCTGCCATCTGCCACAAAATGGATGGATCTATACTATGCTAAGTGAAATAAGTCAGAGAAAGGCCCATACCATCTGATTTCATTTATATGTGGAATCTAACAAACAAAACAAAGGAACAAACAAAACAGCGACAGATGCATAGATGCAGAGAACAAATGGGTGGTCGCCAGAGGGGAGGGGAGTGGGGGGTTGGGTGACAAAAATGAAGGGGACTAAGAGTACAAACTTCCAGTTATAAAACAAGTAAGTCATGGGGATGTAATGTACGGCGTAGGGAATATAGTCAATAATACTGTAATAACTTTGTATGGTGAGAGGTGGTTACTAGACTTCCTGTGGTGATCAATTGGTAATGTATATAAATGTCAAGAACGTACTCATGGGTGTACGTTGAAGGGTACGTACGTTGAAGGGTAATGTATATAAATGTCAAGAACGTACTCATGGGTGTACGTACTCATGGGTTGAAGGCCTGGTTAGACTCCAGTGTGTGAGGCTTCCTGAATATTCCGTCTCCCTGCCCAATGGGTCAGCACTGTTGTCACAGGAAAGGAAGGCAAGCAGGAGCCAGGGGGTGGTGGGGCTGCCCCCTCGTTCTCTGATTCTCCGGGAAATGTAGGTGGTTTCTAGGGACTGGACTTTGCTCCTCCGCCCGCTGCCTTTCCAACACATCGCTGGCTACTACAGCTCCTTATAGCCACCCCGATGCCTTAATTCAGGCATGAGAAGATGAGGTGACCATGGGAAAAGGCATTTAAAACACAGTCTTGATGTGCCACGAAACACACAGGAATGCACGTTAATTGGCTATGTTTTACATCAGCTTAAGCTGTAGAAACGCAACGGTTCTAAAACTCATATTTAGAGAGACAGTCCCCCCTCATCTGAACAAAAAGGAAAAAAAAGCTTTTCCAGGAAATGTGAAGAATCATTAACATCACAGATTCTGAAAAGAAAGTATAATTGCCTACAATACAAGGCAGAAACATATTCTAAAGCATTGTGACCAAAATGGAGACACCGCCCATTAATCCGTTATCACCAGGCTCAAATAGTATTCAAATGACCGCATGCACTGTTACTAAGTCAATTAGGTACAAAGACAGTAATCATTAGGACTATGGGCAGTCAAAAGCTTTTTCAGAAACGTGCTTAGATGTTGAAAAGACGACTTCTACCCACTTTTATTACCTTTGCGCCTCGGTGAATTATGGGAATTTCTTATGCTTTGAGTGAGAGAGAATGCAAAGGTAATATTCATCTTCCTGAGGATGGTTTAACTTTTCTATAGAGAAGCACTGAACAATCATTTACTAACACATAAAAAGGGATAAAAGCTGTCTGGTCAAAATGTACTCTATTATGGTAGCAACATAATAGATTATACATATTCTGCTGTGGAAAATACCAAGATTCTGATAAGTAATGTGTATGAAACATGAGCTAGGGAGCTAAGGGATTAGACAATAAATAAAGCTCCCTTTTCAGATGCTGCTGTTGGGACAGCTAAGACTTGCCCCTTGCCCTTCCCCTTTCCAACCCCTGAGGGCCCTTCCTCTCCTCTGGGTCTTTATGAATTAGCCTTTGTCGCTCCTCTAATGAAAAAGACACGTATGCTCTGTCCTACCCTTTCCTGTGCCCAGTGTCTATGTGGTGGTAAGACTGAGTCTGTTTCCCAGGAGACGTGCCCCGATCGCCGGGCGAGTTAGTCCCGTGGAGCGCCTGCAGGGGGCGGTCGACACCGTGGAATGAGCAGAAGGCTCTGGCTGGCTGGGAGGTTCTGCGCCTCTTGGAGGACAAGCATGAAACAAATCTGCAAGGAAGGGGGACTTCTGGAAAATCCAAGGTAATCCGCTCAAATCAAGTTGTTAAATATTTGCCATTGGTGACTTAAAGAATCAAAGGAGGTCAGGGGCCTGGATTGATGGAGTCATTTTTCCTAAGGCTCTCGTTTCACAGATGTGGAATTCAGGCTCAGAGGAGGTCTGTGGTCTAACCAGCTAGTTAGTGGCACAGCTGATGCTAGAACTGAGGTTTACTACTAACAGCCTGCCCTGGGCCCTTTAAAAAAACTCCAGGTGGGGACTTCCCTGTCAGTCCAGTGGTTAAGCCTTCGCCTTCCAATGCAGGGGGTACTGGTTCGATCCCTGATTGGGGAGCTAAGATCCTACATGCTTCCAGCCAAAAAACCAAAACATAAGACAGAAGCAGTATTGTAACAAATTCAATAAAGACTTTAAAAATGGTCCACATAACAAAAAAAAAATCTTAAAAAAAAAAAATCCAGGTGGCCCCTGCCAGGTTTATTTACAAGATAAATATCTAATGTGAAAAGAACATTCCCCACTTCTGAGTTAGCATTTCTAGGATTTAAGCTGGAAGTGGCGGAGCTCATTAGGGGGAAACAAGCACAAATTTGAAGATAGAATTACGAATACATTGCAGCATCTATGTTATAACAGCCGTAGGCTCTGACGGTAAAACGTTAATAAGCTAGGTTTTGTTTTGTTCTTTTAAATTAGCTGTATCTGCCTGTTTTCTTCACATATGTTTAAACAAGGAGTCTTTTCTGGTGAATCACACATTCATGGGATCATGTGGGGAACTTCCGTATTGTTTTCACCACCTCCTCTCTTTCTGAGCTCCACTGCAGCACAATTAATTTAGGCTCTCGGGGTATTTTCAAAACCAAGCTGCTCAAAATTTGGTCCTAGGACCAGGATCACCTGGGAGCTTGTTAGAAATGCATAATCCCAGGCCCCATTTCAGGCCCGCTGCATTAGCATCTGCATGTTAACAAGATTCCCAGGTGAGTCTTAACGTGCACGGCAGTTTGGAGAGAACAACGCTAAGGTCTGTACCACTCCAGTACCACCTGGCAGGTCCCCCCCCCCCTTTGTACCTTAAGCTGACCTGGGCTCCTGGTTTACCTCGGTGTTCCTGCCAAGAATGATCTTTAGCATCTTCCATTTAAAAGAAGAGCATTGCTTGTGCTTTAAAATCAGGCGGGAAGAAGAATGGAGTGGAGAAGTTTGTAACGAGTTCCCTGTGGATTCCTCGACGGGACTTTTTTTTATGTGGGAGGGCACTACGTTGATAATATACAAGGAAGGTTGAAAAGTTCTCATAGGACACTCATGGAAGGTAACAAGCCAGTTTCTTGATGGGCTCCAGTCCCAGTGCTTGACTCACTCACTGGTAATGAGCTAGGATCCCAACAGGCACATAATCTCTGTCGGCTCCCAAGCTAGAAGGACACGTGGTGGTAAACTAGTATTTGCAGAGACGGTAGCTTCTCATCGTTTTTCTTTCTTTCTACCACCAAGTCTAAAATTGTTTTCTGTATTCAACACGTGCCTAACTATCCTTGCCAATGACACCCCCCGACCCTTGCATCAAGTACGGTCTTGGCTCAAAATGTTTTCCTAATTAGTTAAAATAGCTGATGTTGTATTGCTATCAATGGAAGGGTGTAGGTAGAAGGACATCTTCGGATGAGCTGTTCTGATGACCTTATTCTACACATAAAGTCATATCCGTTTGCTTCCTCACATATTTCCAGGGAGTTATCAATGTGGGGGACAAATGAGTTACGATACGGCAGTGCTATTAAGCTTAAGCATTTTGGAATTTGTGGAACTAAATGCCTGCTAGTTTGTATATTCGATGTTCAAAAAATTGATGTCAATGTTGCAGTGCTTAAAAGAATACACTTTAGAAGTGAGTTTTAACATGTTACTTTAGTCAGTTCTTGGAGTTTTAGTGCTGGAGACTTTAGAAATCATCTGTCTAGCTGTTTCCTAATAGACTGGGATTTTCCAGAGCCGCTCAAATCCTCACTTGCCAGTTCTCCCGGTGGGCTGCCAGTTTCAGGCTCCTCCTTTGGGAGGCCTAGTTCAGGGGGTGGAGGGGAGCCTAAATAGCCCCTCTCACCAGCCCCGCCAGTACAGCTCAGAGACCTCCAGGTGTGGAGAGCCAGTGCCCATCTGTTTAGGGCCCTTGAGAGCAATGATGGAAAGAAGGTCCACTGTTTCCTGTTCTGAAGTTGAGAGAGATGGATGATACAACGATGAATGAATAACAGTTTATTTTTTATTTTTAACTGAACTATAGTTGATTTACAATACTGTGTTCCAAGTGTACAGCAGAGTGATTCAGTTATATATTGAATATATATGTGTATATATATATTCTTTGTCAGATTCTTTTCCATTATAGGTTATTACAAGATATTGAATATAGTTCCTTGTGCTCTACAGTAAATCCTTGTTGGTTATCTATTTTATATATAGTATCTGATAATCCCATACCCCTAATTTATCCCTCCCTCTCCCCTTTCTCCTTTGGTAACCATAAGTTTCTTTTTCTATGTCTGTGAGTCTGTGTCTGTCTTGTAAATGAGTTGATTTCTGTTATTTTGTAAGATTCCACATTGAATGAAAAACATTTTAAATGCTCATGTTAAACGCAGAAATTTGGTACCACAAACAAATAATATCTGTAACGATGGTGGCATTTTGCTATTAATTAAGATCTTCTGCAATGATTGTTTTAATGTTGAGTTAGAAACCTTTCTATGATGAAGATCAATGAAGAAATCAATGTGAACAGAAGGTTCAACCAAAGGTGAGCTTAAGCAGAGCAGCCTGTTCGAAGATATTTCTCTCTGTGGACTCTTGCCTCACAGATCTCCTAACATAACATGGCATCAGCTCATTAGGACTCAAAAGTCACGTGAGAAAACAGTGAGACTTTCCACTCAATCAACCCCAAAATGACTTTGATTAGGACTTTATAGTTTTTCCATCAAGGTATGAACATGGCCATATGAGGGACTGGGCCTATACCAGATGCCATAAATGAGGACAATAGGTTGATATCTCTAACTGCTCAGTCAAAAAGCTGAAGAAAAAAAAGTCCCGCGGATTATCTCAACGGGCAAAAGTGCAACATCTTTGGGTTGCATAAAAAATATCCATAAAAATGGATTGATCTGGAATAGTTTTATAAAAAGAAGCTGCTGTCCTTGCTCTGTGAATGTATCAGGGTTAATGTCACCCTAAGTTTGTTCACAAAGGTACAGTAATTACAAATGCTGGAAAGGGGAGAGAGAGAGAGAGAGACCCCCCCCCACACCCCTTGTGGTGGCTTTTGCGTCTCATATGTTAAAATAAAAATTACATGTCCATTTAGTTTGTCCATTTGTCCTAAAGTTTTGAGTTAGAACTGCAAAAGACATTAGTTGTTAAATTGAACACAAGCTTAGCATTCTCAAAGCATTCAGATTGCTATTAAATCTCTCTCTTTATCAGGAGACAGGTATTTTTCTGTCAAATGATACGGACAATGAGAAAACCTTATCAGGTCCGTGAAGTCACCTTGAAACACGAAGAATCTATTCCAGGGGGAGGACGGCTTATGCAGGCGGCCTCGAATGGTTCTAGCTTTTGAAAAGGCAGCAGAGGATGACTTTCCTGGCTGCCAGGACTCAGGCTCTGGAGGAAGCTGTACCAAACCTCTGCTCTCCCCTTCGGTGCCTCCCTACATATTCCAGGGCACCACCTCGGGTACCTGATGCTACAGCTTCCCCTCTGCCTGTCCCCTTGTTTGCAAGCCACAGGCGCAGTGTACCTATTGCCACGCTCCCAGTGTGGTGATGGAGCAGCTCTATAGTCCTATGCACAGTCAGTTTAGGGCACGTTGAGCCGCTCCTTTATCCAATTCATTCATTCACTTACTTATTTAACAGTTATGTATTGAGTACCTGCTATATACTAGGTACAGGGCTAGGTGCTGGGGATAATAGGGAACGAGTTCATCATGGTACTTGTAATTTAGTGGGGGAGCAAACGCTGAGTGCAATCCAACAAAAAAAGGGGGAAAACCTAATAAAAAGTCCCTAATAATGGTATGTATTATAAAGGAAATAAGCGGATGCTGAGAGAGAAAATCGATGGAGAGTCTATGGGCTCCTGGCTTGAGTGACCAGGTAGAGTGATGACTGTGGATGGAGCATTGAGATGGAGGGAAGGGCAGGTGCAGGTGTCCTGATCTGGGTGTGTGTCCGCCCTGTTCCAGGAGCAGCGGGGAGGGAAGTGTGGCTGGAGTGGAGGGAACAGAGGAGACTCGCGGGAGACAGAATCAGGAGGAGATGGGTGTGTGTGTGTGTGTGTGTGTGTGTGTGTGTGTGTGTGTGTGTGTGTGTGTGTGTGTGATCACGGTGGCCTTTGTTAGGTCTTTGGTTTTATCTCTGATTGAGATGGGAAGGTACTGGAGGGTTCCAATCAGAGAGAAACACCATGTGACTTGGGGTTTTACAGAATTGGTCTGGTGGCTGTGTGGAGACTGACTGCAGGAGCCAGGAGTGGAAGGGGGGCACTGGTCTGAGAACGACTTCAGTCATTCAGGCAAGTAAGGATGGCGGCTGGCTCTAGGGCGTTGGCAGTAGAGGCGTTCAGAGTGGTCGGATTCTAGATACATTCTGACAAGAGAACAAATTAGACTTGCTCACGAATTGGATGTGGAATGTGAGAAAAAAAGGAGAGTGGAGGATGACCTCAAAGCCTTTGGTCTAAACAACTGGACAGCTCTAGAGGCTATTAAATAAGGTGGGAGGATAAGGGAGGAGCAGGTGTGGGGAGGAGATGGGAGGTTTGGACCTGTTGAGTTTGAGAGTCCAGGTGCTGAGATGTTGAGGAAGATGGAGGTCTCAGTCTAGAGTCCAGGAGTGAAGTCACGGCTACAGGTACCCATGTTGGAGTCTACGCAGTGATGATAATATTTAAAGCCTTGGCCGTCGCTGAGGGCCCTATGGGAGGGGGACACAGCCCTGAGGCACTTGCGTGGGGAGAGGCTGGAGAGGAAGATGCAGCAGCAAATGAGATGGAGAGAAGCTTTCCGTGAGGGAGGAGGGGGACGAGGAAAGCCAGGGGAGGACGATGCCTGTGACTGCCTACCTGTCAGCGATCAAATGCCACTGGGGGGTCGGGCATGATGAGCGCTGAGAGCGGAGACTGGATTTGGCCACGGCGGTGGGGTCACCAGCGACCTCAGGAGAGCACGGTGGGCTCGGGGGAGGGTTGGGGGAGGCCACTGGTGGCAGGGAGGACACAGAGCACTTTCAAGGACTTTTGCTGGGAAGTGGGGGACAAAGGGGGCGAGAGCAAGAGGGAGAAGTGAGGGCAAGAGCAGCGCAAGGGCTTCCCTGGTGGCGCAGTGGTTGAGAGTCCGCCTGCCGATGCAGGGGTCGCGGGTTTGTGCCCCGGTCCGGGAAGATCCCACATGCCGCGGAGCGGCTGGGCCCGTGAGCCATGGCCGCTGAAGCTGCGCGTCCGGAGCCTGTGCTCCGCAGCGGGAGAGGCCACAGCAGTGAGAGACCCGCGTACCGCAAAAATAAATAAAAAGTAAAAAAAAAAAAAAAAAAAAAAAAAGAGCAGGGCAATGTGGGTGGGAGAGGGGAGTCAAGGCTGGAGTGGTTAGGTTGTCACATCTCTTAGAGCTTCTGGTGACCCGTGAGGTGGGGGTAAGGTCACGGGCACAGTGCTGGCATTTAAAATGAACACGTCTTTGCTCTAAAAAAATGATAACATGGAACACACGGGTTTAAGTAGTTTACCCGAAGGTCACTCTCCTAATTCCCTGGTGACGGTTATTCATGGAAAATGATGCTTCCTCTCATATTTCTGCTGATTTCAAAGAAACCTTGCTGATTCATTACCGAAAGGTAATCTCACCCAGGGGTCAGATATTAATCTTTGCCCCAATATGATCTCTTTCTGCCTGTTGGCAATCATCCCAGCAGGGGACCTGGCAGAGGAAATCTCACTCAACTTTGACACTTGCTGAGCATTGGCAGAAGGACGAAGTCCTGCCAGGGTGTTATGAGAGGCTGTCAGACTTGCTTATGTGAAACTAGACTTTGGTTCCATTTTTAAGTGATTCCTTACTTATTTAGTACATACGGCAGAAGTGCTTGGAGTCCTTAATGAGGAAAGGATCATCATATATGGCACTCACATTTAAAAGTAATACTTAGGCGATTTCTCTCCATACAAATCTCCTGAGGTTCGTTGCATGTTTATCCGTCCAGGGTGATAACGAAGGCAGAGCTGACCTTCCAGTTCTAGGCTATTTTAGCTTTTTGAGGAACCGCCATACTGCTCTCCGTAGTGGCTGCACCAATTTACATTCCCATCAACAGTGTAGGAGGGTTCACTTTTTCCACACCTTCTTCAGCATTTATTATTTATAGACTTTCTGATGATGGTCATTCTGACTGGTGTGAGGTGATACCTCGTTGTAGTTTTGCTTTGCATTTCTCTAATAATTAGTGATGTTGAGCAGCTTTTCATGTGCTTCTTGGTCATCTGTATGTCTTCTTTGGAGAAATGCCTATTTAGGTCTTCAGCCCATTTTTTGATTGGGTGGTTTGTTTTTTTGTTATTGAGTTGTATGAGTTGTTTGTATATTTTGGAAATTAAGCCCTTGTCGGTTGCATCATTTGCAAATATTTTCTCCCGGTCTGTAGGTTGTCTTTTTGTTTTGTTTGTGGTTTCCTTTGCTGTGCAAAAGCTTATAAGTTTGATTAGGTTCCATTTGTTTATTTTTGCTCTATTTCTATTACCTTGGGAGACTGACCTAAGAAAACAATTGTATGATTTCTGTCAGAGAATGTTTTGCCTGTGTTCTCTTCTATGAGTTTTATGGTGTCGTAGTTCTAGACTATTTAAAATCAGAGGCCCAACTTTATGTCCAAGAGTGCTCTGAATCTGGAGTTAGATTATGAGATAATCATAGCATAAAAAAACCAGAATAGTGCATCTTAAGTCACCTGCACTCTTAATGAAGCAACAAGCTGGCAGAGGCCAAAAAAAGAAAAAAATATGGTAATGCAAGATGTGACATGTAACAATGACTTTGCTGATTATATTAAAATAAATTATTACTTGTGGGGCATGTGGCAGATGAAATCGTAGCCTCCTTTATTATTATAGACTTTCAGCAACTCTAAGGTACTTAGAATAAATGTACCACTACAGCAACGGTCCTCAACTCTGCTCATATCACTTGGGGACAGAGTACATAGTACTGATGCCTAGACCCCACCCTAGACTGGTTAAAATTCAGTCTTGAGCAAGTGCTTGGGCTCTGAGTCTATCTCCCCTGATGAGTTTAATTATGGTCAGGATTGGGACAATGGATTTGTGGGTTCTCCCCCAGAAATAATGAGAACTAATTTAGATCATCAGAAGTGTCATCTTATATCAATTATAGGAAAAAAAAACTGCAAAAAATACAAACACATGGAGGCTAAACAGTGCGCTACTAAATAACCAAGAGATCACTGAAGAAATCAAAGAGGAAATAAAAAAATACCTAGAAACAAATGACAATGAAAACACAACAACCCAAAACCTATGGGATGCAGCAAAAGCAGTTCTAAGAGGGAAGTTTATAGCAATACAATCCTACCTCAAGAACCAAGAAAAATCTTAAATAAATAACCTAAACTTACACCTAAAGCAATTAGAGAAAGAAGAACAAAACCCCCCAAAGTTAGCAGAAGGAAAGAAATCGTAAAGATCAGATCAGAAATAACTGAGAAAGAAGTGAAGGAAAAGATAGCAAAGATCAATAAAACTAAAAGCTGGTTCTTTGAGAAGATAAACAAAATTGATAAGCCATTAGACAGACTCATCAAGAAAACAAGGGAGAAGACTCAAATCAGTAGAATTAGAAATGAAAAAGAAAAAGTAACAACTGACACTGCAGAAATACAAAGGATCATGAGCGATTACTACAAGAAACTATATGCCAATAAAATGGACAACCTGGAAGAACTGGACAAATTCTTAGAAAAGGACAAATTTCCAGGAATGAAACAGGAAGAAATAGAAAAAATAAACAGACCAATCACAAGCACTGAAATTGAAACTGTGATTAAAAATCTTCCAACAGACAAAATCCCAGGACCAGATGGTTTCACAGGCAAATTCTATCAAACATTTAGAGAATAGCTAACACCTATCCTTCTCAAACTCTTCCAAAATATAGCAGAGGGAGCAACACTCCCAAACTCATTCTACAAGGCCACCATCGCCCTGATACCCAAAGCAGACAAAGATGTCACAAAAAAAGAAAACTGCAGGCCAATATCACTGATCAACATAGATGCAAAAATCCTCAATAAAATACTAGCAAACAGAATCGAGCAGCACAATAAAAGGATCACACAGCATGATCAAGTGGGGTTTATCCAAGTAATGCAAGGATTCTTCAATATACGCAAATCAATCAATGTGATAAACCATATTAACAAGATGAAGGAGAAAAAGCATATGATCATCTCAGTAGATGCAGAAAAAGCTTTTGATAAAATTCAACCCATTTATGATAAAAACTCTGCAGAAAGTAGGCATAGAGGGAACTTTCCTCAACATAATAAAGCCCCTATATGACAAACCCACAGCCAACATCGTTCTCAATGGTGAAAAACTGAAACCATTTCCACTAAGATCAGAAACAAGACAGGGTTGCCCTCTCTCACACCTATTATTCAACACAGTTTTGGAATTTTTAGCCACAGCAATCAGAGACGAAAAAGAAATAAAAGGAATCCAAATCGGAAAAGAAGAAGTAAAGCTGTCACTGTTTGCAGATGACATGATACTATACACAGAGAATCCTAAAGATGCTACCAAAAAACTACCAAAGCTAATCAATGAATTTGGTAAAGTAGCAGGTTACAAAATTAATGCACAAAAATCTCTTGCATTCCTATACACGAACGATGAAAAATCTGAAAGAGAAATTAAGGAAACACTCCCATTTACCATTATAACAAAAAGAATAAAATACCTAGGAATAAACCTACCTAAGGAGACAAAAGACCTGTATGCAGAAAACTATAAGACACTGATGAAAGAAATTAAAGATGATAGCAACAGATTGAGAGACATAGCATGTTCTTGGATTGGAAGAATCAATATTTTGAAAATGACTTTACTACCCAAGCAATCTACAGATTCAGTGCAATCCCTATCAAACTACCAATGGCATTTTTCACAGAACTGGAACAAAATATTTCACAATTTATATGGAAACACAAAAGACCCCAAATAGCCAAACCAATCTTGAGAAAGAAAACTGGAGCTGGAGGAATCAGACTCCCTGACTTTAGACTATACTACAAAGCTCCAGTAATCAAGACAGTATGGTACTGGCAGAAAAACAGAAATATAGATCAATGCAACAGGATAGAAAGCCCAGAGATAAACCCATGTACATATGGTCACCTTATCTTTGATAAAGGAGGCAAGAGTATACAATGGAGAAAAGACAGCCTCTTCAATAAGTGGTGCTGGGAAAACTGGACAGCTACATGTAAAAGAATGAAATTAGAACACTCCCTAATACCATACACAAAAATAAACTCAAAATGGATTAAAGATCTAAATATAAGGCCAGACAGTATAAAACTCTTAGAGGAAAACATAGGCAGAACACTCCATGGCATAAATCACAGCAAGATCCCTTTTGACCCACCTCCTAGAGAAATGGAAATAAAACCAAAAATAAACAAATGGGACCTAATGCAACTTAAAAGCTTTTGCACAGCAAAGGTAACCGTAAACCAGATGAAAAAACAACCCTCAGAATGGGAGAAAATATTTTCAAACAAAGCAACTGACAAAGGATTAATCCCCCAAATATACAAGCAGCTCATGCAGCTCAATATCAAAAAAACAAACAACCCAATCCAAAAATGGGCAGAAGACCTAAATAGACATTTCTCCAAAGAAGATATACAGATTGACAACAAACACGTGAAAGGATGCTCAACATCACTAATCATTAGAGAAATGCAAATCAAAACTACAATGAGATATCATCTCACACTGGTCAGAATGGCCATCATCAAAAAATCTACAAACAATAAATGCTGGAGAGGGTGTGGAGAAAAGGGAACCTTCTTGCACTGTTGGTGGGAATGTAAATTGATACAGCCACTATGGAGAACAGTATGGAGGTTCCTTAAAAAACTAAAAATAGAACTACCATATGACCCAGCAATTCCACTGCTGGGCATATACCCTGAGAAAACCCAACTCAAAAAGGGTCATGTACCACAATGTTCACTGCAGCTCTATTTACAATAGCCAGGACATGGAAGCAACCTAAGTGTCCATCAACAGATGAATGGATAAAGAAGATGTGGCACATATATAGAATGGAATATTACTCAGCCATAAAAAGAAACAAAATTGAGTTATTTGTAGTGAGGTGGATGGACCTAGAGTCTGTCATACAGAGTGAAGTAAGTCAGAAAGAGAAGAACAAATACCATATGCTAATACATATATATGGAATCTATATTAAAAAAAAAAAGGTTCTGACGAACGTAGGGGCAGGACAGGAATAAAGACGCAGATGTAGAGAATGCTCTTGACACGGGGAGGGGATGAAGTGAGAGAGTAGCATTGACATATATACACTACCAAATGTAAAATAGATAGCTAGTGGGAAGTAGCTGCATAGCACAGGGAGATCAGCTCGGTGCTTTGTCACCACCTAGAGGGGTGGGATAGGAAGGGTGGGAGGGAGATGCAAGAGGGAGGGGTATGGGGATATATGTATACATAGAGCTAATTCAGTTTGTTATATAGCAGAAACTAACACAACATGGTAGAGCAATTATACTCCAATAAAGATGTTAAAAAAATAAAAAAGAGTTGCATTAAAAAAAAAGTGTCATCTCAAAAATATAGAAAGCAGGGACTTCCCTGGTGGTGCATTGGTTAAGAATCCATCTGCCAATGCAGGGGACACGGGTTCGAGTCCTGGTCTGGGAAGATCCCACGTGCCGCGGAGCAACTAAGCCCGTGTGCCACAACTACTGAAGCTGTGAGCCTAGAGCCCATGCTCCGCAACAAGAGAAGCTACTGCAATGAGAAGCCGGCACACCGCAAAGAAGAGTAGCGCCTGATCGCCGCAACTAGAGAAAGCCCACGTGCAGTAACAAAAGACCCACTGCAGCGAAAAATAAAAAAATATATAAGTAAATAAAGAAATTAAAAATATATGGGCTTCCCTGGTGGCGCAGTGGTTGAGAGTCCGCCTGCCGATGCAGGGGACACGGGTTCGTGCCCTGGTCCGGGAAGATCCCACATGCCGCGGAGCGGCTAGGCCCATGAGCCGTGGCCGCTGAGCCTGCGCGTCCGGAGCCTGTGCTCCGCAACGGGAGAGGCCACAACAGTGAGAGGCCCGCATACCGCAAAAAAAAAAAAAAAAAAAAAAAAAAAAATATATATATATATATAGAAAGCGCTAAAACCAAACCAATCAAGCCATGAAAAGATACGAAGAACCTTAAATGCATATTACAAAGTGAAGGAAACCAATTGGAAAAGGCTACATACTGTGTGATTCCAACTCTATGACATTCTTGGAAAGACAGAACTATGGAGACAGTGAGAAGATCCCTGGTGGCCTGGGGTTAGTGGAGAGGGAGGGATGAAGAGGCAGAGCACAGAGGACTTCTAGGACAGGGAAGCTGTTCTGTATGATACTACAGTGGAGGGTTATTATGATTTGGTCACCATGCATAGAATGTGCAACACAGTGAACTGTAATGTCAGCTGTGTTCTCTGGGTGATGAAGATGTGTCAGTGTAGGCTCCTCAGTTGTAACAAATGGACCATCTGGTGGGGATGTTGATCATAGGGGAGGCTGTGCATGTGGAGATGGAGTATAAGGGAAAGCTCTGTACTTTCCACCCAATTTTGCTGTAAACATAGAACTACTCTAAAAAGATAAAATCTATTTTAAAAAATGAAAATATGACAAAGCTTGGAAATGAGGTCATTGTGTTCTGAGACTTGGTGGGTCTAGCTGATGAGAGAACCTCGGTCAGATGGGCTGAGCTGATCAGTAAGCACTTCTGTTCTCTCCCCATGATACCAGCCAGGCAAGTTTATTTGTTCATTCAACAAAACGCATTGACTACCAGCCATGCGCCCGGTACTATGCCAGAGCCTGTGACATATAAGGAAATCTGTGGCTTAAGGAAGCCCAGGGTTGTCAGAGGAAACAAATAGTTGGACAATCAAAATCCTGGATGATAAATACTAGGATAAAGATTTCTACCAGAAATCATTAAACTGGGTTTCTAGTACAATTCTGTACTGAATTTGGATTGGTGATTCCAGCTCTCCTGTTTCCTTTCAGATTAGATGCTTAGAGGTGAAGGTTAGATCTGGTCGTCCACGTTCTGGTGTAACTAACTGCAGATCGGTTGAATAACTTCTTCCCCTGCTGATAAAAGTCTAGCCAAATTCATTTTAATTGATCACTAAATGTTATTTATTTTTAACTGACCTTACATGCTATATGTTAGTAAATACATTCTACTCTTTTCTGGGAATACCAGACATTGGTGCTACATTAACTTAAGCAGACTGAGAGGGAAACAGATTCACACTCTGCTAATATTTCTGTGTAGCCTGACAGTCAGATGTTAGGAGTTATAAATTGCCAAGTTAAAAAGTAACAGAAAGAACCAAAATATATTTTTCTGTTACTGAGAATCCAAGCTGAGAAATAAGACTTCTTTCTACCCCAAAATTAGGCTGCTTACCTCTCCTATCTCCCAGCAGCTGACACCCCACCTCCATCCTCCTACTATTAGAAATAATTTTCAGCAGCTGTCTGAGGGAAGTTCTGCAAAGATTGCCAACTTCGGGATTTTGGTAGCATCCTAAAACTGTTCCAATAACACAGTGTCAGAATTTTCCTATGGGCGTGTGCTCAGATACCAGAAGCTCAGATCTCCTGTTTAAGCCTTAATAAAAGCCAGGGCAATGGCTCAATCTGCCAGACACCAAAAGCTTCATCTTCCTTTTCCTCCTAGTGACAAGGTACTTAATCAGGAAGAATATGTAATGGTCAGTAATAGAAGGACTTGTGGTAATTGGGGGTTCTTAGAAGCAATAGTTCTGAGCAGTCATTTGTGGTATGATTATTCTCTGGAATGCTGTGGAATGTTGGTGATGTCACCTGTTTAAGGCTCACTTAGGAGTCTCTATCTGCGATGCTGTCCCTTGTTAGAAGAGCTGGCCTGCTAATGGCTTCTCTTCCTCTCGCTGCTGGCAGTAATGCTCGTTATTAAAGGGATGGTGGCTGCGGGCCCGATCATTCCATTCTCTCTACTTGGCCCAACTTCTTAAAAAAAAAAGTTTTACTGAAATATAACATATAGGAAAAAGGATATGAGTTATAGGTTTACAGCCGGATGCCTTGTCCCAAAGTGAATACACCCATGGAAACACCTCCCCATCAAGGAGGAGAGCATCACGAGTGTCCCAGAGGCTGGCTGCCTGTCACCACTTCCTCCCCTCCCCAAAGGTTCCCGCCCTGTTGGCGTCTAAGCCCGTGGATTGGTTTGGCTTGCTTTTAACTCTAGATAAATGGAATCATAAAGGGTGTGTCCTTTTGTGTGTCTGGGTCCTTTCCCTCAACATGATGTTTACGAGATTCGTCCGGTTGTTTGGCGTAGCTGTTGTTTGTGTAACTGTGTAAGTATCCCACTGTATGCCCGTCCTGTCATTTCTTTATCCATTCTGTTGTCGATGGACATTTTAGTCCTTTGCACTTGGGGGCTGTTAAAAAGTAACACAGCTCTGAATATTTTGTATGTCTTTTGGTGGCATGGGCTTGCATTTCGGTTGTGTACCCAGGATGGAATAATTACTGTAATGACTGGCTCATGTGCTATGCATTTTGGGGGAGGGACAGTCCACCATGGGCCCCAAGCATCCCTGAATGTCCTCAAGGGTGCAGACTTGAAGCCGTACATCCCTGCTCCTGAGCAGTTCCTGTAGCTGGTCACATAAAAACAAGGTAGGTCAAGGTGAGCGTGGTGTGGCTACTGCTCCCTCCGCGGTGGAAGTGGGGGAACTGGCTCGTTTGCCGCTTGCTACCAAAGGTGCTGAGCTCTGGGTCACGCGTTCCTCGGCTGCAGCACAGCCTGCTTTTGGACTGGCTTCCATCTGGACCCACCACGTTGCCCAGGGGGCTTGGGAGGCGGGGGAACCAGCACCACCGCCTGATGTTCCTGCCGTGTGCTGTGCTGTGCGGAATAAACTGTCTGGCTCTGATGTATTACATCTCAGAGTCCACTTCTGGCTACTGTGGGGTGTGGCAACCCACCCTGCTTGTCACCCAGGCATGTCCTTTGGGGTCTTATTACCCCTTGCTTGTCTATGAGGCTGGGGTTCCTCCCTGATAGGGCTCCTTCAGCTGGAGTGGGTCATGTGAAATTGTTTCCCAAAGTAGTATGTGAGATTTCTTATTGGTCTTTTGACCCCCAGGTTTTTATTTTATTTATTTATTTATTTTTGTTTTTGCGGTACGCAGGCCTCTCACTGTTGTGGCCTCTCCCATTGCGGAGCACAGGCTCCGGACGTGCAGGCTCAGCGGCCATGGCTCACGGGCCCAGCCGCTCCGCGGTATGTGGGATCTTCCCGGACCGGGGCACGAACCCGTGTCCCCTGTGTCGGCAGGCGGACTCTCAACCACTGTGCCACCAGGGAAGCCCGACCCCAGTTTTTTCATTGAAGTATAGTTAATTTATAATGTTGTGTTAGTTTCAAGTGTACAGCAATGTGATTCAGTTTTATATATATATATACACATTTTCAGATTCTTTTCCATTACAGATTATTAAAGATATTGAGTATAGTTTCCTGTGCTATAGGTAGGTCCTTGTTTACCTATTTTATATATAGTAGTGTATGTTAATCCCAAACTCCTAATGTATTCTCCCCCTCCCTTTCCCCTTTGGTAACCATAAGTTTCTTTTCTCTCTGTAAGTCTATTTCCATTTTGTAAACAAGTTCATTTGTATCATTTTTTAGATTCCACATATAAGTGATGTCATATGACATTTGTCTTTCTTTATCAGACTGACTTCACTTAATATGATAATCTCTAGGTTCCTCCATGTTGCTCCAAATGGCCTTATTTCATTCTTTTTTATGGCTGAGTAATATTCCATTGTATATATATATACCGCATCTTCTTTATCCATTCCTCTGTCTATGGACATTTAGGTTGCTTTCATGCCTTGGCTCTTGTAAACAGCTGACCCCAATTCTTAACACTTTTCTATAACTAGTATTTTACTGGTGATTATGTGCATTATACTTTCATATTATACAATAGGATAATTCTTCCAGCTCTGTGAGGTTGGCACTATTTTATAGTTTAGGGCACTGAAGACAGAAGGTTAAGGGACCCATTTGACTTTATACAACTAGGACAACGAGAGTTCCCATCACATATAACAGGAGTTACCGATTGCCTATCAGCCCCTGTGTTGGGTGCTTTGTATGTGAGTCGTTTCATTACAGTACTGCGACATAGGTATTACCGTCATTCCCAATGACTAGACCAGTGAATCGACATGCAATAAAGTGCATTCACATGTTCAGTCACACCGTCAGTGGCAGAGCTG
Source organism: Globicephala melas (assembly GCF_963455315.2). Classification (NCBI taxonomy): domain Eukaryota; kingdom Metazoa; phylum Chordata; class Mammalia; order Artiodactyla; family Delphinidae; genus Globicephala; species Globicephala melas. The sequence goes on from NC_083326.1 coordinate 55,620,785, forward strand.
AGGTTTCAAGGTTTCAGTCCACGGTGAGACGCACCTCTGGCCATCACATCTGGTATGTGCTTGAACCCACGTCCTCAGAATCCAGAACTGGTGCTCACTTCACCGTCCATTTTGCTGAGACACCTCAACCCCCTGAACGACTGTCACCCTGTTTGTGTTTCCTATTGGCAAATGATTTAATGATCAGTGAAATGACCAGTGATCAGGCAGAGTGAAAAGAGAGGGAGGAGAATGGAAACTCTGTCTCATTCTTCTACCGGCACATCAACCTCCCAATAACAGATCACGCCCTGACCATAAAGTTGCGTTCAGAAAGGGAATGTAAATCCTCGGAAATCGAGGAGAGAATGTGTGGCTAGTTTTAAAGGAAAAGTTAATTTTGCCTTTTAAAGGTTCTCATCATCATGACCTGGAGCGCTCTGTCTCCAGGGAACTCAGTTCTAGAAGGTCAGGAGTGGGGCATGGATGTGTGTTAGTAGAGCCCAGATGAAACGAATGCTCAGAAAACCAGTGGTCTCATGGTTTTGGGTATCACCATGCTACAGTGGCCTCAACCTGAACACCAGTGCCTGGCCTCTGGCAGGAGCAAATGCACGATTAACTTTTCACGTCGACTCAGTTCTTGGCTTCTTTGCTTAGGGACCTTGGCCACGTCTGGGGCTAAGCCGACTCTCCCTCATAACCTAAAAGTGAAAATGCTTTTTCTACCCCGTCCCCGCCCCAGCACCTGCATGTTTCTTTGGGGATGTTGCACTGTTTCTCTCACCCTGAGTGTGATAAAAGGGGAAATTATGTAACATCTGCTCAGCTGCCATTTCAAGAAGCCAATTCAAAGAGATTCTTGGGAAAATTATTTTATATGTGTGTTTATAAAATCATTTTCAAGGCCTTCTACATTAAAAAAAATTTTTTTCTTTTTCGGCCATGCAGCACGTGGGATCTTAGTTCCCTGACCAGGGATTGAACCCATGCCCCCTGCAGTGGAAGAGTGGAGTCTTAACCACTGGACCACCAGGGAAGTCAGGGCCTTCTACCTTTTAAAAACCTGTATTTCGGGACTTCCCTGGTAGCGCAGTGGTTAAGAATCCACTGGCCAATAAAGAGGACACAGGTTCGAGCCCTGGTCCGGGAAGATCCCACATGCCCCGGAGCAACTAAGCCTGTGCGCCACAACTACTGAGTCTGTGCTCTAGAGCCCGTAAGCTGCAACTACTGAGCCCGCATGCCACAACTACTAAAGCCTGTGCGCGTAGAGCTCATGCTCCGCAACACAGAGAAGCCACCACAAAGAGAAGCCACCACAATGAGAAGCCCGTGCACCACAACAAAGAGTAGCCCCTGCTCGCCGCAACTAGAGAAAGCCCACACGCAGCAATGAAGACCCAATGCAGCCAGAAATAAATAAATAATAAATACATTAATTTAAAAGAAATCTATTTCAATGACAGTTCAAACTTTCTCTTTAAATACCCGTCCATAAATGGGGCTGGGTATTTGGCGGAGCGGGGTGGGGACTTAACATGGATGTTCAGAGGGAAATTCTGAAATATTCCCCAGTGACCAGGAGCTCCTCACCAGGGAGGGGCCATTTCAGTATCAACCCATGTGGTATCCAAAGTGATCATTTCAGGGAACAAACTGAAGGGAATATGATGAAGAAAAAAAAAGTAGATAATTTTGTAAAAGTGGAGGTGGTGGAATATATGCATGGTGGCCGGGGGAGGGGCGAGCAGGGGCGATACAAACACCTATCATAAAATAAATTCCTTAGAGCCCTGTTGCTTATTGTTTCACATTGAACATAAGGGAAAGAAAGCAATTCTCAGCCTTTGTACTTGGGATTGTTCATAGAATATTGTTATGGTCATCTCCTCTTGTAAAAAAAAAAAAAAAAAACATGTAAATGTCATTCCCAGGATGTCTGGGGTAGAGAGTTACGTTTTGATTCTGAAAGGTGTTTCAAATCAGTGAGAAGTTTGAGTGGATCAGCAAGACCAGATCAGAAAAACGTCTGGCGTTTTGATATTAAATACTGTTTCTTTCAGTACAATAGAACAATTAAGCTAATAATGTTGGTCCCTTGGCTTCCTGGGAATTAAGAGAAAAATGCTGACCAGAAGCTAGTTCTTCAGATCTAACGTAGGATTCCTGGGGTAGGGACGCCTCTTCTGAGACCAGGGGGAGGGGTGGATGTGTGTGTCTGTAAAACTCAAATGGCATGAATTCCCCCAAAGCAAGCGGTCCGTTCTTTTATTTTTGCTCTTTGCCAGCCCCTCACTTTGCACGATTGCCAATGAGACTTACTCGAGAAGAATTTCTGATGAAATACTTAGTAGATATAAGAGAAAAGTTTAACTGTGCACATCAGGGTCTTGAACTAATTACCTTTTACGATGCATATAAAAAGCAGGTCACGCCTCTTGTTTTGGCAGATCTCCGGAAGAAAAGACCTTTCTGATGGAAAGGTCTAGGTCAGCAGTAAAAGCAGGTTTCCTAACAGTGTGGACTGTGGGCCCGGGTTTCTCAGGGCTGCTGGGGAATCTGTCACTAGAATCTCAGCAGAGAGAGACCTGTGCACGTCAGCAGCGTGTGGAGAGACACACTCACCCCTGAGAATATGCAAAGTGCAAGACTTCTGGCGCTGAACCACTATGTTTGTGAAATATTTAGAAAGGCTAAGTACGGCTATGGGAAAGAAGAACAAATCACTATGCCAGGTATAAAAGTTCCCTGGGAGGGCAGGCAGGGGAAGCGTATGGGTTAAAGAGAAGGGACGAGGATGTGACAGATGCAGATGGGTGGAGATGCAGATGGGTGCTGTCCAGGCTCTGGCCGTGGCCCTGTGCCCACTCTCCACGGCACCCCCCTGTCCTGGAGCCTTACAAGTCACCCCTATCCCGCTGCCACCCGGCACCTACACAGGAGACTCCCCTGGCATCTCAAACTCAGTTTATCCCAACCCGTTCTCACTCTCACATTTCCTACTGCTCTGCTTCCTTCTCCTGCCAGCCCACAGCTGCTGAGTGATGAAGCCTTCCAGAACTGGCTTCCACAGCAGCTCCCAAATTCCCCTCTGCATTGCTGTCTTCCCTTCTGTTCTGATCTCAGGGCCTAGCTGTGGTGGGGTGTACCTCTCTGTCTCCCTTATCTCTCTGCACTGAAGGATTAATCTGAAAAAGTAACACATTCAGGTTTTTCCACAATGCCAAAACCTTCATAGGTTTCCATCACCTACCAAATGAAGCCCAAACCCGCAGTAAGCCATCCAAGCCTCTGGGATCAGGGATTAAAGCTCTTGTAGATGGGAAGTCCCACTGTGCTCTGCTGAATAGCATGTAAATTACACCGGCTAGTCTTCCCACGTGCTTGGACCATCCCTTTGTTCATGGCTGCCTCTTCATTTTGATGGCCTCTATCTTTGCTTGTCAGTATCCTGTTGATTTAAGAGCCACTATAAATCCCACCTCCTCCAGTTGCTGTGATGCAAACAGAAAGGACTATCCTTTCCTTTCTCAACATCCTTATAGCTGTCCGTCTGTCTACTCTTTATTATAGTTGTCCGTCTGTCTACTCTTCTCTCATAGACAACCCCACAGGTTTTTAAAAAAAATCTTTTAAATTACAAAAGGTACATGTGTTCATATAAAAAACATAGTCAATAACTGTAAAGTGTAAAAAATAAAGGTGTCCTCTCATTGCACTTTAATTCTACTCCATTGAACATAACTTATTACTATTTAGTTTGTTATGCATCTTTATTCATTTCCTGTTGCTGCTGTAAAAAATCACTGTCTTTATTAGTGGATAGAGACAACACAAATTTATCTTATGGTTGTGGAGGTCATAAGTATGAAACAGGTCTCACTGGGCTTAGATCAAGGTGTCAGCAGGATCGTTTTCTCTAGGCTCTAGTGGAGAATGGGTTTCCTTTGCCAGCTTCTAGAGGCAGCTGTGTCCTGGAATCATGGCCCTTCCTCCACCTCTAAACCCAGCAATGGCCAGTCGAGTCTTTCCCAGCTGCGCCCCTCTGATTCTGATTCTGACGCGCCTGCCTCCCCCTCTCACTTGTAAGGACCCCTGTGAGTACATTGAGCCCATCCAGATAATCCAGGGCAATCTCTCTATTTTATTATTATTAAAAAAATATTTATTTGGTGTGTCGGGTCTTAGTTGCGGCATGAGGGATCTTTCGTCGAGGCCCGTGGGCTCCTCTCTAGTTGTGGTGCGCGGACTTAGTTGCCCCGCGGCATGTGGGATCTTAGTTCCCTGAACACGGATCGAACCCGTGTCCCCGGCACTGGAAGGTGGATTCTTAACCACTGGACCACCAGGGAAGTCCCAATCTCCCTATTTTAAAGTCAGCTGGTTCATAACCTTAATTTCATCTGCACTAAACTCTCTGTTGCCAAATAACATATTCACTGGTTCTGGGATTAGGATGTGGACATCTTTGCGGGCTGTTACTCTGCTTATCACAGGATCCTTCCATGTATTTTTCTTCTTTTATATTCATAGATCCATATCGTTATGGAGAAATATTTATTTTCTAATATGTGATTTTTAAAAGTGTGAGATACCATATATATATATATATATATGTGATATTATATATTTTGATTTTCTCAATAAGTAATTTATCTTGTACACTTTTTTGGGGGTCAGTTCTTTTGGAGGCTGACACTGTTTTTAATGATTGCATAGTACCCCATAGTTTATTTAAACATTTTCCTATTAATGGACATTTAAGGCAGCTTCAAATGTTTTACCCTTGCATGTATATATATCTGTGCCCTTAGACAAGACTGACTACAGCACGCATGTCCATAAGTGGATCCTTTGGGAGCAAAGAACATAGGTCTATTTTCAAAGGGCATTAAAACATTTTATTTAAAGTTTTAAACCATATTTGCCAATTACATACCATTAAATACTGTAGAAGTTTAAAAACAGAAGATTATTTACTGTTCAAATTCTTAAAAACTCGGTAAGTTTACATCTTTCCTTTTTTTGACTGATTGATTCAACTGCTACTCATCTGTGTGCAAAGTATGCATCATGTAACTTGATTTTATCAAAACACAGCTATTGTCATAGTTACTGTTGCCTATTTATTTGTTTAAGAAACTGTATAGGAGATTTCTGGATAGAAATCTGTATCCCAAGCTGTTCTCAGTCACCATCTTGGTTGGGAGGTGAAAAGGATGCCTCAGGGATCATTAAAATTCACTTTCGCTCCAAGAGTTTAGTATGAAATATTAGGTACAAACCAACTGGACCAGACCAGTCATGCGAGGAGGGACTTTGCTGGTGTTTATGGTCCATATGTCAGACAGCTTGGGGAGAACGTGGGCAAAGACCCAGAATCCCTTTAATGGCCTAGCTTGATTTTGAGGAAAAAGAAAATGCTGGCAATGACTCACAAAGGTCCACCCAATCTTGCCTTTCTTGTGGTCATTAGATTAGTTGTACAGCGACTGGACCGCTGTAAGGTGGCCTCTTCCCAAGGATGCTAAGTCTGGAAACTTGGCTTATGCCAAGTATGAGGGTTGAGGCGACAAGGAAATGAGTCCCTTCCACACCAAGAGAAACTTTATGTTAAATATTCTAAAAGTTAAAGTCTCAACTAACAAAAACATCTGCCGTGTTTTTACTCTCCTGACAAACTATCTTACCTCTTTACAGACCTCAAGGGTCCTATTTCCCTTTACTCTGGATAAGAACACGACTTACCTTCTTTTCAAACTTATAATTGCATTTCTTTTAAAATGTTTTTGACCTCTTTTACTGCGACCTGTGTTTTTTTTTTTTAAATTGTATATTTTAATCCCAGTTCCTTTTGTTCAGAAGGGTTGCAGGGTATAAGATCAATATATAAAAATCAATTAGATTTCTGCATAGTAGCTGCAGACAAAGTGAAAATTAAATTAAGGAAACAACTCTATTTACAATAGCATCAAAAAGAATAAAATACTGGGCTTCCCTGGTGGCGCAGTGGTTGAGAGTCCGCCTGCCGATTCAGGGGATACGGGTTCGTGCCCCGGTCCGGGAAGATCCCACATGCCGCGGAGCAGCTGGGCCCGTGAGCCATGGCCGCTGAGCCTGAGCGTCCGGAGCCTGTGCTCCGCAGCGGGAGAGGCCACAACAGTGAGAGGCCCGTGTACCGCAAAAATAAATAAATAAATAAATAAAAATAAAATAAAATACTTAGGACCGTATTTAGCAAAAAGAAAAGTGCCAAACTTATACTCTGAAAACCACAAAACTACAAAGTCATGGAAAGAAATTCAAGACATTGATTGGGAGACAATATTTGAAGATGACAGTACTCCCCAAGCTGATCTATAGATTCAGTGCATCCCTATCAAAATACAAGCTGGCATCTTTGCAGAAATTGACAAGCTGATCCTAAAACTCCTATGGAAATTCAAGGGACCCAGAATAGCCAAAGCAATCTGTAAAAGGAACAAAATTGGAGGGCTCACATCTCCCAGTTTCAAAACTTACTACAAAAGCTGCAGTAATGAAGATAGCAACTAAAGAAAACATAGATAAATTGGATTTCATCAAACTTAAAAACATTGGCAATTCTAAGGACACTGTCAAGAGAATGAAAGGAAAACTCGCAGAATGGGATAAACATTTTTGCATATCATATCTCTGATGAGGAACTTATATCTGTAAGAACTCCTACAACCAACTCAAGAATTAAAAGACAAGTGACCCACTTAAAAATGAGTAAAGGTTCTGAATAGATATTTCTCCAGAGAAGATATACAAGTGACCAATAAGCACATGGAAAGATGCTCAATATCATTAGCTATCAGGGAGATGCAAATCAGAACCATAACGAAATACCACTAGGATGGCTATAATTAATAATATAGGTCATAACAAGGTTGGCCAGGATGTGGAGAAGTTGGAACCCACCACGTGTGGTGGGAATGTAACGTGGTGCAACCACTTTGGAAAACAGTCTGGCGGTTCCTCAAAAGGTTAAACCTAAAGTTGTCATATGACCCAGCAAGTCCACTCCTAGGTATGTACCCAGGAGAAGTGAAAACAGGCCACAGAGTCCATAGCAGCATTATTCATAATAGTCCACACGTGGAGACAATCCAAATGTCCATCAACTGAAGAATGGATAAATAAAATGTGGTACATTCATACAATGGAATATTACTGAGCCGTAAAAAGAAAGGAAGTACTTATACATTCTACAACGTGGATTAGCCTTGAAAACGTGCTAAGTCAATCACAAAGGACCACATTTATGAAATAAATGTCCAGAAGAGATGAGTCCATAGAGACAGAAAGTAGATTGAGGGTTGTCTAGGTCTGGAGGAGGGGTTGAGGGGAAATACGGAAAAGAGGCATAGGGGTTTTGGGGATGATGAAAATGTTCTAAAATTGATTGTGGTAGTGTTTGCTCAACTGTGAAGATGCTAGCAACCATGTTCCTGTCTACTCTAAATGGATGGATTGCATGGCATGTACATTTTATCTCCATAAAGCTGTAATAAAAAGAGAGTAATAGCCGTTTGAAGGTGCTTGCTTATGAATAAAAGGCTTTTCCCTTCCTGGCTCCTGAAGCAACTTCTGGAAGTGGTGGTAATGGTGATGGAGGTGGCAATCCTTTGTACTTTCATTTGTAAGCACTGAGGCAAGGTTGTTCCCACCCGGGAGGCTGCCTGGTGGGCTCATTTCTTTCCCGGTACAGGTTTTGAGTGTCCAAAAAAACCCCCTAATTTCAAAATATGGAGTATGTGGTCTTTCATCCACAGCAGGAGTCATTTGGAAGACTAGAGTGGAAACAAACAGTGTCTGTGTGTATGCTTGCACACACATGTGTAAGGGGAGAGGTGGATTAAGGAAGAAGCACCAGCCTTCCAGCCATAGTGTGTCCCTGGGCGCCATGCCAGGGCTTCCTGGAAGGTCGCTGGGTCCACAGTTTCAGGCACCAGAACAGGATGCCTGACCTGGGCTGCTTCCTCCTCCAGCCCCCAGGGGTTGGGTCTCTGTGCCCCAGCAACCGGGCTTCATGGAATTACTTACCATCCTCTTCCCCAGTTCTCTATTCTATCAAAATTAGTGCTCCATTTTCTTCTTTCTTTCCCCCTTCAAACTGTTCTAGTCTCAGGAGAGATTTGGGTCTGCTTTCTGTGTGTGTGTGTGATTTTATTTTTACATCCTGGGGACTCTATTTTTACTCCTCTGCTCAGGTGTCCAAATGAAGATATTTTCTCCCAGTCGGCGGCAACGCAGCCGCAGTGTCAGTGTGTTCTGTGATTAGGCTCCTTTGAGGGGCCCCGCGCCTGCCCGGCCCCACCGCCACCGGGCTGCTCTTCACTGCACCCACTCCAGCTGCTGCCACAAGGACGATGTGCGATGCTCGGGCTGGTTCTGCAGCCACAGCCAGGGGAAGGGGCGTCCTGGAAAGCCTATCTTGCTAAAGACGAAATCAAGGAAACAAAACTGAGCTCTAGAAGTGCTCTCAAGTTCAACGTTTTTTCCTCTCCCGCAGCGGAGCACAGGCTCCAGACGCGCAGGCTCAGCGGCCATGGCTCACGGGCCCAGCCGCTCCGCGGCATGTGGGATCCTCCCGGACCGGGGCACGAACCCGCATCCCCTGTATCGGCAGGCGGACTCCCAACCACTGCGCTACCGGGGAAACCCAAGTTCAACGTTTTGGGTGAAACCTGTAAACTTCACAGGTCAGGGCTCTGCCACCTCCTTGGCTACATCTTCTGCCACTGGCCCCTCACCCACTCCCTGCCACTCACCCGCCTTCCTGCTGTTCCTTCTATCCGACAACCACACTCCTGCCTCAAGGCTTTCTCCAGATTTGTAAAATGCCACGCAAGTCCCCCTTTTAAATATCCGCCTCGCTTTATGGACTGAGAAAATAATGTCCACTTCCCTTCGCATGGTTTTTAATAGCCTGTGCAGCATTGGTGTATTCATTTTATTTGTGTCCGTAAATAACCCCTCACTGATGTAAGGAGTTCTGAAGGAGAGGTGTATTGGTTTCCTATCGCTGCTGTAACATATAACCTCGAACTGAGGCTTAAAAACACACAGATTGGGCTTCCCTGGTAGCGCAGTGGTTGGGAGTCCGCCTGCCGCTGCAGGGGACGCGGGTTCGTGCCCGGTCCGGGAAGATCCCACATGCCGCGGAGCGGCTGGGCCCGTGAGCCATGGCCGCTGAGCCTGCGCGTCCAGAGCCTGTGATCCGCAACGGGAGAGGCCACAACAGTGAGAGGCCCGCAGACCGCAAAAAAAACCCCCCCAAAAACCCCCACAGATTTAGAATCCATCCCCAGTAGATCTGCTTTAAGACAAAAAAATGCTAGAGGTACGTTCTCAGATGGAAAGATAATGATACCAGAGGGAAAACTAGAACATGAGGAATTCAGGAAAAACAACTGAAATGGTAACTATCTGGCTAAAGAGGGTATTTTACACCTCTCAAGTTCTTTAAAATATGTATGTCGTGGAAAGCAAATGCAGAACATCATTTAATGGGATTTTTGGTATGTGAAAATATATGTGATGATTATAACAAAAAGGGGAGAGAGAAAATGGTGTTATATTTTTGGGGGAAATATTAACTCCAGGTAGACTATGGAAAGTTAGGTATGAAATAAGTAATCCTGAAAATAACCACTCAAAACATCTATACAAAGAGAGAGAGTCACAGAGCCAATAGAAAAATTAAAGTGGAATATGAGTGCTATTTGAATATTTCAAAGGAAGACAGGAAAGAGGAGACAGGAACAAAAATCATGGAGACAAACAGAAAATGACATCAACATTGTAAACTGATGTCCAGTCATATCCATAATTGTATTAAATGTAAATGATCTAAACTGCCGCCCCCCCCCCCCAATTTATTATCTTACAGTTCTGGGGATAGGAAGTCCAAAATGGGTCTTATGGCCACAATCAAAGAGTCAGTAGATGTTCCAGGGGAGAATCTCTTCCCTTGTCTTTTCCCTTCTAGAGGCAGTCTGCGTTCCTTAGCTTGTAGCCCCTTCCTTCACCTCCAAAGCCAGCAATATAGCATCATCCAGTCTCTCCTTCTCTGGCCTCTGCATCTGTCCTCATCTCCTTCTCTGATTCTGACCCTTCTGCCTCCCTTTTATATATCTTGTGATTGCATTTCCAGCTCAAGATCCTTAATCACATTTGCAAAGTCCATCTGCCATGTAAGGTAACATATGCATACGTTCTGGGGATTATCATGTGGACTTTTTTTTTTGGGGGGGGTGTCATTATTCTACTTTCCACAGAGGCTGATGGCTCACATGGTTCCAATGCATTATTTTATAGGCCAAATACTTCCATTTGGCTTTTATGATGATGATTAGATAGTCACCTATTTAGGGCCAGAAGAGATAAAGTAGCTACAGATAATAGAAACAAAACCAGAAGGAACCTCAGGAACAAACTTCAGTGTTGAATCCCAGATATAGGAAAATTCAGTGTTGAAACCCAGATATAGGAAAATATATTATTTATATTTGTCTGATAGGTTTTATGGGAAGAGTGAGAGCCTACATTACGGAGGTCTGATATGTTTCCTTTAACTTGAACTTATAGAAAAGTAGAGCATGGTGGTAACTCATTTTCTGAAAGATTTTAGAATGATTTTTTTTTTGATGTGGCTATGTTAAAATATCTAATGAGAATAAATGAGTAAAAATAGCAAGGAAGTAGATGTGAGTTCAGTGAATAAATATCTTTCTGATCAAGAGAGGTATCATCAGTGGAAAAGGCTATCAGAGGTATGTGTACTCTCAGACTGGAGAAATGTAAGCAGAAATTTGAACTAAATGTCCAGGATGCTATCAGAGAACCCTCAGACTTTAACAGTCCTTGATTCTAACAAGGAAGTCTCAGCATTTGGGCCATCTGCTGTCACAGGTGAGAGTATGGGGTTCTCACTGAACAAAGACCAAACTTTTTAAGTGAACCTCAAAAAATAAGCTAAGTGAATGGACAGCATGGGTGATTAATACAATTTTCATTCGTAAATGACTTTCAAGCACTGCATGTGTTGTATAAAATAAGGCATTTGAGCTCAAGAAGTTTTTCAGTGAGGTCTCGTTCATTTACCAAAAGCTTGATATTAACAATGAACTCCGGCTTGGAGCTCAGAGTTAAAGCTTAGTGGCAAGACAGGCAGAGAAAGACAAATACCTCATGATCTCCTTAATGTGGAATGTAAAGAAGCCTAACTCATAGAAGCAGAGAGTAGAACAGTGGTTACCAGGGGATGAGGGTGGGGGAAGAGGGGAGATGTTGGTCAAAAGGTACAAAGTTGCAATCATGTAGGGTACATAAGTCTGCAGATTGAATGTACAACATGATGACTGCAGTTAATTATACTGTATTTCATACCGGAAATGTGCTAACGGGGTAGATTTCAGATGTTCTCAACACAAAACAAATAGTAATGATGTGAGGTGCTGATGTGTTAACACCACCAGTGTGACTGTAGCAATCATTTTACGATGTACACGTATATCAAATCATCATGCTTATGCCTTAAATATATACAATTTTTATTTTGAAAAAAGCATGGCAAATGAATGTCCTTCAGTGGGGAAAACAACTCAAAAGAGATTTCATGGATTGTATCATTTGCCTTTTTACATTATCATAAATGAAAATGGCCATTATCAAATGGTGGATTCGGAGACAAAAAATGGGAGATTTAGCAGTGGTTATTTATACAACAAGCAGAGGTAAAGAGCATTGCACGACAGTTTATGCTTCTGAAACAAAGTTTAGGAAAAATGTTAACGGTCATCAAAACGAAGTGGGCTTGTCTTTTTTGGGCATGGAAATATTGTCACATTAAAGTGAATGAGAGGAAAATGAGCATATATGAATATGGTAGATTTCCTTATGATTTCACTGTGGTTAGTATTGTTTAATTGATGAGTCATAAAAACATAGCATTACATGAGGACAAAGGGGACTTCACTGTCTTCTGGGAGGTGTCTTTTGTTCTTACTGGACTTAATTTCTTCTGAAAAATGAATGGAAAGTCACCCAAAGTTTGGAATTTCTTTTGACTCCAAAATTCTTCCAGAAATGGGTCACTCTGGAAGGGGCAAGGAGAAGCCCAGGACATGAGGACTTTGAAGTTGCTTAGCTTTTCCAGAACTCTCTTTCTTCGTCTGAAACACGAGAGTTGGGCTAGGGATAATTCATCAGTGCTAACATTTGATCATTTCAGGCAAAGATGATCATATTACGGGAGAAAGGCAGGGAGGAAACTTTTTAAAAGATAAAATAGGTGAGTCCAGAGCAACAAAGGAAGTGAAATATTTCTGCCTGATCTTTTCCGCTTACTCTTCTCAACCCTGGCTGCTCTGGGAAGGTAGGTTATCATGAACCCGCTCTGCCTTCACAGGGAGAGACAAAGGAAAGCAAGTTATTCCTAGTCTACAAACATATTTCAAACCTATAAGATGCTAAAAATAATTTCCACTTGTACAACACGCTTTCTCTGAGGATTACAAACAACTATGATTAGGGTTATTTGGCCAATGGGAAAATTTGGGCTTTGAGTTAGAGGTTTTCAAAGTCATTACACTTTGGCAGGTTCCTCTGGCACTCCGTGCTGTGTATCAGATGTAATCCTACCAGTGCTGGCTTGCCAATCCTACCCCTGTTGTTCTGGAATTACTTTTGCCATATAATGTAGCCGTTACAAAGGAGAAGTATAAAGCCCGCATAAGCGCGTGGAGAAACGGCTACAAGTCAATGCTTAAGTAGAAAAAAGCAGAACAGAAAATTATACGTCCATGATCATTATAACTACCTAAAAAAATGTATGCCTATAGACGAAGCACTGAAAAGACCTGCTAAAAACAAGCAACAACAACCAAACCACCCCAGTAATGTGATATTATAGCTAATTTTTCCATTCAAAACTCTTTTAATGTTGTAGGTCACTTATACATTTACTGTTTTCTTCATTCACATGAGAATTTATTGGCATCTACTGTGTGCCAGTACCTACAGTGTTGGTCACTGAAGCGACAGACGGCTATGAAAGTCTAGTTCTCAATCTAGTCCTGCCCCTAGTTTAGCAGAGAGTAATATGTAGACAGACGGTTAAGACACAGTGAGATATCAGACATAGAAAGCAAACTTATGGTTACCAAAGGAGAAGGAGGAGAGAGGGATGAATTAGGAGTTTGAGATTAACAGATACACACCACTATATATAAAACAGATAAACATTAAGGACCTACTGTAGAGCTCAGGGAACTCTATTCAATATTTTGTAATAACCTATAAGGGAAAAGAATCTGAAAAAAATAGAAATATGTGTCTGTATAACTGAATCATTTTGCTGTACCAATGAAACTAAGACAACATTGTAAATCAACTATACTTCAATTTAAAAAATTAAATATATAAATGAATTTACTTACAAAACAGATATAAACTCACATTGGTAACCGTAAGTTTGTTTTCTAAGGGGAAAGGGAGGTGGGGTGGGGAAAATTAATAGTATGGACTTAACAGATACACACTACTATATATAAAATAGATGAGCAACAAGGATTTACTGTATAGCACAGGGAACTCTATTCAATATCTTGTAATAGCCTATAGTGGAAAATAATCTGAAAAAATATATGTAACTGAATCCCTTTGCTGTACACCTGAAGCTAACATACTATCGTAAATCCACTATATTTCAATTAAAAAGAAAAGGGAATTCCCTGGTGGTCCAGTGGTTAGGACACTTCCACTGCAGGGGGCATGGGTTTGATCCCTAGTCAGGGAACTAAGATCCTAGGGGGGAAAAAGAGAAGAAAGTAAAACAAAACAACAACAATAACAAGACATAGTGAGATAAGTCCTTGAAGAATCTGATGAAGAAGAGAATTTATTAGAGAAATATTTAGGAGACATAATTAATAGACTTTAAAGACCTGCTGAAGTAGAGGCTGAAGGAAAAGGAGGTGACAGAGGGGAACCCAGGGAGCCCACTCACGCAGGGTTTAGATCATGATGTCACTCCCTGAGGCAGGGAATGGAGAAGAGGAAACAGGTAGGAAGAGAGTGAAGCGTCCCATTGTGACATCTTTCAATACCAAGGTGTCAGTGTGTCATTCAGAGGTAGCTGGGAACCTTCTAGAAGATGTGGAGCTCAGTTGAAAGCCCTCGGCTGAAGAGGTCGATTTGATTTGAGAGTTAAAACCAAGCAGACGATAAATGACTCTGCAAAAGTGGATGAGCTTGTCTACAGAGGCAGCATCAAACGAGGAGAGACAAAGACCAAGTATCCAAGGAGACGGCGAAGGATGGGGCACCTACAAGACAGGGAGAGGGGATGGTCTGATGTTTAGGATGAGAGCAAAGAGAGAGCGGAGCCGACAGAAGAGTTTCAGGAAGACAGTGGCCAACAGATAAAATGTACACACAGGTCAACAAAGGTGAGAACTCCACAATGCCCTTGGCAGAAGCATTTGGGAGGACATGAGTGATCTTAAGTGTTCGTGAAAAATACAGAAGAAGTGCTAGTGTCACATTTTAAAAAGAGAAATTTAGGTTTGAAAGAATAAAAAAAACAGTAAAAGGAAATACCAGAACTTAGGCACCATACTAAGGTCATCAGCAATAATAGTTTTAATTGTCAGAGGGTCTGTTTTGGAAACTGTTGGAAGCAGTAGGTCTGGTACATAAATTATTTCGGAGTCAAAGAAGATTCTTAGAGCCTAAATGGGGGCAAATGTTGATAAGTTCCTCCTTAGTTCAAGGATCAACTAAGTATTGTCGATTTTTAGTTTGGGGAAATGCCTATTGGCCCCCAGATCACATGTCAGGATCAGTGGAAAATTCAAAAATTCAAAGTCTACAAAAAGATTTTAGAATGAGCTAGAATGAGAAGGACTCTTTGTTTAGTTGTAACACAAGCAGATCCCCGGCGGTGCTCTTTCTTTGTATGGACAGTTTCAGAGTCTCCCCAAGTCTTTGTTCTTCTTATCTCTCACACGAGGAAGTGGGATTCAATTGTGGTTTTCATGATCTGGTTTATTCCAGAAAAGCAGGGAACAGGCGCTAGATTTAACCGAAGGAGGACTACTTGCCCGTGTTTCTTTTAAATACGATGTGTCCACGACAGAGTCGGAGGAGAAGGGGAGAGCTCGATGGTTTTTAGGGCCGTGGACGCTAAGTTTTTGGCTTTGGGAAGAGGGACGGGTCCCTCTGAGGGAGTCATCGTGAGGGTATTTGGTAGGGAATCAGCATCTGTCACAAGGAGGCTGGGAGATTTATGTGCTTCCCAGGGAGGGCCCTGAACTTGCTTTCAGCCTGAGATAAATCACTGTCACTTTGCAGACAGGCACAGACATATATGGAGGCTACTTTTGCTTCATTAAAACAAAAGAACCAACCAGGCTCCCACAGATGTGGTTTCTGCCTCGTAGAAATGACAGAATCCATTAGTGCAGGTTCACCTTCACGGGATGCCATGGGCAGGACTTCTTGGGCTGAGGCAATAAAGACCTGTCAACTATGATGATGTTTCTGGAGAACAGGTGGGGAAGAGGTGGCAGCTCATCAGGCTATGAGAAATGATATCCCTCGGAAAAGTAGGTGCAATGTCATAATACACTTGACAAGCACCATATCTTCTAGCAACTTTGCGAGGCACGATGCTAATTACTAATCAAAATTGGCTCAATTTAGCATAGCAGTAGTCACCAGAAATCATCAGAGATGGGAAAGCTTGTAAAAAACAGCGTTTCTTTCTTTCCCCTTGTTATTTCGTACATGTTCGTTACTACAATGGGGTCAGAAAACTCAAAGTGCCTCCTAAGAACAATGGGCCCTGGATTCATACAGCTGGCTCGAATCCAGAGCTGTCGAAGTCTAGTCTGGGTTGCATGATGCTGTTTACTGAAGCAAGGTGGTGTGTGTGTGTGCGCGCGCGCGTGTGTGTGAGAGAGAGAGAGCTTGAGAAAAAACACACACATATCTAAGTGTCAGTGGTCATCTTTATGTAATGTATATGGTATACATAGATAGCTGTGTACTGTACGTGAATTAAAACGTATTTTCCTAAAAAGTGTAACAATCTCTGCAACTTAAAGCCTGATATTCAGGGTGAGCAACACAAACAAAGCACTATTGAAACAGGCAAGTAGGCAATCTGTCATTTTTAATGGCAAAGTCACGTGTCGACCCCCATCTGCTCCCACCTCCGTGCGGTAGACCCTCCACCTACGGCCGGCTGGCTCGAGCCTTAACCCACTCCATGTCCGACCTGCATTCTATCCCGGGAGCCCCAGCCACTCGGCCCTGGATCCTCACTCGCCTGCCCAGCAGTGGCCTCCTGCCTTACGCTGAGCTGGGGCTACTGCAGACGTTATGATGGGACATTCTGTTCTGCTTTGGTGTCATGCTGACCTCTCAGATGGAGACCCTGACCTCTCGCTTTCCTCCTCTCAACCCGTCCACCGTGGAGGTGGGACCCTGACTCTGCATTTCCCCTGCAGGCTCAGCATCCGTCACAGACCAGAAGGAACCAGGTGATTCTCTGACCCGACCAGCACCTGCAGCTGTCACGATAACGTACTGGATGCAGCTTGCGCGCCTCCCAGGTCCTTTTGGTCCTGCTTGACCCCTCGGACTCAGCCCCAGGGAGCCTCTGGGCCTGTGGAGCCTCAGGCTTCCTTACTGGGTGACTGGAGGGACCAAATGTCACAACTCCAAAGTGTGGCCCAATTAATACCCTGTGGGAGCAAGTTTTGACCAAGGAGAGACAGGAAACTGGAAGGAACTTGCAGACAAACTGCTTGTCCTTTCACTCTTTGATGGAATGTTCCAGAATGCAGTGGTTCCATATGGTCTCCTTGGAGACATCCCTTGTAACCAAATAATCAGCTATGTTTTCCTGCAAAGCCCCGGCCAGCTTGGTAATGTCCCCCCTTGCTCCTGCTCTGCCTTTTGCCCAGCCTGACATCACCCTCCCTGTCTGGCCTCCTTTTCCTTTGAGGAAGAGCATGGAAGCTCTATCTCGGGTGCCATTTCTGGGGAACTGGGTTGAGACACACAACGTGACCTGGATGGCAAGATGCCCTGGCAGAAGGAGGGTCCGCTCACAGGCCAGCCACCCTAGGCTCCACTCCACCCGCTCATAACTTCTCTGGTCCCTGTGGTTAAAGTTCAAGTCTGCGTCACCCCAGTGGCCAAGTAGGTTATGGTAAAAATGGATGGATTCTTGGATATTTTGGGAATTGTTCTGTATGGCCATGTGTTTTGGGGCCTAGAAAAAGGAAAAGAGGTTTTGGCTTAATATTTATAAGTTTTAGCAGTCCCAAGTACAATAGGTCCTGTTAGGAGCGGTGAGTTAGTGACACCCTTGCAGAGAAGCTCAACCTTGGGCTGGTGACCACCCTTGGGGAGACAGTAAGAGGCACTGATGCACAGGCTTGATTTTGCATGAGGACTGATTCTGTGAAAACATATTTACAGCATTTATTTTTCTTAAATATTTACCAGTTCACATTTTTAAAGGTTGTAGTATTATTCCTGTTACAAGGGCAATATTACAAGGGCAATTTTGTGAAACAAGAGCATAGATGAAACCTCATCGAAATGGTCCTTGGGGACCACCCCCACTGTTCACTAACAGTGGGTATGTCTTTGCCTCAAAATGCTCCATATAGGCTGGGGGCTCATGGATTTCCAGATACTGCGAGCAAGATACAATGTGTGTGTGTGTGCTGTTTGGGGAGAATGTTCATAGTTTCCATTGGCTCCTCAAAAGGGCATGTGCCTAAATAAATAAATAAATACTTAAAGAATCAATCCTTGGCCTAATAAAAGA
This sequence comes from Globicephala melas, assembly GCF_963455315.2. NCBI lineage: Eukaryota > Metazoa > Chordata > Mammalia > Artiodactyla > Delphinidae > Globicephala > Globicephala melas. The sequence continues at coordinate 55,638,645 of NC_083326.1, forward strand.
AATGTTTAGATCCTGGACCTTCAAGATGGCGGAGGAGTGAGACGTGGAGATCACCTTCCTCCCCACAAATACATCAAAAATACAGCTACAGGGCTTCCCTGGTGGCGCAGTGGTTGAGGTTCCACCTGCCGATGCAGGGGACGTGGGTTCGTGCCCCGGTCTGGGAAGATCCCACATGCCGCGGAGCAGCTGGGCCCGTGAGCCATGGCCGCTGGGCCTGCGCGTCCGGAGCCTGCGCTCCGCGGCAGGAGAGGCCACAGCAGTGAGAGGCCCACGTACTGCAAAAAAAAAAAAAAAAAAAATACAGCTACATGTGGAACAACTCCTACAGAATACCTACTGAATGCTGGCAGAAGACCTCACACTTCCTGAAAGGCAAGAAACTCCCCACATACCTGGCAGTGTGGCTGACAGGGTCTTGGTGCTCCGGCCGGGTGTCAGGCCTGAGCCTCTGAGGTGGGAGAGCCGAGTTCAGGATATTGGACCATCAGAGACCTCCTGGCCCCAAATAATGTCAATCGGCAAGAGCTCTCCCAGAGATCTCCATCTCAACGCTAAGACCCAGTTCAACGACCAGCAAGCTCCAGTGTTGGACACCCCATGCCAAACAACTAGTAAGACAGGAACACAGCCCCACCCATTAGCAGAGAGGCCTGCCTAAAATCATACTAAGTTCACAGACACCACAAAACACACCACTGGACGTGGTCCTGCCCACCAGAAAGACAAGCAGCCTCATCCACCAGAACGTAGGCACCAGTCCCCTCCACCAGGAAGCCTACACAACCCACGGAACCAACCTTAGCCACTGGGGGCAGACACCAAAAACAACGGGAACTACGAATCTGCAGCCTGCAAAAAGGAGACCCCAAACACAGTAAGGTAAGCAAAATGAGAAGACAGAGAAACACACAGCAGATGAAGGAGCAAGGTAAAAACCCACCAGACTAAACAAATGAAGAGGAGATAGGCAGTCTACCTGAAAAAGAATTCAGAGTAATGATAGTAAAGATGATCCAGAATCTTGGAAATAGAATGGAGAAAATACAAGAAATATTTAACAAGGACCTAGAAGAACTAAAGAGCAAACAAACAATCATGAACAACACAATAAATGAAATTAAAAATTCTCTAGAAGGGATCAATAGCAGAATAACTGAGGCAGAAGAACGGATAAGTTAACTGGAAGATAAAATAGTGGAAATAACTACCGCAGAGCAGAATAAAGAAAAAAGAATGAAAAGAATTGAGGACAGTCTCAGAGACCTCTGGGGCAATGTTAAAAGCACCAACACTCGAATTATAGGGGTCCCAGTAGAAGAAGAGAAAAAGAAAGGGATTGAGAAAATATTTGAAGAGATTATAGTTGAAAACTTCCCTAATATGGGTGAGGAAGTAGCCAATCAAGTCCAGGAAATGCAGAGTCCCATACAGGATAAATCCAAGGAGAAACATGCCAAGACACATATTAATCAAACTATCAAAAATTAAATACAAAGAAAAAATATTAAAAGCAGCAAGGGAAAAGCAACAAATAACATACAAGGGAATCCCCATAAGGTTAACAGTTGATCTTTCAGCAGAAACTCTGCAAGCCAGAAGGGGGTGGCAGGACATATTTAAAGTGATGAAAGGGAAAAAGCTACAACCAAGATTACTCTACCCAGCAAGGATCTCATTCATTTGATGGAGAAATTAAAACCTTTACAGACAAGCAAAAGCTAAGAGAATTCAGCACCACCAAACCAGCTTTACAACAAATACTAAAGGAACTTCTCTAGGCAGGAAACACAAGAGAAGGAAAAGACCTACAATAACAAATGCAAAACAATTAAGAAAATGATAAATGGAAAAAAAAATTGATAACCACCTTAAATGTAAATGGATTAAATGCTCCAACCAAAAGACACAGACTGTCTGAATGGATGCAAAAACAAGGCCCATATATGTGCTGTCTACAAGAGACCCACTTCAGACCTAGGGACACATACAGACTGAAAGTGATGGGATGGAAAAACATATTCCATGCAAATGGAAAACAAAAGAAAGCTGGAGTAGCAATTCTCATATCAGACAAAATAGACTTTCAAATAAAGACTATAACAGGAGACAAAGAAGGACACTACATAATGATCAAGGGATCAATCCAAGAAGAAAATATAACAATCGTAAATATTTATGCACCCAACATAGGAGCACCTCAATACATAAGGCAAATGTTGACGGCCATAAACGGGGAAATTGACAGTAACACAATCATAGTAGGGGACTTTAACACCCCACTTTCACCAATGGACAGATGAACCGTAATGAAAAGAAATAAGGAAACACAAGCTTTAAATGACACATTAAACAAGATGGACTTAATTGATATTTATAGGACATTCCATCCAAAAACAACAGGATACACTTTCTTCTCAAGTGCTCATGGAACATTCTCCAGGATAGAACATATCTTGGGTCACAAATCAAGCCTTGGTAAATTTAAGAAAATTGAAATTGTATCAAGAATCTTTTCCAACCACAATGCTGTGAGACTAGATATCAGTTACAGGAAAAAAACTGTAAAAAATACAAACACATGGAGACTATACAATGCACTACTAAATAACCAAGAGATCACTGAAGAAATCAAAGAGGAAATAAAAAAATACCTAGAAACAAATGACAATGAAAACACGATGCCCCAAAACCCATGGGATGCAGCAAAAGCAGTTCTAAGAGGGAAGTTTATAGCAATACACTCCTACCTCAAGAAACAAGAAATATCTCAAATAAACAACCTAAACTTACATCTAAAGCAATTAGAGAAAGAAGATAAAAAACCCCCAAAGTTAGCAGAAGGAAAGAAATCATACATATCAGATCAGAAATAAATGAAAAAGAAATGAAGGAAATGATAGCAAAGATCAACAAAACAAAAGCTGGTTCTTTGAGAAGATAAACAAAATTGATAAACCATTAACCAGACTTACCAAGAAAAAAAGGGAAAAGACTCAAATCAACAGAATTAGAACTGAAAAATGAAAAGTAACAACTGACACTGCAGAAATACAAAGGATTATGAGAGGTTACTACAAGCAACTGTATGCCTACAAATTGGAGAACCTGGGAGAACTGGACAAATTCTTAGAAAAGGACAAACTTCCAAGAATGGACCAGGAATAAATAGAAAATATAAACAGACCAATCACAAGCACTTAAATTGAAACTGTGATTACAAATCTTCCAACAAACAAAAGCCCAGGACCAGATGGCTTCACAGGCGAATTCTATCAAACATTTAGAGAAGAGCTAACACCTATCCTTCTCAAACTCTTCCAAAATATAGCAGAGGGAGCAACACCCCCAAACTCATTCTACAAGGCCACCATCAACCTGATACCAAAACCAGACAAAGATGTCACACCCACAAAAAACTACAGGCCAATATCACTGATCAACATAGATGCAAAAGTCCTCAACAAAATACTAGCAAATAGAATCCAACAGCACATTAAAAGGATCATACACCATGATCAAGCGGGGTTTTTCCCGGGAATGCAAGGATTCTTCAATATATGCAAATCAATCAATGTGATATACCATATTAACAAATTGATGGATAAAAACCATATGATCATCTCAATAGATGCAGAAAAAGCTTTCGACAAAATTCAACACCCATTTATGATAAAAACTCTCCAGAAAGTAGGCATAGAGGGAACTTACCTCAACATAATAAAGCCCATATATGACAAACCCACAGCCAACATCGTTCTCAGTGGTGAAAAACTGAAACCATTTCCACTAAGATCAGGAAAAAGACAGGGTTGCCCACTCTCACCCCTATTATTCAACATAGTTTTGGAAGTTTTAGCAACAGCAATCAGAGATGAAAAAGAAATAAAAGGAATCCAAATCGGAAAAGAAGAAGTAAAATTGTCACTGTTTGCAGATGACATGATACTATACAAAGAGAATCCTAAAGATGCTACCAGAAAACTACTAGAGCTAATCAATGAATTTGGTAAAGTAGTAGGATACAGCATTAATTCACAGAAATCTCTTGCATTCCTATACACGATCGATGAAAAATCTGAAAGAGAAGTTAAGGAAATACTCCCATTTACCACTGCAACGGAAAGAATAAAATACCTAGGAATAAACCTGCCTAGGGAGACAAAAGTCCTGTATGCAGAAAACTATAAGACACTGATGAAAGAAAGAGGATACCAACAGATGGAGGGATATACCATGTTCTTAGATTGGAAGAATCAACATTGTGAAAATGACTATACTACCCAAAGCAACCTACAGATTCAGTGCAATCCCTATCAAACTACCAATGGCATTTTTCACAGAACTAGAACAAAATATTTCACAATTTGTATGGAAACACAGGAGACCCCGAATAGCAAAAGCAATCTTGAGAGAGAAAAACAGAGCTGGAGGAATCAGGCTCCCTGACTTCAGACTATACTACAAAGCTCCAGTAATCAAGACGGTATGGTACTGGCACAAAAACAGAAATATAGATCAATGGAACAGGATAGAAAGCCCAGAGATAAACCCATGTACATATGGTCACCTTATCTTTGATAAAGGAGGCAAGAATATACAATGGAGAAAAGACAGCCTCTTCAATAAGTGGTGCTGGGAAAACTGGACAGCTACATGTAAAAGAGTGAAATTAGAATACACCCCAACACCAAACACAAAAATAAACTCAAAATGGATTAAAGACCTAAATACAAGGCCAGACACTATCAAACTCTTAGAGGAAAACATAGGCAGAACACTCTATGACATAAATCACAGCAAGATCCTTTTTGACCCACCTCCTAGAGAAATGGAAATAAAACCAAAAATAAACAAATGGGACCTAATGAAATGTAAAAGCTTTTGCACAGCAAAGGAAACCATAAACAAGACGAAAAGTCAACCCTCAGAATGGGAGAAAATATTTGCAAATGAAACAACTGACAAAGGATTAATCTCCAAAATATACAAGCAGCTCATGCAGCTCAATATCAAAAAAACAACCCAATCCAAAAATGGGCAGAAGACCTAAATAGACATTTCTCCAAAGAAGATATACAGATTGCCAACAAACACAAGAAAGGATGCGCAACGTCAGTAATCATTAGAGAAATGCAAATCAAAACTACAATGAGGTATCACCTCACACTGGTCAGAATGGCCATCATCAAAAAATCTACAAACAATAAATGCTGGAGAAGGTGTGAAGAAAAGGGAACCCTCTTGCACTGTTGGTGGGAATGTAAATTGATACAGTCACTATGGAGAACAGTATGGAGCTTCCTTACAAAACTACAAATAGAACTACCATATGACCCAGCAATCCCACTACTGGGCATATACCCTGAGAAAACCATAATTCAAAAAGAGTCATGTACCACAATGTTCATTGCAGCACTATTTACAATAGCCAGGACATGGAAGCAACCTAAGTGTCCATCGACAGATGAATGGATAAAGAAGATGTGGCACATATATAGAATGGAATATTACTCAGCCATAAAAAGAAACGAAATTGAGTTATTTGTAGTGAGGTGGACGGACCTAGAGTGTCATACACAGTCAAGTAAGTCAGAGAGAGAAAAACAAATACTGTATGCTAACGCATATATATGGAATCTAAAAGAAATGGTACTGATGAACCTAGTGGCAGGGCAGGGATAAAGACGCAGACAAAGGGAATGGACTTGAGGACATGCAGCAGAGGAAGGGGAAGTGAGAGAGTGGCATGGACATATATACACTACCAAATGTAAAATAGATAGCTAGTGCGAAGCAGCCGCATAGCACAGGGAGATCAGCTCGGTGCTTTGTGACCACATAGAGGGGTGGCATAGGATATGAAAGAAATGAACCTAAACATCCAGAATTCTCGGTAGGAGGGCAACTGTTAGACCCACCCCTCCCCCTGCCCAAGTCACAGCAAAGGTGCAGGGGCCTTTAACAAGGACACCTCAGGTATCTTCTTTGTGGATTTCTGATTTTTTTTTTTTTTAACACCTAAATATCCAGAAAGGACCTTCTGTCGTTTCTTCCCAGATCTGCTCCTCTCACAATCACCCCCCTGCCCCCAACCTCAGCCAGAACCCTTGCCTGGCCCCTCCCTTCACAGCCCACATGGGATGCGTCACACACCCACGGGCTCTGCTCCCACCCTTGATGCTGCTACCCGTCCAGGCCCCACTATTGCTACCCTGGAATGCTGCCATAGCGTCCTCCCTGCCTCCATCCTTGTCCCCCTGTAGTTTCTTCTAAAAAAACGCAGCTGGAGTAACCCTCTTAATATACCACTTCTCTACCTAAAAGCTTTCTAACATCTTCCCATCTCACTCCGTAAAACCCAGGGTCCTCACATGGCCTGCAGGCCTGTTGTGAGCGTGGCTCCTTTCTCTCTGGGACCCTCCCTCTTCTGCTCCTGCCTCGCCCACTCTGCTCTGGCCACACAGGCCTCATGCTGGGCCTCACACATACCAGGTGACCTCAGGGACTTTGCACTTATGGTTCCCTACCTGAATCCTCTCCCCTCCTACCACTGCAGGCCTGACGGCCTCACCTCCTTCAGGCCTTCACCCACGTATACCCTTCTCGGTGTGGCCCTCCCCTCCTTAATTTTTTCCTTCCCAGCACTTCATCCCCATCCAAAGCCCAGCGCTCTGCCCCTGACACTTTATCCGCATCTGACCTACACTGTACTTCATTTATCCATGTCGCTTATTTTTGTCTCCTCTGCTGGATTGCAAGCTCTCTACGAGGGCAGGGCTGCTGTCTGTCTTGTTCACTATGGTACTCCCTGGTACACAGCAAGCATTTAGTACTTGTTGAGTAGATGGAGAAATGAACAAGCCAGGCTGTCACATGCATTTCCAAGTTTCGAGTCTAACTGTATACATCCCCTTTCTCCTTTGAAGGGTTGGGCGTGGCTGACCAGGTCCCAGGGGGTCTGTTAGTACCACCTGCCCTCACACCCCTATCTGGCTGTTCCTCCTCCTTTAATCCTTCCTTAACCATGGCAACATGGAAGGTGACATCTCAGGGCCCGGCAATAAGACGGGAAGCTTGTCAACTGGGACCTAATATATAAATAAAAGACCATGTAGTCGCCAACATGCATTATTGTGACACGTATTGAAAGCCCATCTCAGTTATAGGCACCCATTCATTTTCTTCTGACTTCACAACTCCCCGTGTTGCTTGCTCCTAATTCCTTGTTGAACCTGACCATGGCAATGGGAAGTGATGCCTGAGGAGGGCCCGGTAATAACCAAGCCAGCGTCCCCTGTTCGGCACTTACATTATGCTGAACGCAGAAGGTTCCTCTCTGTGGAGAGAGCTTCTCCCACTTCAGGGTTTTGTGTGGAGGTGGGAAAGGCTGACACAGGACAAGGGGGTTGAGTCATCCTCGTGGGATCACGCACGGCCGCAAAGGCATGGCTTGGCCAGCTGCCTCCTAGAGGGCAGATTGCAGAAGTTGGCAGGGACTCCACTAATTATCAAGGTAGCTGCGTGGCTGTGAGCTACTGTCCAAGTGATCCGGCAGCAGAGGGAGCTCTGCCAACCCTCCGCACACAGGATCGGGCTAAGTTGATAACATATGGTGGGGAGGAAGTGCGTCACTTGTTTCCTTTCCCCCCACAGCTGACTTCTGCAAGCTGCTGTCTCCTTGCCTCCCTGTATGAGGCCCCGTGCATTCATCTCTGTGCTGGAATCGGTATCTTTTTTGTTTTTAATTAATTAATTTTATTTTATTTTCATCTGCATTGGGGCTTCGTTGCTGTGCGTGGGCTTTCTCTAGTTGCGGCAAGCAGGGGCTACTCTTCGTCGTGGTGTGCGGTCTTCTCATTGTGGTGGCTTCTCTTGTTGCAGAGCAAGGGCTCTAGGCACGCGGCCTTCAGTAGTTGCAGCATGCAGGCTCAGTAGTTATGGCTCGCGGGCTCTAGAGCGCAGGCTCACTAGTTGTGGCGCACGGGCTTAGTTGCTCCGAGGCATGTGGGATCTTCCCGGACCAGGGCTCGAACCCGTGTCCCCAGCATTGGCAGGTGGATTCTTAACCACTGCGCCACCAGGGAAGCCCCTCACCACCCTTTCTTGAGCCATTGTTCTCAGAGACAGAAAATGGTCAATACTGGCAGATGTAGATCAAAGAATGAAAAATACGAAGAATAAGAGAAGAAAGCAAGCTTTGCATCATTAAAGGTTAGTGAGCAAGAAAACAGGGTATTCTTAACATTTTTAGTGGTGGATCAGGTAGGTGCCCTTGTACATTATCAGAGGCATGTGTTTCACCCAAATTGGTCAAGTGAGTCAAGGACTTAGTGTATCACAAGTTTCAGCAGAAGGATCTGGTCCAGTGCAAGCCCTGCTCCCCAACCAGTGACTTCCTGGAAACACAGGCAAAGATACCGGTTTAGAACAGTAACTAAAACACTCGGCTGCACCAAACCACAGATCAGTCTCAGCAACCTGCCCATGAAGTCTCCCAACAGAGGAGACAAATCAGTGAGGATGGATAAAGGACAAAGACGGGCTTCCAGGGACCCCGTATAGATCCGCAGTCAGAGAGCACAACTGGAGAGGCAGCCACGGAAGTACCTTCCTTCTGGGGACGGGGACCAGGGGGTGAACCTACAGGGATCAAAGGCCAAGGGCAGCCACAGAGTAGAAGAAAAACATAGTCCAGGGCCGGTCCTCCACTTGAGGAGGAGACTAGGATTCCGGTTGTGTGGAAGGAATCCCACAGGGATCTGCCCAATTGGTTTGGCATATTGGGGGGGCGGGGGTTGTGGGTTGAGACATCTATTCTCTGTAAACGTATCTGTTCCTGAGGTTTTCCGTTGTCTTTTTCCCTCTAGGTTGGTTGGTTTTAAAGTAAAATTTGTGTCTTGCACATTGGAGACAATAAATACGAGGTTTCTGGATAAAGCATTTCAGATTAGGTGCTTCCATATGTTAGCTCATTTAATCCTCACAATATTCACTTAATTATAATTGAACCATTTTAAAAATGAAAAAAAAAAGACCTTGCACCCAGAGAAGTTAAGTAACTGGTTTAAGGTTGCAGAGCGGTGAAGTGCGGATCTGTACTCGGGTCTGCCTTTTCTCAGTATTTTGTGCCGCTTTTATATCGTCAGGTCTGCGATCTAATTGTCACTAGTGGGCCCCTGAGGAGTGGACATGGCGATGATGGGAGAGGGAAGAAGACAGAGGGGTGCGGCCGAGAGAGCTGCCCCTTCTGTGGGGTTTCTTCCCAGCCTTCCTCTGCTTCCTGGTACTCTGCCTTTAACAGAGTCCAGGGCAGCCAGCAGACTCAAAGGACAATTGTTATATTTTCAGTATTTTATCATGTCATTGAATGAGTAGAGGTGTTTTTTGCTTTGGTTTTGTAAATAAAGGAGCACAGAAAACATTATTAATGTATTTAAATTATCATTTAGATTTAACGTAGTTACCTCCGGGGCACAGGAAAGGATCAGGGAAGGTGGACAGATGCTCACTACCTTTTTTTCCCCACAATACTCAGCTCAGCTTCTTCCAGTGTTGGTGGTTGCTATGGGCAACTACTTAACCAAACTCAGGGAAGGTCCAGGGTGTTGAGTAGTACAGGCATTTAATAGCTTTACCTTATGTTGGGAAAACAAGACAAAACAACCTAAGATTTTTTTACCCTAAGGGTCACTTCTCCCTCCAGCTACTACTAAGTATTTCCTCTGCATAAGATGATAGTTGTTTTTTTCAAAACAGCCAGTGCCAGAGGAGTGGGAAGAAAGATCTTAACTTATCTTCCAAACAGCTCAGCCAATCTCAATATATTCAGAAAGGAAAATAAGCTGGAAATTTCTAGCTGTTGGTAAAATATCACCATGACTGTCAGTTAAAAACCCAAAACCAAAAATCGACTTCTTTTTACAATGGCCCCTGGATTGTTTTTCCAGTGGTAGGTTGTTTATATTCAAGCCCTGAGTGGCGTAGCCTTAGAACCCCGTCCTGCATGCAAGGAATTGAAAAAGCAGCCTTTATGATTATACCTTTTGATTTCGGTGGCTGGGAACATATTTCACTTTATATCATGCTTTTTGCTTCCTTTTCATTCTCTTCAAATGATCAAGGGCTTTGAGATCCTAAGACCTCATGTTTATTAAAATAACGTTTAAACTCTTTAGCTCATTACCGCACTCTTGCCCAAGATTTAGTATCGCAATACCAGAGAGAAATAGTTCTTTTTCTTATAACTAAGCCCTTTTTAACTTCTGTAGCTTTGCATACAGAATATTCCCCAACAGGGACTCCCCTGGTGGTCCAGTGGTTAAGAATCCGCCTTCCAAAGCAGGGGACGCGGGTTCAATCCCTGGTCGGGGAACTAAGATCCCACATGCCACGGGGCAACTAAGCCCATGTGTTCTAGAGCCCGCATGCCACAACTAGAGAGCCGGCGTGCCCTGGAGCCATGTGCAACACTAGAGAGAAGCCTATGTGCTGCAACAAAAGATCCCACGTGCCGCAACTAAGATCTGATGCTGCCAAATAAATATTAAATTTTTTAAATAATAAATTTTTTAAAATAAATATTAAAAATATTTTTGAAAAAAGAGGGAAGTGGTTACCTAAATTATTGTACACACATACAATGGGATACTTTGCAGTTGTTAAAAATAATTTTTAAAAAAATGTTAAACTGCATGCACTTATATAAAACAATGCTTAAGAAACTTTTTTTTTTTTTTTTTTTTTTTTTTTTTTGCGGTACGCGGGCCTCTCACTGTTGTGGCCTCTCCCGTTGCGGAGCACAGGCTCCAGACGCTCAGGCTCCGGGCGCTCAGGCTCAGCGGCCATGGCTCATGGGCCCAGCCGCTCCACGGCATGTGGGATCTTCCCGGACCGGGGCACGAACCCGTGTCCCCTGCATCGGCAGGCGGACTCTCAACCACTGCGCCACCAGGGAAGCCCAAGAGATAATTTTAAGTGAAAAGAACAAATTGTAGAATAGGTGTGTGTAAAGAAAGTGTAAATGTGTCTATGTAATATATGCAGAGTATATTTCTGATACACAAGAAATGGTTACAATTCTTACCTCTAAGGAGGGGTAAAAAGGGATTGGAAAGGGAGGGAAGACTTTTATATACTATTAAAACATTCTTTGGTGCTGTTGAAATTTTTACGAGTGTTATTTTTACAATAATAAAAAAGGAAATCTTCCCATTAAACAGAAAGGAGGGGTGCGTAGGCATGGCATTTGTTGTGATGTAGGGTATCACTGTGACAAACAAGAGAAAATAGCAATAAAAAGGGAAATTACCCATTCCTGGTTGACTTTTGATATTTTTCTTTACCTGTTTAACTGCATATCACCTCTTCTGCTATCACCCTGGTCTACACTTCTAGCATTTCGTGTCTGGGTCAGTGCAACTTCCTTTACTTGATTTCAAACTCTCTGCCTATGACTTGTCTCTGGATTACATCCAGAGGCAGCATAGTACAGTGGTTCATGGTATGGGCTCTGGATTGAAATCCTGGCTGTGGAGCTCCAATTCTGTACCCTCTGACAAGTCAGTTAACCTCCTGTGTTCTGGTTTCCTCACTGAATAATCCTACTATAATAATTTCTGTCTTATAGGTACCATTAGAATGATCATTTTTTAAAAATTTGTTTTATTGAAGTATAGTTGATTTACAATGTGTTAATTTCTACTGTATAGCAAAGTGATTGTTATACATATATGCGTTCTTCTTCACATTCTTTTCCATTACCATTAATATTATTATGTGTACTGGCATGTAGGGAGTGCTTCTAGGTGTTAGTCATTGTTATCCTTTGAGATCAATTTTTGGGTTAAAATTAAACATACACTACCTATGTGGAAAAGAATCTGAAAAGAAACACATATATTTATATATCTGAATCACTTTGCTGTGCAACTGAAACTAACACAACATTGTAAACCAACTATACTTCAATTAAAAAAATTAAATACACACTAACAAAAAACACAAATAATAAAAAAACAACAAAATTAGACAAAAGCACAAGAAAGAAAAGGAAATCACCCATAAAGCCTCCCTAAGAAAGAACGAATACTGAGATGTCAGAAAACATCCATCTAGATGTAGATACCCGTGAAAATAGTATAGCATAACCTTTCATCTGAATGGGAGAAAAACCCTCCTATAATTGACTTTTCACTCCACACCATACAGGCCATCTTTCTGAAACAAAACATCCCTTAATTCCCCTTCTGTCACCAACAATTCACTCTCACTAACTGGATTAAAACAAAATGAATTCTCTGGATATTTAAGGATCTTGCTTATAAAAGTCTTCACTATCTTTCCAAAGACAGTTTCCCATTTTTGAATACCCCTCATGTATCAGTCAACTTGGTTTCTTTATATTCAGACACCTTTCCCCTTCCCGGTCTGTTACTTCTGAGTAATTATTCAAATTCCAGGCTGAATCGTTTCCGTTTTAGGAAGCCATCCCTTGCTATTTCTACTTCCTAATCATTTCCTATTTCCTGAACAAATCTAGCACTTATAGTCGGAGGTAACGTACATAATGTAATTGTGAAACTTACAAATAATGATACAAAATAGTTTTCATCACTCTCGGTGCTTAATCAGAGAGTTGCAGTACAGACCGAATTTTATATTTCTCTTGTCTCCCTCAGGGAATGTAGCTGCTGAAAACTCTGATTTCTCTGGAAAGAATTCTTGACTGAGCATGACAAAACCTGGGTCCTAAAACTTGCCCAATAACTTAAGCAAGTCACTGATCTTCTCTGGGCCTCCACCTCATTGTAATATAACAGGGTGGGAATCATCTCTAAAGTTCTTTCCAGCTTTGCTTCTAAGATTTTTCTTTCATCTTATCTCAGAATCAAGACTCCGTGAAGATACTGTGCAGTGGCATAGAGGAAAATGTTTAAAAACTGGCTCTCTGGGAGGAAGAATATCTGATTGGTAGGGTTTGTTGATTTCCGTGGTATAGATATTCCCATCATGGCCAATATCAAGTTACCAGGGTGACAAAACCAAGTGTGGAGTTGGGAGGAGATGTGAACCCTCGGCTCTCATTGGCCAGTTGGACCCAGACAACACCGCTGAGTGATTCCTTAAGATGAGGAAGTGCACAGTCTCAGGCTTAAACAATGTAGCCAGTCCTTCTAGTCCTTAGCTGCTCTCATTCTGAAACTCTGACACAACCTTTCTTCACTGAGTGGAGGAAACAAGGGAAACAACCAGGGAAAGTGTCCCAGCTTGGCTTTTTAATCCCAGCCTCTCCAGACACGACCTCTAGGACCAGCCCGATCCTCTCAGGTACGTGCACTCACAGCCAAGTGTCCATCTTTCTTGAAATCTGGCCCAGGGGTGATGATACCATGGTGGTGGCAATTTCATAGGCAGTTGGTAACCTGGATCTATGCCTTGAGTTCTCAGCTCTGCTTTTTCTGGGAAAGAGAAGTGGTGCAAAGAACTAAAAGAAGTTTCTGAGCTGGAAGTCAGGAATGGTGTCCAGATGGCGAGGACAGTCTTGCTGGGGGAAAAGTGACCAGAGTTCCACTAGGCAGTGGGAGGAAGAAAGCTGGAGTGGAAAGCAGAGCTCAGCTCTACCTCGTGAAGTTCAAAACCATGCGGAACCCTTCGACTATCTGTAAAGTGTTGTTTAAAATCAATTCTAAATTCCTTCTGAGGCCATTGAGAGGGTCAAATGAGATGTACTGAAAACACTTGGTAAACTGTTATCTACAATTATTTATCCTGAAAAATAGGCTTGGAAGCAAATTAAGGTATTCCTAGTTATCAGGATAGATGAGCAAATATATATCCTCCTCATTGGTTTATTTGGGTTCACAGATAAGTTGGACAGGGTGCGAAGCAGTTACCGCAATCACTGAAGAGAACCCTTCTCCAATTCTAAAAGGAGTAGTTAAGGCTGATTTGTTACATCCACTCCCCTCCTCTTCCCAGAACTAGAAAGGACGGGATTCCCCAGATGAACTGAGGGAAATGTGCCCATGTTCAGCGTGGATGACAGTACGAGGCATGGCTGCATCATATTTTTAACACGGTAATGTGTACCTGCCAGGCTGAGCTTCCAGCCTCCAGGTGGGCTGACGATGCTCAGTGGGGTTGGGAAAGAACAGGGAGCTTTCTGAGAACCACAGATTCAGAGGCAGAGGGAGGGTGAAGAGTCTGAGCGAGCAGAGACACAGCCAAAGGGTGGAGGGCGGATGTGAGATCACAATTTATCTCAGCAACTACAGGTGAAAGCTACTCCAGGAAGCTGTCGATCAAGGCCCTGTAAGCAGGTAGGGACGGTGTAATGGTGAGTTAGCACCAGTCTCCTTGGGATTGTGCCAAGGGCTTCACAACCAGCTTTATTTTATTTTTGGCCGCACCGTGCATCACGTGGGATCTTAGTCCCCCCACCAGGGATCGAACCCGCGCTGCCGTGGAAGCACAGAGTCCACGCTGTCGTGGAAGTGCAGAGTCTTAACCGCTGGACCGCCAGGGAATTCCCCACAATCATCTTCAGATAGCATTGGAACCCCCTTTGGCATGGGGAACAGAGGAAATAGGCAAGCGTGTGAGAAGGCTGTAATTACCGTGAGAAAGGTTTCAACACAGTGCTTCCGGAGTTCTTAGGAGGAAGAAATAACAGCCAACAGGGGGAGGTTAAATTTAAGAGGAAGATTGAAAAGAATGGGGACTTCCTTCTACTCTTCTCCACCATTAGATTGTTAGTTCTAATATACTAGGAACCCTGACTACTGATATATCCCAGCGCTTAGCTCATAGTAGTAGGTGGCCAATGATAATAATAATGATGTAATAGCTAACATAAATGGGGCACTGACCATTGCTAGGCACTGTCCTAAGAGTTTCGCATATGCTACCTTTCCCAAGCTTCACAATTACTCTTGAGGTAGGAAATATTACCATCCCTGTGTAACTGGTGAGGAAGTTGGGACTCAGAATGGTTAAATAATTTTCCCACAGTAACCCATCTAGAAGTGAGAGAGCTATGGTTTGGAACCCAGATAATCTCGCCTCAGAGCCTGCACTCTTGAGCAACATGCTATCGTGAGCCTTTTTTGAGTGAACAGATGAAGAGGAGATGGCATTCCTGGGGTATAGGGTGGGGAACGGCATAAACAAAGGCTTTGAGGACCATTACTGCTGTTCATCATGTACATCGAGCTCTCCATTTCTGGGCACGTGGCAATGCTGCACTTCTCTGCCTCTTTGAAATTAGCGTGGTCATGTACGTGGCTTTAGCAATGAAATGTGAACACAAGCGATGTGCGTCACTTCCAGGAAATAGTGCCCTATTCACTGCATCCTCTTTCTCTGATTCGATAACCACGGGAGCACTGATTGAGATATACCTTCAGATATACTTTCTGGGTATCTGAGTGAATACAATGAACAGAGCCTCCTGCCAACTCATGATGGACGCAAGAAATTGTGTCCAAGAAATAAACTTGTAAGCAAGAAATAAGCTTTGGCAATTTGGGGTTGTTTATTAACCTGGCCTATCCTAGCTTGTATATAAATTAGTACTAGAAATTGGCTACTCATGTAACAACAACAACAACAACAAAATAACCTAAAATATGTGGCTATGGTTATAGGATTTGGTAACAGGAAGCAAGGTAATTATCAGAGTCTGGAAACATACTGATCCATGTGGTGAGTCATTTGGTAAATTGTTGTCTATAACAACTAGGAAGGTAGATGATGTAACAAATGAACGCATAACTCTAGGGGAAGTAGTTGCAAAACACATTGTTAATAAAATGTGTTGATTGCTCTTGGCAGCCTTCAACAAGGTGTTATGTACTTTGAAATAAACTCAGAAAAGAATTGGTTAAATACAAGTAGTAATGAAAAGGAATAAGAAGAGTCTAGGGGCTTCCCTGGTGGCGCAGTGGTTGAGAATCTGCCTGCCAATGCAGGGGACATGGGTTCGAGCCCTGGTCTGGGAGGATCCCACATGCCGCGGAGCAGCGGGGCCCGTGAGCCACAAGTACTGAGCCTGCGCGTCTGGAGCCTGTGCTCCGCAACAAGAGAGGCCGCGATAGTGAGAGGCCCCCGCACCGCGATGAAGAGTGGCCCCCGCTTGCCACAACTAGAGAAAGCCCTCACACAGAAACGAAGACCCAACACAGTAAAAATTAATTAATTAATTAATAAACTCCTACCCCCAACATCTAAAAAAAAAAAAAAGAGTCTAGACATTTGTGGACTTGTGGGATTGGAAGAAGCAACTGATCTCAATCCAATTTGTAAAAGGTAAACCCAAGAACACCTTTGAGTAAAGAAGACATGATGAAAACCACCCTGTGTGGCAACGTTCAAATCAAGGACATGGCCCCCTCTCTCCATTGTTAATGCTTCTGAATGGAGTCAGATGATTTAGAATGAAGATACAGTTAAGTGAATCTTTTTGATTAGATTAAAATGCTTCAGGGAAGAGCGGCTAATAAGTTGATAAGCTGAGAGTATCTGAGATAGAGAGAGGCATCAGGGTAGGAAGGCAAACAAATAGAGCAAAAATGGCCATTGCATCTCCAAGGGTTCTGTGTGACGGTTGCTACATGGAACTCACTGGAACCAATAGGTAAGAAGTTGATTATGGTCTTGAGAGAGCCGTACTTCCCAAAGCATCACAAGCCTAAATTAAAAGACACAGCAATGAGAGGAGTCCTAAAATGTCTCTTGGCTCCAAGGAGAACATGTTCCCTGATGTGTACTTTGGATATGGTCATGGAGGATAATAGGAATGGAACAGTCTCCCAGGGAGCTGGATGACATGGGGGACAAAGACCAGAGAAGTTGCTCCAGGGAGCAGAATTGCAGCCTAATCAAGAAACATTCCCTCCCCCAGAGTTGACAGCATCCTGCCCAGTGGGGATTTCAGAATTGCTATGGACCAGTGACTACTGTTAGCTCCCATCTCCTTTTTGAATGGGAATGTTTATTGTGGATGGTTTGACCTTCTCCTGTCATTATGTGTGGGGTGTATGGGAGGCAAATTGTTTATCGTTTTGAGTCTGCAGGTCTCCAGACGCAGAGGAGCCACATCTGGACCAGATGTAGCTATTATAGTGCGTCATTTCCTGCTTTATAGGCTATCACACATCACCCACAGACAATACATTTTGAGGCTGACGGGGCTATGATAGGACCAGGACAGGGCTTTTGGGTTTTCTCCCCTTGATGGTGGTGGGGCATGAATATATTTTGCTTGTGGGAGAGACAGTAAGCCAAAAATTTTGTGTCCAGACACACTTTGATAGTCATTGGTGCTGTTTGCCAAATATTGTTTTGTGCGTCCACGTCCTGGGCACATGGTAAGATTGCCTTTGTTGCCCTCTTTGAAGATAGACATTGCCATGTCACTAGCTTTTGCCTATAAACAGGAACAGAGGGGACCTGTTCCACTTGCGAGAGGAAGCGTTAAGACCCGGTGCTCGTGCCCTGCCTTGGTGACTCTGGGAGCCTTTGTTGATGTTTTGTATCCATAACTTGGTCCTGGGTGACCAAGGCGAGCAGAGTTCCCTACTGACCCAAGATGGTCAGGTAGCATGAGCAAGACATAAAGTTTTGTTGTTAGAAGCCTCTCTGATTTAGGGGTTGTTTTTTACTCCCAGTATAATGTAGCCTATCCCCAGGACAGGCCTGAAGCCAGCAAAAAAGAACAATTAGGAGCTCCATTTGATAGAAGCATAGAATCCTTGTAAGAGGAAAGCAGGGAAGAAGCTCTCAAAGGAGCGAGAAACTCTGAACGCTGCTGGGGACCATGTGAAGAGACACATGGGGTTCAGAAATGATTTCGCGGTGACCTGGTAGAAAGTCTCTGGGAAGAGTGGTTGCCAAGAGAGGCTAGAGGCAGCTAGACAAACTGGTCCATTGCAGTCATCCACGTGAGTGAAGGGAAGCCCTAACGCTTGAGGAGGTGAGAGGTGAACCACAACATTTCAAGACTGAATTTAGGAAAATGGTAATTTAGTTGATTGAAGCAGAAGAGTCAGGAAGAGAAGTGATGTACTTACGAAGCAGTGAATTATGTGGGCACCTTGAAATCTCATCTTCCTGCATGCTTATCTTAAAAATATAGGATCAGTGTACATGATAAGACTTAGACTCCACAGGCTGGAAAAATCTGACACAGAGATTTGGTCTGTTCCACCCAAATTTCCAAGCAGAGTTATCAATGTGCTCAGAGAAAGGGAGTTCAGGTTGTTTTAAAAGATGCCTGGGAAAGTTGCTCTCAAAATTCCCAAATTAATTTATGCAAGAATTAAAAACTTTGCAGTTAGAAGTTCCTCCCTGCAGTCAACCTAAATTCCTTTGGCTCCAGTTTTGATCTCATTTCTTTCTGTTTTATATATAGGGATGTTGATGGTTTTGTTATTCATATGCGTCCTCTGTAAAGGTACATGTACTTGGGACTTACGCCCAGCCTCCCTCAAAAAGGATGAGAGGCGGCTTCTAATACATCTGCCTAGAGGTCCTTTTCAAGGAGCTGTTTTCATTCCTGCCATCTGAGGCCCATGAGATTTCCTTAATGATATAAAATGACAGCAAAGCTAATAACTTGAACTATCCTGACAAAATAGTAAACTGTAAAAAAAAAAAAAAATCCCCAAACAACAACAACAAAACCCTCCCCGTGCCAGGTAAAGTAGATTTTTCTGATCAGAGAAAAATTCTGAACAAAATGATCAACTTTAGTACTAACAGCCTCTGAATTTTAATTCCTTTCATTTCTACTGTGCCTGCCTTTGCCATTTTTAGATTTGGGAGTATATCCAGCTATATATATATATTTACTCCTACTTGACCCTGGAAAACCAGATTTTAGTAAAGCATTTAATAAAGTTATTGAAACCAAGGTGTACGTGCCTCACACAGTACTTTAATATTAAAGGTGCTGAATAAATGTTTGTTACATGAATAAATTAATGAGTGAGACACGAATAAAATTTCTGACTATTATTAGCGTGTTCTTTATACCTGGTTGTCTGCCCTTTTAACAGGGAACACAGATATGAAATTGAGGGAATGGTTGCAAACAGATGGGCAAAGGAAAGGAGTTTTAACGCTCTTTGCAAACAGAAGTCTCCCTGGCAGGATAGTAAGTAGTAGAGCCTAAAAGGAGTGAGGACTTTTCATTTCCAGAACCCTCTCTGGGGTCTTCCCTTGCCCCCATCTCTCCACTGTCTCTAAGGCCTTGTTGACACTGCCACACCTGGCCGGGGCATGTGAGGAAGGCCCAGCTGACACACTGTAGAG
Source organism: Globicephala melas (assembly GCF_963455315.2). Classification (NCBI taxonomy): domain Eukaryota; kingdom Metazoa; phylum Chordata; class Mammalia; order Artiodactyla; family Delphinidae; genus Globicephala; species Globicephala melas. The sequence goes on from NC_083326.1 coordinate 55,657,959, forward strand.
ACACAGAGCACACACGTCCCGGGTTTGCTACTACACTTGTCCCGACCCGGCTGAACCCAGGCTCCCAAGAGGCCATCATTTCTCCCCATGACCCCATCAGCCAATGCCTACTTAACTCTTAATCTCCTCAATCCTTTGGTCGTTTGATCTTTCCTTTCTTTACCCCAGGCCAAGCCTGAGTCAAGATGTTCTCAAGGCCCTTCCTGTTTCAGCTGCATGTCTGCCTGCTTGCACTTCCAGGTCAGAACTTATTTCACTGCAGCCTCTGACATCCCCCTCAAATCTGCTCTGAATTCACCATATCTGCCTTGAATGGCTCCTTTTCCTGGGCACCCAGTTGATCTTCCTTTTCTCTTCCATTTTGGACCCACTTTCATATCTTTTGCTCATCTCTGCAGTCTCGGTGAGTCCGTCATTCCAACCAGCTTTTTATTCTTTCTGCTTTCAACCCCTGGCCTCATATCTTAGTTGACATGTAACCTTGGACAAGTTATTTAATCTCCCTAAGACAGAGATTCCTCATTTGTAAAGTGGGGAAAATCTCATGTATGCAGTTATGGTGATTAAACAATCAAAACAAAGCAAGACAAGGAAATGTAAGCCCTGAGCACTCATTCAGGCACTTAGAACCTCATTAAAACTGAAATCTCTCTCCTGTGTTTTAAACTTTCCATTCCTTCTCTCTAAAAGGCATCTGAATTTCCTTTCATTCCTTCACCTTCCTCAAAGACACCCAGGCAATTCGTTCCTCTCTGAGGTTGTGATCATCGCAGGGACAGTGCAATCAATGCAGGCTCCTTTCCAAAATGGTCTTTGCTAAAGAGCAAGAGACTAGGATACAGACTATGATACTCACACGCCCATCTCATTTGGAGAAGGGTATTCACACCCCAAAGAGAGACCTATTTTTTTTAAGCTGGGCATGGTGACAGAGGCTGAATATAATAGGCAATTACTTGTACCAGTGGTTTTGTTTGTTTATTTTGTCTTTTAACCAGGCTTGTTTTTCTAGCAGTGGGTTGAAAGGTATTTAGATAATTTGTCTATGAGTAAATGAATGAGTTTCCCTGTTTTAAATTTTGTCCCATTTCTTCTTATTTTTGGGGGGGAGGGGTTGCGAGGATAGAGGATATAAGAAGACAGTGTTATGGTTGGGAAAGATGGGAAACTATCCTGAGTTTATGTCACAGAGGACGTAAACTCACAATTTTGTAGTGTTGGGTTATGCTAGTCTGTTCGTCCTCCCATTGGAAGGGGCATCTGCTGCTACATGTTACAGTTACTGAGGGACAGGAGCGGAATATCAAAGCATTTGGGGAAAACAGAGGCATTTCCCTCCACTTAAGACAAAGAAGGAAAGATGTACGTGGCTACGTTCTTCAATATGGTTCACATCCTTAGGAAAAAAAAATCGCCGTGCTTCCATCTTCATAGCCCGTGCCCTCTCCTTTTTCTGGGAAGAGAAGGAATACAGGAAGCTGTAGGTGGGTGGGAGGGGCATGTGGAATGTGAAGAAATAGCAGAGGACGTAGTGTGTCTAGAGAGAAAAAAGGGAGAAGGAAACTTCTACATAGATAAGCAAAACAAGACACTCTAGCAAGAGGCTGCAGTTTTGGGTTCCTGATGTAGAACTGACTCATTTTAAATCTCCAGAATTAAAGCTGAAGGAGAACAACCCCATCTGTCTCTTCTCAAATTATTTCATTTACCAATACTACCTTCTTTTGTCTTTAGACTGTGAACTGCCAGTGCTTTGTGCTTCATCCTTATAATTATACACGTTAGTGCTGAACGTTTCCTCAGAGACCATGTAGACGAGGGATAGCACCTTGTGTCATGGCTGGTCAATGAGAAGTGTGGTTGAAGCTCTGTGTTGAGAAGGGATCCGAGGCCCAGTCTGTACTCAGTTGGGAGGGTGCTGGGATCCATTAATTCTGGGATCAGCTAATGCTGTCTGCACGGGGCTGGGGTGGGGCTGAGAGGGAGTAATCTAAGTGGCACCATCCAAGCTAAGAGCGTGAGACTCTCATTTAATTTGGGAGGGGGGTGGTGGGAGTCAGAGACATCAAACCAGTTGCCAAAAGCCACAGAGCTATTTATTTTTTTAAAAAGTTTCAGGATTAGAAAAAGAATGATGATTTCGAGGATTAACCATCCTGAAAATAAATTAGCATTTAGGATTGAAAATAAATATTCCTGAAGCCTTTTGTTAGATACATTATCCACATTGCTGGGAGCTCTGACGGGTCCTCTCCAGAGCCAAGCATGCACAAAAGCCTGGGGCCCATCTCACCGATTTCAGAGGCGTTTCAAAGTCTATAATATCAGAGGCTGACTATTTCTTCCAGGAGAAATTTTTTCTTACTGCTTGGATGAAGGGATAAAGAACTACGAAGAGATTTAAAGTGTTATTTGCTTAGGATAATGGACATTTATTTGAATTTAACTTTAGAATCTTTTACATGACAGCTCACTTAACATCATTTTTTAAAAGTTCTTTTTACAGTCTATTGAATAAAAGTCCACGATGGGATTTGAACATGGCTTTAACTAATCATGGAAGCAGACAGGAGTCTCCTTTCCAGAATAAATAGCATATTATAGCAAATCCAAGTCAAAGACTTAAATCCCTCATCAGAGCCAAGCTGTGGTGACCTGCTTTGAGGGAACTTGGGCCTCCAAACCTCTCTCCTACTTGCCTGAGAATTTACTATTAAACATTCAGAAGTTCTTTTTGAAAATACTAATATTCTCGGGTGATATGCCATTTCAAATTTGTTGTTCATTAATAATGAAGAAAGAAGGAAAAGCTAGCAGTGAGGGGAAGGGATTTGTTACTATCTGTGGGAGAAGAGAAGGGAGTAGGAGGGATAATGGTCCCCAGAGAGCAGCTACAGAAGTTTTGCAGCCCAAAGATGGAGTTCATTGTCTCAAGACTCCTTCTGACTCCAGAATGTTCCACTGACCTTAGGCCTTAGCTACCTGAAGACACAATCATTGACATTAAGTAGCTGAAGAAAACTAGCCTCAGAAATAAGGTCTCAAGATGCCTTTGGAAAACAGAAAAGAAAGAAGAAAAACAATGTAAGAAAGTGTAGGAGTGCCTCTTCTCCAACATTCCTGAGAGAAGATGGGAGTTGAAAACCTCAAACAAAATGTTTGCCCCATCTCACTTGGCTAATTTTAGTTATCTTGGTTCATGGCTATGATTCAGCCCTAAAGCTGTGAATTGCTGAGGAGGAAGGAGGAAAAAAAATGGACTTAAATGTCAAAGAAGTAGGAACAAAAATATAGTTTTCTTTGTTGGGGAACTAGAATTCCAGGATATGGGGATCTTTTTTCTTATGAGGGATGGAATGCTTCGAACTAGAAAAATAATGAGCTCCAGTCAAAACATCGTCAAGAAAGAAAAGAATGGATGATGAGTTATGTCATGTCCGAATTTTTGCTTTCCTAGTGTATTCCCCCTTTTTCCCTTGTGTACCTCTTGAAATCTCATTAAACTAGACATCACTGAGACACCTATGTTGTTGAGTATGATGGAAGCTTAATATGTGGACCGTAAGGGGAAAGGGAGCTCCTGGAGCAGATGAGGGAGAAATGAATGGAGACAAACAGACTATGACAAATAAGTCTGGGGGAGGTGATGGTAGCACAGGGAAGAAAGGCGTGTTTGAATGACGGTGAGCTGTTGTCTTGCCAACTAAAGAATAGAGGGTGACAGAGATGGTTTGGTGAAACTCCATCCTTAGAAAAGAAAAAACGTTTTTCAGTGTAGTAGGTGTCCCCTAGTAAATTGGGTACCATTTGGAATTTCCATAGGTTTGGAGGAAGAAAAGCACAGTCACTACTCTAATACTCAGGTACCTGACCTTTCTACCATCAGTTTAGCCACTATCTGTGTGTTCACCTTTTTCTGCTCTTCAAACTTCTGAACAGTAAAAAAATATATATAGGATGGTTGTAAAAACAGGCTCCAGGACATGAAAGGAAGATAACATCAGGTGGAAGCAAAATGAAAGAGTTCCAGTGACTTCAGAGCAGATTCCCCACAGCCCTGAAGCTAATAAGGAGATGGGTCCAAGACTCAATGGTGAAAGCTGATTTCTGCACCTCCTCTGTCCTCAGCCTCCTTAGAGCACTCCCCGCACCCTCCCCTGTGGCTCTGCTCTTTTCTGTTCTCCTCGGCCCTGGTAGGACTCGAGCAGCAGGACTCATTGTATCTCATCCCCCACAGCCCAAAGCGTCATGCATCTGATGTGACGTGCATCCCAACAGGTAAATGAATGGGAGATAAAGGGGGTGGAAGGGACTCTGGAAGTTGCAGAATCCCACTGCTTGGTTTGCATTTGAGGATACTGAGATCTTGAGGGTCCAAGTGAATTTCTTGCCCAAAGCATCCCCATTTTTTTTGCATCTTCTAGAAGATGTCAGTTAACACCACGGCTGTGACTACCTTTAATTGCGTCTAGGGGAGAGATATTCTAAAGTTCACAGAAGATACTTCCCGGAAGGTTCCTTGCCACCCCCCCCCCCCCCCCCAGTTTTCACACCACCTCGGCCCACTGCCATTATTACAAATCCAGTTCTTTTCAGACTGGCTCAGTTCTTTTCTGAGCCTCTGTGAGGGGTGCCACAGTGCAATGAAGACCCGATTGTACTTTCCATTTCTGTGATCAACTGTTACCTTGTGTGGCAGGGTTAGGGGTTACATAGTATTTCCCACACTGATATGTCAAAGTCCTAAATTTAATACCTGTGAACATGACCTTGTCTGGAAATAGGGTCTTTGCAGATTTAATCAAGTTAAAAACGAGGTCATTATTGATCCAATATGACTGACGTCATAAGAAGACAACCGCGCGAAGACACGGAAAGTAGGAGGCCAGGTGACGACAGAGGCGGAAATCAAAGTGCCGTAGTTGCGAGCCAAGGAATGCCAAGGGTGGCCGGACACAGCCAGAAGCTAGGAAGAGGCAACGAGGGATTATTCTTTCCAGGTTCAGAAGGAGCGTGGCCCTGACAATACCTTGATTTCAGACTTCCAGCTTCCAGAACTGTGAGATAATAAATCTGTACTCTTTCAAGTTCATGGTACTTGGTCATGGCAACACTAGGAAACTATCACCTGCAGTAATAAAGGCAAAGAGGAAGGGTAACCAGAAGCCGAAGGAAAGAAAGAGCTGCTTTTCTTGGGTTGGTTTACTAATGTCACTGGTATTCATTTTTCATTGAAATGACCCACAGTGGTTCCACACGATCCTCTGAAAAAAAGTTCATGAGGGGACCCTCTCTGTCACTTCTTTAAAATATAATATATTGATAGTTTGCTATTTGAATACATGTCCTTGATAGAAGTCAGCTGTTTTTTAGTATTCTGGGTTTTAATAATCTAGTTTCTTCTCCTCAATCTGATGGATTTGGTCTTTCTTCTGTTTTATTTACTTTGCCTTTTAATATTTTATTTTGTAATGCAGTATAAGTGCACGGATAGTAATATGTATTTCCTCAAAATATGGAATCAAAGGCACTTAAGAATACTAATTACCCATAATACTTTTTTTAGTCCAAATGATGTTCCCCACGATGATCTGTTCCAAGGCTCTGATTTGCTCTCCAGAAATAATATTAACAATTAAATCAGGCCTTACAATAATCAGTTTCAGTAGTTTCTTTTGGAATGCTGTTCTCTGTTTACAAATAGCACACACTGAAGTAAGGACTACTTAGAACCATATTTTTCAAAACAAACAAAAATTTTTAAGGTCTTACAAATTATAATATGCATCAAGTGTCCAAGTTTAAAAACATCTGTCAAGAATGTTCACATATTACCCCATTTTTAAGCATAGCCACATTCTATAACCTTCTCCAAGATAATCTACTCTATTACTCAATCATCTGAAAAATTCAAGAGTTTTTTAAGGAAGCATTGCCCCATAGATTTAGTGGCTAAACAACATCCAAGAGTGGGGATACACAGATATCCTCATTGGTCAGAAATCTTAATTCTTTTTAGGGGCCATTCTGGATCGTTGCAAACTCTTTTGGAAGGTTGGGGGTTCAGCTTATGCTCTATGCAGGGCGCAGCTGGATGCCTGTGTCTTTGAAGGCACTGGGATGTATGAGTCAGACCCAAGGTCAAAATCAATAGAACATTCAATACCTCACAGTGCTCCATCTGTGGGGTGTTTTCTGCCCCATTTACGCTAGAAGTTGCAAGATCGGATCGTAGGTGATGATACAGGGGGCCGGGCTACCGGAAGTAGAGCGTGGGAAACACTTACTTGAGTGTGGTGAGTTCTGTAAGGGATGGCTGAGTAGCCTTGAGATAGCTTTCCCTTCGCGCAGCAACTTTGGGAGAAGGCTTGGGGCTGGTGTCCGAGTCCCCGCTGTCTTCATCTCCCATGGCCTTGATGTAACTGCCGCTCCGCATTCTGCGGCAGGGAATTTCATCATCTTTACCTCGAGGGGTGTACCCTGTCCATTCATCCTGAGGGACCTATGCAGATACAAAACAGACAGTTCATGCTTTATACAAGTCTATCTTCTTCTTTTCTTTCCTGACTGTGAATATGGGTAATACGGGTAATTATGTAAAACTTTAGGCATTAACTTTTCAACCATAGTGTTTTACCATAATTGGTCTGAAAATATTTTGAATACATGCACATCTATGTCTCAAGCTTTGAAAGAACCTGGGTACTGGGAAAAAGTATAACCATTTGATTCACTTCTCCGTTTTCTCACGCTGAAAATGATTGTCAGGCATACGGGTGCCGGAGGAAAGCGGTTTTATTAGAGCTTTTCAATGGTTTGTTTTCAGTTGTTATTTAAAATTCAGGAATGTTTCTCCTTTGCCTTCCCTGCATCTTCCATCTCTAGCATATTGTATCCATAGTGCTTCCTCCTAACCCAGTGGTCTACACCAGATGCATTCGCTTCCCAAGCACCGATTCTTTCTGAATCCTCTTAATTTGAATTCAGCCTCCATAGAGTGCTTGAAACACTCTCTGAAGGTTTCCAATGATCTCCTCATGAAAGCTAGTGGCATTTTCTTAATTGAAATTTTTCTTGGCCTCTTCACACACACACACACACACACACACACACACACACACACACTCACACACACTCAAAACGCCTCTTAAGAGTCTCTCCCCTTTTGGCTTTCTGGTTACTCTACTTACCTGAGTTACCCACTACTTATCTGGATTGTTCTTTCCCTCTAGCTTTGCTGGATCCTGCTCCAAGTCCCTAATTGTAGGGACCCCTCAAGACAACGTTCTCAGCACGCTGTTCGTTTTTCTTTCTACAGTCATTTCCTTTGAGTTCAGCAGGGCACCGCACTGTGCTACAGAGGGCTTCTTTCTGACCTTATTTTCAGTTCTTAGATTCCCCAGTTCAACATGGACCCAACCTAGGGTCTCATATCTCCTCCATTGGGTAAAAGAAATGCACAATAATGGCCACTCTTTGTATCCATTAAGAAGTAACAAACATCCTACGTACTGTGCACAGCACGCTGCACAGGGCTTAATGAAAAGAGACCAGAAAATGGGGAGGCTGGTTCTTGGCCTCAACAGAGGTGAGAAGACAGAGCATACAAAAATTTGGCAACAGTTCCAAGTCAACGTGTTAGCAAGTTTAAGATGGGGTGCTGTAGATGGACTATGCACTAAGGAGACACTAGGAACAGGAGTTATCAGTAATGGTGATAGGGAAGGAGGATCCAGGAAGGACTCCCGAGAACTGGCCAGGTTTGCACTGAGAAGGTAAAAAGGTATTGACTATTTTCATGCTAACTATTCACTGATTATCCATTAAATGATGCCATGTTTCATTATTAACATTGAACTCGGCTAAGAAATTTGCTTACAGGATCTTGTTTCATCGATGCAACAACTCCGTGTATTTTTCTGTATTTCTCGGAGGAGAAGCAGAAGCTCAGAGAGCTTAAGAAATTTGCCAAAGACACATAACTAATAAATGGCAGCACTAGGGTCCAAAGCATTTTAACTCAAAGATGAGTGTTTAGTCAATCTAAGATTTATGATTAATAACATACACATTTTAAATCTAAAGTGTTAACTGTCCACAATGATACACACACAGAGTAGACGTCGATTTTTAAACATTATCGGTTCTAGGAACTGAGGACAGACATTCCACTAAAAGCACTATGCTTTCCCCCTTAATTTATACATTTATCTATATAATTTGAAAACGTATATCTAGAAACATCAGACTGAAGAGATGCTACTATTCCTGGACCTGAAAACAGTGGTTGGTAGGTTCTAATGCTGAAAACTACCAATGAAGTTTGGTTAAGCTTCACCATACAGCTTATTTTATTTAACAAACTCTTAAATCATGCTTCCTATGTGCAGGCACTGTTCTAAAGGCTTTATACAGGTTAACTCATTTGATCCACACAGCTAAGGGCACTATTATTATCCCCATTTTACAAATGAGGAACCTGAGGTTATGTAACTCGCCCAACGTCCCAGCTACAAAGGGGCAGAGTTCCGGCCCAGCAGCTCCTGGGGTCTTGCCATGACCATATCTGATGCTGTCTCTCTCTGTATGATCTTGTGGCACCTACAGAACTGAACAACTATAGTCCCATGACACCTTTGTCATCCATCACGTCTGATCCATTTGCCATTTATTAATTATGGTAGTAGCAATGTAGAGTTTTTGCTTTTTTAGCTAAAACCCCATCCACATCACCATAGCAACAGGGAGACTTCTTAGGGAAATTATAAATGCTGAGAAGAGTCTTGTTTTCCTTCCATTGGCAGGTGAGTCACTGCAAAGATATGATCATACTCAGAACCTCATTATTGTCTCAGTAATTACATCTCATAAATTAAGTTGGTACAGCTGAGGGTCACGGAGGAGGCAGCCAATGCTTGCCATTTCTCAGTACTGATGCACAGCTCATAAGTGTCGCTCTCTGAACTATGTCAGAGACCAATGACAACTTATAAGCTCATAATGCTTATGAAACAAAACATGGCAAATTTTTGTTTAGGTGTTTTGTTTTTTTCAAAGTTAGTTTATGGTAGAAACTTGGTCTTATACTAGAAACAGGCTGCAACTGTTGCTAAGGGAACCAGCTGGGAAGTATTTAATGTGTATATGTTTCAATTAAACATATTTTTCAAATGATATCAGCTAAGAAGTTTATGGAAGTGATTTGCTTTGGAATGGGTTTTAAAAATCAATACATTATTCCTACACTGAAAGGTAGCCTACAATAAATTACATGTAAAATAATACAGAAATTAGCTCCAGGAAAAATGTAAAGAAACAGAACCTCAAGACTTTGGAGAGGAAAAATACTGCTGCTGAACAATAAGGGCCAGCAAAGTCGCTATAATTTGAGCCACAGTTTTTATTATGTCTCTTAAATTTGAAAGCAAAAGAGGAGGCAGTGGTTGGTTACATTGTTTTCAAGGAAAGCATACCAGTTTGTTTAGGGGCCAGGGCATGAAATGTTACTCCCTTTCCATTGAAAAGAAAGGAGAGTCATGTGCTGCAGCTACTATTGTGATCTAGTCAAGGTTGCTGTGTCTTTCTGTGTCAGTTGCACAGAGAGAAAAGATTTAGGCAAATCCAAAGAAAAAACTAACCTTGCAGCTGTCTGAGAAAACCTTCCTATTACTGGTCCTAGTGGTTAGGGGAACGGAAGTCTTTGTAAGAAAGGGAGGCTGGAGCAGATAAAGGAGCAGCCTGGGCACCTGTTGATGGCAGGCAAGCCAGATGTCCTGCTTGCCTTCACGAGCTTCGTGGGGCGGTTAGACCCAGTAAACGTTAAAGAAACAGCAATAAAATCAGTCTAATAAAGCTTAGGGTTTAACAACAGTATGGGTTAGAGAAAAAGAGGACTATTTGTTTTTTAATGCGTATGTTTAAGCATGAAACTCCAGTGGAGAACTTTATTTTTGAGAGAACAAAATGAGGATTAGTGTGCATTTTTCTATTTTGGGGATAGCCAGGCTATAACTTAAACCATATGTCATGGTTCAGGAGTAAAAAGACCTCTCTCTGACAAGGAATGACCATAACCAGGTGCTACCATCCTCTAATTACAGGATGAAGATGCTGTCTTAGTTGAAATAGTGTCATGGGCACTGAATGATGGGCCATCCTAATGCAACAAGAGAAAATTAATACCACCTAATGGTGGCATGCTGGTGACATTTTCTGTCTCCCTCTTTGCCTCTCTCCTTGTCTGCCTCCCTTCTTCCTTCACTTTTGCAAGTTTTTTTTTCTTTTTCTTTTCTTTTTTCCAGAGAAGGCAGGATTTATTACTTGCAGCAAGTAAGGAAAACACCTGCTTTCCCAAAGCGGTGTCTCTGCAAGTATTTTTTGCTTGTTCATTTTCAAGCCATGGTTTGGGTGCCGGGAACGTGCAGGCAGTGAACCACACAAACGTTGATCCCAAGTTGTGGAGCTTACATTGCAGAAGGAGAGCAGGAAGAGATGGATGATAGACAAGTATACCCATAAATGAACAAGACGATTTCAGAAACCATAAATGTCATTAGGAAAATAAGATGGGGGTGATGTGACAAAGGGGTTGGAGGAGAACTCCTTTAACGTGTTCCTCAGCGAAGCCACTGGGAAGAGGTAACATCTACGAGGAGATCAGTTCCGACCAAAGGAGCCAACCTGGAGGAGAGCTGGGGAAGTGCTTCCAGGCAGAAGGATCAGCCAGTGCGAAGTCTCTAGAGTAGGGATAAGCTTTGTGTGTAACTGAAGCCTAGGAAGAAGACGCCATTGTGGCGGGAGAGTCCTGACCAAGAGGGAAATGCCAGGAGAGGCTGGGGAGGTGGGACCAGGTCACACAGGCTCTTGTAAACCCACCTCAAATCTTCCTTCAAGCTGAACTCAGCAATCCCAAAGCTCCCTCCAACTGCTCCAGGCTAAATTCAACTCCTTTATGAAACCTATAGCATGTACCATCTACATAAGGGGTCAGCCAACTGTAGCTCACGGGTGAAATCCAGCTTGCCATCTGCATTTGTCAATAAAGTTTTATTGGCACACAGTCATGCCCACTCATTACGTATTGACTGTGGCTGCTTTTAAATTAGAAGGGCAGAGTTGTATGGTTGTGATGGAGACAGTATGGACCCTAACCTGATCCACAGATTCCTTCTAAGTACTTCAGTTGCATAATCCTACAATGGCATTTATAGATATGACTTGTTTTCTGTGTCTTTGTGTCATCTCTCCAATGGCTCAGTAAGCTTGCTGAAACTGGGGGAAGCCGTACTGCTGAAGGGTTAGGGGCTTGGGCTCTGCAACCAGCTTGTCCAGGTTTGGGTTTCCGCTGGACGACTAAATAGGGACCTCCATGGGCTCATTAATTAAATTCTCTGTGCCTCAGTTTCCTTGTCTCTTTCCTACCCCATAAAGTTATACATGGATTAAATGAGGTAATGACCACGAGCACACAGGAAGTGCTCAATAAAGGTCTGTTTTATGGGAGTTCTGCACTCGGCACACAGATGCTCCCTCATGGTGGGTGATGTTGGCTTTCCAAGAAGACTCTCATGCCTTGCTTTCAATTTCTTTGATAATGGAGGGGCAGAAATAATTGAAATATATTAAGCAAAAACTTAAATTTCTAATATACTGCCTACGCCCATCATTTTTAAGTGAGACTGGCCCATCAGGAAATACTCTACATTCTCCGTCCCGGGGACTCATCTCTATTCTGTAGGACCGAGGGGGGAGCCTGCTTCCTTGGGCCAGCTGAAGCTGGCCTGGCTTCCCAGTGATCGAATCTCAAATGACTCCTTTTTGTTCATAAAGCAGAAATCTTAAGGAAAAAGAAAACTCCATGGGAGATATTTTTGTATTTGGAGAAGCTATTTTTCTTCTAGGAACCTTGACTCAAGACCTATGCATTCCAGATGTCTGAGGACGGTTAAGGCCAACAGCCTGTGGTGGTCAGGGAGGTGCTGGGCTGCACGAAGTGTCTGCTCTGTGCAGCGCTTAGTCACTGTGGTGGGGAGAGGCTGGAAAAGAAGAACTAATTAATTCCAACAACAATTTTGCATTCACTCACTGTGTGTGACCTGGAATGAGTCACTTCACCTCTTTGATTCAATTTTTCCATCTGTAAAATGGGGATGATAATAGATGTATAATGAATAGAGATAATGTGTGTGAATATAGCTTGTGAACTTCAAAGCACCATTAAAAATCTGAGAATAAATGTTACAGATCTGTCTCCTCGTGGCTACTTTTAAAGTATGGCGAGCTATAAATATCTTGGGATTAAAAAGCAGTGGTGTTTTAACTAACATCCTTCTAGTCATTAAAGTAGATATTCTAGTATAAAGATATAAAAGCAAAGGGAATATATATATGTAACCCTATGTAAAAATAGAAAAATCTCATCTATATGAAAATATAAATAAAATATATTATTATATATTTCTATTTATAATATATGTAATCTATAATGTATAATATAATGTATATTATATATATTTTATATATCTATAAAAGGTTTCCCATAGGGAACCTTAAAGTGGCATCATTCAAGGTAATTCCTTCTGTCTGAATGTCTCAAACTCTTTGCTAATTTTTTATTCTTGGTGGGGGCAGGGGGAGGTTATCCTACTCCCCTCTTGGCTAATAGGATTTCTATTCTATTCTGAATAGACAAGGTACCCCTACTTTTACACTTCCTCAGCTTTCCCCTGAACTCCAAATGTTGCATTTTACCAAATCCAAGATACCAACGTAAACTCCTCAATACATTTTTGTACCACTAAGAAAGAAACACCACCGATTAAGCTCTGACACTCCATAGATTAAATGATACATTCCAATATCAAAGATGCTAAAACGTGAGAAATATGGAGCTCAGGAATCTATCAAACAGCTTTTTAAAGAATACGTGCAAAAATAAGAACACGAATGGATGTATTCTGGGATAGCAATTATAGAACTTAATGTTTGTATTCCTTAGTGACCAGATTAATAACAGTTAGCATTCAGCTATGTCATGCTTTGGCCCAAAACATAAGTTTACACAATTGTCTCATGATGTTTACAACCGCCTTGAAGGATAGGAAGAGTAAATATTATAATCTCAGTTTATCAAATAAAGAAACTGAAGTCCAGAGAGGTTAGTAGCTAGGTCAGAGTGACACCGCGCCCAAGCTGGGAGGGGTCTGCCATACACAGTCCAGGGATTTGTTTTCTTCGTATTTAGATCTTGGTTGTTTTAGGAGTAACAATTGTCATTTTATGATGATCTAAAGAACACAGAGTTCAGATAAGAAAACAACTTTTGAGAGTTTTAAAGTCTGAGGAAAAAATAATTCATAAACAAAGAACTACATGCCTTGAAATTAATAAAGACATACTATTGCAGACATGGGAAGGCTTACTTTGAAAAGGCCCTTCCAATGCACATGGGGTTTAGCTGAGCTGCTGTCATAGCGTATAACTCAATGTAGATAGAGTCAGACATTCTGTGCCAGGGATGGTCTGGGAGCCGATGGCTGGGAGATGAAGCCATGTGTGAGTGACTCCTTGAGAGCAGATTATCTCAGGATGGGAAGTTGGATGGTGAGGTTTGGAGTAATGAAAATGCGTGAGATTTGGGGAAATCTGAGAGCCACAAAAGGAACGCAGACACTTAGAAAGCCGGGACAGCCGAAATGGAGCATGTGTCCTGAAATATACCAGGGGAGGCCGGGGTAATTCTGTGAGCAGTTCTGGGCTGCAGAGATTTGGGAGGAAAACACATAAACCTAAGGCAGAGGTGAGGTTTAGAGCGAGCTTCTATTTCATCAGGAACCAAAGGAGCTGGGAGAAATAACTCAGGCATTTGGTTCATTAGGTAGAAATGAAGACAGTGTAGCAAGGAAGAGCTGTGATTAAAATGGTGGGTATCAATACTAGGCTTGTATTTGCAAGGCTACCCATTAGCAGCTGTTGATTTCTTCAACAACTGAGCATTTCAGTGGAAGCAACCAGGTAAGTGAGGGCACTTGGCTATAGCTGAAGGGGGTCAACCTATTTGGCCTTTCCCGAGCTTGATAAGGAAGGGTAAACAGGAGGAGGCAAGCCTGTACTTAGGAAAGGAAAGCCGGGGATCTGAGATAATTACAGAATAAGCTGACATGTATAGAGTAATCTCAAGGGCTGGAAGCGATACCAATGTGACTTTATCTTAATCCCTCTAGCAGTCCTATGAAATAGACACTCCTGTTTCCATTTTACTGCGGCAAAACTGAACTCAAAAAGCTGGACTGACTTGCCCAAGGTCATCATAACGAGCAGGAGTCTGCATTTATCTGATACCAAAGCCTTTGAGGATAGCGCGCTGCCTCTGATATGCCGATTGAGGGTGTGAACAAATTAACTTTAAAAAAGAAATGGAGTGCGTGCTCCCATGCTCTGTACTTTTTAAAAATAAAATATAACTGTTGAAATAAGCACACACAGTAGCTTGCCCCTAATTGGCTAGCACGGATAAAGAGGGTTTAAAATAATAAATACGGAAAATAATTGTGAGATAAAGCAGCGCTTACTGTCTCGCCATGGCGTGGCGCCCTTAACAACCGTTGTTCTCAGTTTCTGCTTAAACGGACGTGGACAGTTTGTGAGGAATCAGAAGACCTGCCTGCCTGCCATGCTTTCAAGGGGGCTGTGAGGGCCTCCAGGCACTCTGATGGTTTTTCAGCATTTATAGGAAGGCTTTGCCCTGGATGTCAAGGTCCTGCCTAACGCTCTGTCCGGAAATGGCTGTAATGCATCGGCCTTCTAAGCACTTTTAGTGAGCTCTCAGATTCCCTACTCACTCGGCTTCTCTGCATCTTCTTTGCAGCTGGGAGAACTGCTTTTCTGCTCCACACAGCTTTCAACTTGACAAATGCGACTTGGCATAAATGTCCCTGTAGCCTTTTTAGCTTGCTCTTTTCAGAGCAAAAGCAGAAAGGAAAAAAAAAAAAAAAAAGCAAGAATAGGAAAATTACAATTACACGATGTGTAGATCCCATGGCCTGATTTCCCTGGCAACCACCCTTTCTAACTCCCCTTGAATCCTGAAGCTGGTGTCAAAGTTAATTTGCTTAAGATTGCTGAAAAATTACCTATCAAGGACCAGAGTAAATACCTACCTCTTTTTAAATAGGGCTAATACCCATGGCCACATCTCTCTCCAAATAACATTTTAAAATACCCTTGAATAGAACGTTGTAAACAGTGCTATTTGATGGTGATGCATTCGCTGCTACCCTGTGGAATTATTCTCACCCACGTATGTTTACAGGTATCTACGGGATACCTTGCACCATAGCAGCGCCAGGGCGATACACCAAAGACATTTCACAAAACACAGTCTGGTCTCAAAGGGGTTTACAAGTTTTAAGCGGATCGGGCAAATCTGGGGGGTGGATGAAGGAAAAGAGTAAGAATAGCTTTAACGCGAATCCAGCTAAGTCGAGTATTAGATTTCAGTACGTCCGAATTACCTACTGGCTTTGTAGTTGGTTCTTATGAATCCTCTTCTTGGTGCTAAAACTGTTCCTTTGGAGTTGAATGTATCTGTGCAAATGCAAAGTGCATTTCCATTGGGAAATGGCACTGCAGGAGAAATGTGGAGGGGCAAGGTCTGTGACCCCTCAAAGGAGGGGAAGGACCCATGGGCCTTTGTGGGGCTGGCAGAAAATATTGCTGAGGTGATGCTCACGTCAAAGGGGGCACGATCTGTTGGGAAGATACCCCTGTGATACCAGAACAAGAAATAGTAACTACGGTACTATATTCCAGTATCATATGAGGAGAGGGGAGGAAAACACATTTTATTCATTGTCTACCCTGTATTTTGATTGTAGTGAACGTCTGTGGCTTCTGCTACCCAGTTCTACTTCTGATTCTTGGTTTCACATCCCACGATTTTGCTTTGGGGAAACCTTGCTCCCCCCCACTTGAGGTCTCCATATGTCTCAGGAGTAGCAGAGGCCTTGGCATATCACGTTCCCCAGCTCTATTGCTTGTCTCATGGCTGAGCGTGTGATGTCAGGCTGTTCAATCAGCAGGCATCTCCCGACCTTTGCTTGGAAGCTGGGACAAAGATTGTTCCTCTCCTGCAGTATATCTATAGGGAAGCAATTAGCTTCAGGACCCACTGGCAGCCGTTTTACATTCCCTGCTACACAAACATTATCTCAGGTAATACGAAACCCCAGCATGGTTAGTCATTCCACTGAAAAGATGAGAGAGTTGAGACTTATGCTTTAAATAACATCCTCGAAAATTTATAGCTAGTAAACCGTAGTCAGAATTGAAAGGCACATTTGTCTCACTCAAATTTCTATGATCCTTTCATCATATCATCATATCATTCTGTAACCTTCAACACTTAGTAATTTTCCATTAAACATAAAACTCAAACATCAAGTTGCTGGGAGATACAACACTATAACATTTTGAAACCTGTAACAAGTAGTGAGGGTTGGCTGCTTGGAAGAACCGAAAGACTTTAAAAAATAATGCCCGCAGAACACCCGTCACCCAGCAGTTATAGCTGGCTACAAGTCTGAGTGAAATATAAGCAAGAACAGAATTCTAATAGATAGCAAGATAAAAACACCAGAGGTTTAGGTCTACGGTAAATATATGTATTTCCACTGACTATACAGAGATAAGCTAATTTAGAGTCCTTAGTTTTTAATGCAACTGTTCATTTCTCACATGTCTTTCTGACATATTGGAGGCATGTCTGTTGGCTTGCCATGGCTAGCTAAGCCATCATATTTTTCCATTATTTTTGCAGTCACTAGCATGTAGGTTTCTGTACTATAATTCCATGACTCGAATCCCCTGAGGCAAACTAGACTTCTGTGTCTGGTGTTCAGAAGCAGCGAAGTGGGTAGAAGGTTAGTGAGCTTCCTCCTGGGGTCAATAGAAGCCCAGGTGTAGAAATACCATTCATCAAAAGTAAACTTCGGTGTTGGCTAAAATTTTATGAATCTCCCAGCATGTATGGAGACCCCAGTCCTTGTCAAATGCTTATGAGCATGGATCTTTCTCCTTAGAATGTAAAGTCTGATCATCTTATTAGGAGCAACTGTTAAAGCTCGTTTAGAGTCTAAAAACGATCAAGTCCATCATCTCCGGTATTAATACTTCATTTCCAAATTATGAATTTTGAAATGAATTTCAGCAAATAGTTTCCTTTAGTTTATCATGAATTTGGGGATATTAAGTTTCTCAGATGATGCTATAAATTATTATACTTGTGAAGCATTCACTTAGGTCTTTGGCATCTATTAAATAAAACTCAGCAGATTTAAGAAGAGACCCAAGTAAAGATTTCCTGCTTTTCATCGCTATCATATGATTACTACTGCATCTTGGTGATGTTTGGACTTTTTATTCCAAGTTACGTTTACAACACCTGAAAGTGTACTGCATTCAAATGGACCCAAACAGAATCCTTCCTTCCTGAATACCACACTCTAATATAACCATACGATCATCTTTCAAATTACGTGAATCTAGAAAGAACTGAATAATATTTTGAGTGTCCTTTGCACGTGTGTAACACAAAATTCCACGTTAATAATCCTTGTATGGGGAAACTGTCTCTTGAGGATTTGTACTTTAAGCCTATATTTCAACCCACTTCCTCTAGACAGCATGATATCTAGAGCTAAGAGGAGTTGTCACTAGAGCCTGGGCACAGATGAGTGATACACCCAACAGCTACCTGAACCAGGATTTCCAAACTAGCTCAAGCTCCAGTGAGAGGGCGTGTCCCACCTGCAGTATTCATTGTAGGGTTTGAGGTAAGGTTTCTTAGACCAAACTTTACGATGGTATTCTTTTCCTTTGCTTAGTGGTTAGGCTGGAGGTAACATTACAATACCATTTCTTTTGTGATGTTTCCAAAATACTGTTAAAGTCTTCACTCACTTCTCCGATACGTAGTTGTTATTCAATGTATATTATTGTGGAGTAGCTGCTTCTTTAGTCACAGGGGACACGGCAGTGTATAAACAGGAAAAACAATTGCCTTCGTGGGGGAAGGAGGAAAAGGACATTCATATGATAAATAAAATGTACGTTACATGGTGAATGTGCTGTGGAGAAAAAGGAAGCCGGGGAGGGGGACCAGAGGGTACGTGTGGGCGGGATGTGCAGTGTTGAAGGGTGTGCACAGACCCGGAAGGTCTCACTGAGAAAGAGACCTCCCAGTACAGATCAGCACGATGGGGGGAGAGGGATTAGCCCTGAGATCTGTAGGGTGAGTGCTCAAGGCTGAAAGAAGAGTGAGAAGGTCCTGGGGGGAGGCCAGGTGGGAGGGAGAGGCGACTGTAGGTGAGCACAGCTGTGTGTGATGGTGGGCGTGATGGCAATCAGGTGTGGGGTGCAGATCATGTGGGCTTTGCAGGCCATGGTGATGACCGTGGCTTTGACTCAGGGTGAGATGGGAATAGATCGGAGGTTTTGATGAGAGATGGGACACTTTCTGGCTTAAGAGGATCACTTCCGGTGCCGGTTGAGAATGGCTAGAAGGGGGTGAGGGTAGGATCAGAGGGACAGTGTGGGGGGCTTATGCAGTGATCCAGACTAGAGTGAAGGTGAGGGATGCTGGTGGTGGAGGAGGAGATGGGGAGAAGATAGGGCCAGCGGGTTTCTTAACGATGATCGGGACATGGGTGTTGCAGGTAAGAGGGGAGTTATGAGAGACTCCAAGGCTTTTGGCCTCATCAGTGGGATGGAGTGAATTCCCATTAGCTGAGATGAGGAGGCCCAAGGGAGGTGCAGAGATGGGGGACGAAGCTTAGGAGTTCAGTCGGGGACGCGTTCAGTTTGAGATGCCCACGAGACATCTCAGTAGAGAGACTGAATGGGGATGTGGGTATCCAAGCCTGGGAGTTCAGTAATGTGGCTGGGAAACCAAATGTGGGCAGTCCCATGGTATTTAAAGCTCTGAGAATAATGAGGTGATCTAAGAAATGTAAAAGCGGGCTTCCCTGGTGGAGCAGTGGTTGAGAGTCCGCCTGCCGATGCAGGGGACACAGGTTCGTGCCCCGGTCCGGGAAGATCCCACATGCTGCAGAGTGGCTGGGCCCGTGAGCCATGGCCGCTGAGCCTGCGCGTCCGGAGCCTGTGCTCCGCAACGGGAGAGGCCACAGCAGTGAGAGGCCCGCGTACCGCAAAAAAAAAAAAAAAAAAGAAATGTAAAAGAGAGAAGTGGCCCAAGAGATGTGCCCATTGGGCACCGATCCAACCTCAGGAGCTGGGGAGTTGGGCAGGAGCAAGCAAGGCTGTCTGAGAAGGGTCACCGAGGTGTGGTCCTCAAGGCTGAGTGTGGAGGGTTTGTTGGGGAGGAAGGAGTAATGAACTGTCACGGTGATTGTTCCCTGGTCTTAATCCCACTGGGGCACGAAATCAGCAAGGTTCATTTTAGCCCCGGGTCCTGAGCTGCTCTATCCGAAGGGTTCTGTGTTGTTAATCAGCTTTATCTTCCCAGCAAGCTGCTTCTTGAGTCCAAGGCTTTTGTTTTCTTCTTTCTCTCTCTCTCTAAAGCAGGAGCTTTTGAACACTTTTTAAACTATGTTTCACAGTAAGAAATACATCTTACTTTGGAAATGGGTACATGCACATACGCCACTGAAAGAAAACTACTTAACCTCTCTGCATGCCACGCACTCTCTCTTCTATTTTCTTCTATTGTATTCTACTTAATTAAAAATAATGTTGTTTGTGACCCACTGGATTGATTTCACTAACCACTAATTGGTTGCGGCCATTGGTTTGAAAAACATTGTGTTTTAGAGCATCCAGTACTGAGCGCCGCCACGCTCATTATTCATCAGAGAGACAATGTGATTCATCTTTGTTTCTCCCAAGACACCTTCGATAAAGTAAATGCTTAAGACGTGCTTGCTTGTTGGATGAATAGCTATGAGACCCTAAAGTAATACTCCTTGAATTGAGTGCTCCGGTTCTTAGTTACCTTTACATTTACTGATCGTATTTTTGTAGAAGAATATTTCTAAATGGCTGTCTATCTTCAGAATAAGGACAGACAGGAGTGTCTTTCTGAATGGGCCCCTGTGTAGCCGAGAGTCAGAGAATGCACTGGCCAGGGTTGGAGATGCCCTCCCAGAAGGAGTCGTCAGTCCATCAGCTGGGTTGGTACCACATGTGCAAAAGCAAGAGCAGGCAGCCTGATGCTTGAATGTCTTTTGCATGTTGTTTTTCTAAAAATTGACATATACTTGACTTACAATAGTATATTAGTTTCAGGTGTACAACATAGTGATTCAGTAGTTGTATAGATTATACTCCATATAAAGTTATTATAAAATATTGGCTATATTCCCTAAGCTGTACATTACACCCTTGTAACTTATTTTATACCTAGTTGTTTGCGCCTCTAAATGTAACACCTGAAATCACAAAACTGCTAGAAGAGAGCACAGGCAGTGCATTCTGACATCGTCTTAGGAATAATTTTTTTGGATCTGTTTCCTCAGGCAAAAGAAACAAACAAAAAAAGCAAATGGGACCTAATCAAACTTAAAAGTTTTGCACAGTGAAGGACACCATTAACAAAATGAAAAGGCATTTGCATGTTATTAATAAATAAATTAAAAGGCTTTCATTCACCTTAGAACAGCCCTGTCTTTTTATTCTAATTTATATGGTACTTGATGTCAATGTGAAACCTCTGTCATTTAAGAACTAGAGAGAAAAACCCATTAAATATCTATGACCAAAATAGACGGACTGGGACAAAAAATCATTAGGAATAACATGTTTTAGAATCTTGAAGTGTCCAAGTATAGAAATGATATATTATTCAACCTAGACGTTTCATTAAAGGAATCTTTAAGCACCTGGCACATAGTAAGCTCTCAATAAATGTTAGGTAATGTCTAAACCCTTCTCCACACAGCACACCTACAAACGTGGCACAGAAGAAAATGGAATGTTTTGCCACTATGTAATTCTTACCCGGTTTTTCACGTACGGGGAAGGATCATAG
Source organism: Globicephala melas (assembly GCF_963455315.2). Lineage (NCBI taxonomy): Eukaryota > Metazoa > Chordata > Mammalia > Artiodactyla > Delphinidae > Globicephala > Globicephala melas. The sequence goes on from NC_083326.1 coordinate 55,679,002, forward strand.
TGACATGAATATAGTATAGAGTTTGGAATCAGGTAAAGCCGGGTTCAGATCTGACTCTACGACTTACCAGGTGTGATTTTGGCCCAGTGACCTTAATCTCTTTTAACCTCAGTGTTCTCAAACATCAAATGAGGACAGGAACACATACTCAGGGCCTTACTGTAAGGATAAAGATGGTATGAACTTACATATAAGTATTATATATATATATATATATATATATAAATATAATGTCTATTAAATAAAAGTTGTTTTCGGAATTCAGAAGGTATTTTTGTGTAGAAATCATGTTGTAAGTGATGATTAAGTTCCCACGGGGAGCCAACCCCCTACAGCCTATTTAATTCATGATAGAGCTGAACCGTGGTGGACTGTGGAACTGTTCAAGGCTCTTTGAGCCTGGGGGTGGGAGGGGCTTGGGGTGGGAAGTTCCGTGCACTTGGGGGAATCTTCAGTGGCCTGTGAGTAAGGGACAGTGGATCAGTCAACGTTCTGAGAGCAGAACAGAATGAACAGAGATTTCTTTGAAGGAATTGGCACATGGTTTTGGTTTTGGGGGATGGCAAGTATGAAATCTGGTGGGCAGGCTGGTAGGGTGGAAACTCAGGCCAGAGCTGATGCTGCCGTCTGCGGGCAGAGCTGATGCTGCTTCTGGAAGAAGAGCTTTGCTCTTAGGCCTTTCACCTGATTGGACGAGGCCCGACCACATTATCAGGGGTCAGCACCTTTCCTTAGTCAACTGAATGTAGATTTTAATCTACACAATTCCTTCCCAGGGATGCCTGGATTAGTGTTTAAGTAAATAACTGAGTCCTCTAGCCTAGCCAGGTGGGGCACCCAGAACCAGCCATCACAGGTGGCGGCTTCTGGGGCGGCGGGCGTGAGACTCCAGGTGCAGACAGGACCACTCAGAGCTGGTTGATAGGCAGGCTGTCTTCGGCCGTGAGCTGTATGTGCTCTGTTCCTTCTCTAGGAGTTAGTTTGGGTCAAAACCTACATGTAAATACCAGCTCCCTAACCGGCCTCTCAGGAGCCCCACAAACGCTGTCCAAGCAGAGGGAACCTCTGCTGTTTGGACTACAGACCCAGCGCCTAGCAGGGCACCCGCCAAGCTTGTGAATTTAATGGACAAGCTTTTAAGGGCAAGAGAGTCATTTGTGAAATTTCTGTTTCTTGTTGACAAATGAAGAGGAAAATCTACACATCACACCACACGAAATACATAGGATTCTCAGAGACCTATCTTTTGTTTAAGCTCTTCTGCATTCTAAAAGACCAAGAATTCCATAATGACCTGCCTTCATGGAACAAATATAGAGCTCACCTAAAAAAATAAAGAACTGCTCTGACAACCTGCCCATACTACTAATGCAACACGATCACAATATTTTAAAACCACTTGTTGACAAATCCGTCTCACCCACCCAACTGTAAGCTACTCGAGAGGCAGGATGACATCATTCCTCTGGCTGAGATTATGTCTTATTCCTGCCTGTATTTCCAGTTCCAAGCAGATTATCAAATAAGCTTAAAAAATAAAATGAGCTAAAAGTGCTCATGAAATCGTTTATTACATCACCTGAGTTATACCTGATGTTTGGATCAGTTGGGATTTAAGTGTGGGAACCTTCAGTCCTGGATTTTCCTCTATGAATAGCAGGGAAGAAGTCTGCCATCTGATATGCAGAGGTAGGGAGTGCCCTGTGCATGCAGGAGCTGGTGGCGGGGTGTAGTATCATGGCGGTGGGTTTGGGGGATCGAATGCATAGCCAGCATCCAGGAGAGAGTCGTTGGTGGCCTCTAGGGAGCTGCAACTGGGTGTTTCTGTGGAGGTCTGCCAATCAAGAAACCTGAGTATATCACTCGGTTTGTCAAATTCAATTCCTTCTCTTCAGATGAACATCTATTCACATCATGCTTTGATAAATGCCATCAATTACAAACGAAGAAACGGACACCCGGAATGTAAATTACAGCTTATACCGCTAATAAGTGGCAGAATTGGGCTAGAATTCAGATCTCTTCTCTCTAGGACCTGAGTGCTTTCAGCTTCATCATACTGCAACTACTTATCCTCTGAACTCAACAAAATGAGAAAATGATTCATCTTCATGACTTCTTTTCACAATTTGCAAAACTGTTTTGATCTCCTCTACGGATATGCAGAGAACAAAAATGGAGGTTGGCTCCTAGGTGTAGATGGGAAAACCCACAACAGAACGCAGTCTTTGGGAACTTACATTTTTTGTACAGCTTATACCAACGTTTGTTTCACTCAGAGGAATCTGTGCAAACGAAATATAGCAAATAGAGACATGAAAGTGACATTGGCTTATAAATATAGGTATGTGTCATGTCTTGCATTGTATCATGAACCTAGACCGTGCCAACTTTTTATGATAAAAACTGTCATGAGGTAAGAATCTTATTCAAGATAATGAACGATTATCTTTGTAGAAGAGTCTTTGCTAATGGCATGCTCCATGATTCCTTCTAACCCCCAATATATATATATTTTTTAACATCTTTATTGGGGTATAATTGCTTTACAATGGTGTGTTAGTTTCTGCTTTATAACAAAGTGAATCAGTTATACATATACATATGATCCCATATCTCTTCCCTCTTGCGTCTCCCTCCCTCCCACCCTCCCTATCCCACCCCTCCAGGTGGTCACAAAGCACCGAGCTGATCTCCCTGTGCTATGCGGCTGCTTCCCACTAGCTATCTATCTTACGTTTGGTAGTGTATATATGTCCATGCCTCTCTCTCACTTTGTCACAGCTCACCCTTCCCCCCACCCCATATCCTCAAGTCCGTTCTCTAGTAGGTCTGTGTCTTTATTCCTGTCTCACCCCTAGGTTCTTCATGACATTTTTTTTCTTAAATTCCATATATATGTGTTAGCATACGGTATTTGTCTTTCTCCTTCTGACTTACTTCACTCTGTATGACAGACTCTAGGTCTATCCACCTCATTACAAATAGCTCAATTTCGTTTCTTTTTATGGCTGAGTAATATTCCATTGTATATATGTGCCACATCTTCTTTATCCATTCATCCGATGATGGGCACTTAGGTTGTTTCCATCTCCGGGCTATTGTAAATAGAGCTGCAATGAACATTGTGGTACATGACTCTTTTTGAATTATGGTTTTCTCAGGGTATATGCCCAGTAGTGGGATTGCTGGGTCATATGGTAGTTCTATTTGTAGTTTTGTAAGGAACCTCCATACTGTTCTCCATAGTGGCTGAACCAATTCGCATTCCCACCAGCAGTGCAAGAGGGTTCCCTTTTCTCCACACCCTCTCCAGCATTTATTGTTTCTAGATTTTTTATGATGGCCATTCTGACTGGTGTGAGATGATATCTCATTGTAGTTTTGATTTGCATTTCTCTAATGATTAGTGATGTTGAGCATTCTTTCATGTGTTTGTTGGCAGTCTGTGTATCTTCTTTGGAGAAATGTCTATTTAGGTCTTCTGCCCATTTTTGGATTGTAACATCCAATATTGACGGGAATTCTGGAATATTGTCTTTAGAATTCTCTCTCTCACACATACACGGACACATACCCACATTTCGTATTCAACGATGATGTTTTTCCAGTACAGAAGTTGTGAACTCCTACAAACAGTAACAACGCAGATATATTTCATTTGAGAAAGGCTTATTTTGGGTCTTTTTTCCCCTTTCTTTACCTTTTTGGTAATGAGTCAAACTGACCTGATTTGGGTTCTTCAGCTATTCAAGCCTCCTCCTGGTAATAAGGCTGGCCTGCTGCCTCCTCCTAGTAATGAGGCTGGCCTGCTGTAATTCATATACACCTCACTGCTGCTGGGTGAGGGGGCACTTAACCTCCCACTCAAGTTTGCAATTGTTTGTGCAGAGGAAGAAAAAATTTTGAATTAACAGAAAAGTGTTAAATTAAGCTCCACTTATGATATCCCATCTGGCAAAAAGTAATTATTTTCTTTTTTCTTGAGACAGAGTTGGACAACATCCAGAAAACAAAACAAACTCTTTTGTGTCAGAAAGTCCACAGGGAATTTTTTTTTTTTTTTTTTAAGGAGGACATAGTTCTTAAATCAGAAAAAGAAAATTAAGTGCTTCCTAGCTTCTAGCCAAACTAGTCAAATGTTCCGATATCACTGTAAGAAGTCCCAAACAGAAAATACTTTTAGGGGGTAGGTAGGACACTGTGGGGTAGGATGAGGCAGGAAAGGGGGGGATTTGTTCTCTTCTTCCGTCCAAAGTGCTTCTAGATGTAAAATTTGACCTGATTTCAGTTGTAATAAATATATGGGACACAGAGGCAACAGACACTCAGAAGTGGTTTTCCCTATCTGGTGTTTTAGGGATGGCTTTTTGAACAAGAATCACATAAGTAACAATTGATTTTTCTGTCCAATTTTGTAGGAGGCATAATTTTCTTGAATTTCCTATGGAGAAGTACATTTATTTGTTTTGATTTACAAAACATCCTTCCTTTGTTCTTATGTTATACAGAAACCAAAAGGAGACATAAAAATTGTATCCGGGAGGCATTTGGGGATCATGAAATAATTAAATCAGAAGTTTCTAGCACATGGATCAGTAAAAGTAGAGGGAAACTAGGGCATCTGACGAGCTTCCCCTTTGAAGCATTAACATAGGTTATCCCAGGTGGATTCAATTCAGATAAAATTTTAATATCTTTATTAAGGTACTTGAGGATATAGATTTATAAAAGATAGTGTGATTCATAAAAATTCTATTATTGCATTATTTTAATTAATGAAACTCAGTTGATAACATAACAAAAGCACTGACTGAAAGACTGATATATAAAAATAATATCTGCAATTTATTCAACTGATGAATTGGTTTAAAGATTTAATTACTGGGCGATTTATTTTGGCATCATTTGTAAAAAGCTAACAATGTGATCGTGAATGACGGTTGTCGATATGCATTGCTAACATCCTCGTTCCTCAATATGTAGAATGTGATCTTCCTGAACGCAGCGATTTTGTTTTGTTTAGTTCTTTATTCTCAGTATCTGGAAGTGCGCCCGGCATATGGTAGATGAGCATTAAACAATTGCTAAAGGAAGGAACACTGCCATGTAACGAAGCGTCTCACAGCTACTAAAAAGAATGGGGTGGATCTATTTACTGACATGGAGAGAAGACCAACACAGTTGACTTTTGAACAATGTGGGTTTGAACTGTGTGGGTCCACTTATATGTGGATTGTTTTTCAATAGTAGATGTTACAGAACTACACGATCCTGATTGGTTGAATCCAAGGATCTAGAACCTTAGATATGGAGGGACCGCCTATAGGAAGAGCTAACTATAAATTATATGCAAATTTTCTTCTTCGTGGGGGGTTGGCATCCCAACCCCCATGTTGTCCAAGGGTCAACTGCATATATAATAAAGTAAAAGGGCCACGTGCTGAATAGTATTTACAGTATAACACTCATACATACGCATATATTTTTGTGTTTGAGTACATGCAAGGAATATCAGAAAACACTAAAATGATAATAGTGGTGGCTATCTTTAGGATGTAGGAGGGGGGAGCCTGGGAAGCAGGGGGCTTTCACTTTTAACTCGGTACCATTCCGTACTGTCTGTATTTTTTTTCAGAATGAACATGTATCAATTTCATTACAAAATGAATTCTGTGGAAAAACCCCGAACGCACTTTTCTTTAAAAAAACAAAATCTGTGAAAAGTCCACCAATTTACAGTCCGTATAGATCTGGCCTTTCAGAATTTGCGTCGTCTTCACATGATCTCAGCCTACAGATTCTATTCCATCACTTGCAAAGAAAACCTAAGGAACAGGTTTTAACTGGAAACTGATGAAAGCTGGGTAGGAGAATCAGCAAGAACTATTATTAAAGCTATTTTTCTTTCCTGTATTTTCAGCTTGGGTTAGAATTTTGTATTTAAAGTTAGGAAAATGTACATGTAATCGTATGCAAAAACCCATATGTTCTGTATCGGTCTGTGTCACTTATTTTCAATGAGATAAAATAGCTTATTAAAGTTGAATTTTCCCGTTGGGTTTAGACGATTCAGCTGTTTATCCAGCAGCACTTTGCTTAAAAATAGATGGGATGACATTTGTGGGTGCTTTTAAAAAAATATCCTTTGGAGAAAGAAGCAGAACTCTAATGCCACTTTTACCATTTCCATTATGTAAGAAAGGCAAATTTTATGTTATGAGGACTTCATGTAACTTATTCTCCTTTCTAACAAATAAACTACAGCTCTTTTGAAACCACTCACGATCATTGGAGGTCTAAGGGCATCTCACCTGAGTTTTACTTTTTGGTGATTGAAATTCATTTAGCGGAAACCTCAAATATGGTTAGAAAGGGTTCCTTCTGATTGCATACGGAGATGTCTCTTTTTCACCCTTCTAATGATGTGCTTCCCCCATCATTCTTTCATCAGCTATCTATTGAGTGCCTGCCATGTGGCAGGCTCTGTGGTTACAAAAATGAATATAAAGATGATTTTGAGTGCATTTTACTTGACTTTATAGACCAATTTAATAATTAAAATTTAATAATTTTTACCAACCTGCCCAAAATAAGTAGTGGTTAATGTTACCTTAAACCTGCTGTCATCTGATTCCTTGGAGTCTAGGATAAGAATTAAAATAGGTTGAGCTGAAAATATACTGTCACCCCAAATTTCAAACCGAGTAGATAAGTCAATTAAAGTATGAAACATTAAAATCAGTGTTCCAATCTTGGTAGCATTGCTGATGTGACAAAGGATTACGACACCAGGAGGAAATGAAACCAAATGCATCACTTTCCCACCCAGAAAAATATACCTTTGTCAGAATCTTACCGCTCTTATTTATTTAAAAATGTACTTTAGGAGGAAATTGCATTTATTGGGTAATGTGAAAGAGGAAATCAGGTCTGTGTGAGGGCAGGGGTGTATGTCATCACCATGCCACATTTTTTTTTTTTCAGTTATACATATACATGTATCTATTCTTTTTCAAATTCTTTTCCAATTAGGTTGTTACAGAATACTGAGCAGAGTTCCCTGTGCTATAGAGTAGGTGCTTGTTGGTTATCCATTTTAAACACAGCAGCGTGTACACGTCAATCCCAAACTCCCTAACTATCCCTCCCCACCACCCTTCCCCACCCTGGTAACCATAAGTTCTTTCTCTAAGTCTGTGAGTCTGTTTCTGTTTTATAAATAAGTTCATTTGTATCATTTTTTTTTTTAGATTCCACACATAAGCAATATCATACGATATTTGTCTTTCTCTGCCTGAGTTACTTCACTCAGTATGACAATCTCTAGGTCCATCCATGTTGCTGCAAATGGACCACGCCACATTCTTATCCTCTGTTTTTATGGAAGTTTTCTCTGCATGATCATAAAAGTAATGGGAGTAGATTCTCTTTCACCCTTTGTCAGGTGTTCCCCTGACCCTGAATGCTGTCACACAGATGGCAGGTGAATGGTGTTTGCCCACTGGGGAGGAAGGGCACTTTCGCCCACCTGTTATGTGACTTCAATACCTGGCTTGCTCCACTGCGGGACTGCCACCTGCCCCTGCTCCAAGGTAGCCTGCTGCTCTGAGCCATCGCAGTCGGTGGTCAGTTTAAGCGGGAGAAAGAATTCTCAGGCACCCATTCATCCACAGCCCCTGGGAATCCACCTCTCAGAGGCAGCCTACCAGATGCATGGTTTCATCACTCTTGTAGTTTCCTTTTCTTAGATTCTGTGAATGCTTTTAATGGTCTGGGTCACCCTCCCCGCCAAGTGCAGGGATTTTGTGTTTTCTTTTGAATAGCAAGGTATAGTTCTGAGCGCGCTGTGGCATTCTGTAAAAATGATAAACGCTAATGATGAACAACGAAGCAGGCTCTCCAGGCTCTGGGGCTGGCTACAGGAGAACTCAGAACGAGGGGAGAAATAAGTCCATTTCGGACACAAAGGCAAGATCTAGCCTCTCATTAGATCCAACTGCTCCGTGTGAAAATGTGTTAATAAAATAGGGCTGGGATTTTGTGAGGGAGGCATGCATGTGTGGACCAGGTTTTCAAGATGTGTTTTCCATCTTCTTCCCAGTTTGGGGTGTTATGATGTCATAAGACTTCAAAATCCAAACATGGTATTTTCTTTCTTCTTTCCTTTTTATGTTCAAACCTCTGCTATAATGAATTAGCTCTCCCTCCTCAATAACTTAGAGCGTTTATGTTTTTTCTCTGAAAATGAACATAGGCGATACTTAAGTATATTCCCTTTTATGCTCCCTTCAACTTGATTTGTATGTGATTTTTGACTCTGTGAATACATTAATATGATCGAGTAATGAACAATATTAACTTTATATCTTATACAAATGTATCCTCCTCATAAACAAAACTTTCAAAAAATACTAAATTTTTTAAAAACCTTAGACTTGATTTAGAATTTTGTTTTGCGAAAGCAAAATAAGCCAGCTTATAAAAGTCATGTGCAGTGATGAATGCAACACTACACGTTTTTCCCTCTGATTTCATGGTAGTTTAGAAACGAGACAATTTTTGAAAAGCCCAGTGCATGACTAGTTGATGACATCTAATTTCTTAGTCATTTTAAAATAATGTAGATTGGGATAGAGCCACAAAATTAAAACCATGGAAAGGAGAGAGAGAAGATCGGAACTGTGTTAGAATAACAGCCAACCCTTCAAAGCTTCCGTGAGTGGGTCAAAGAACTGAGTTTTCCTGATGTTTTAGCCCAACAAAATTATTCCCCTATCACAAACACAGGACTTAATTACAGAGTACTAAGAGGGAGTAACACTGTTACTAGTTTACTTGAAGTCAGGAAATATTAAAACGCTAGCTGTTCTTTCTTTAAGGCAATTTTCTTTAAAGCAATTCATCAGTTTTAATCAGGCCGATCAGGGTCTTTCAGATGTTAAGAAACAGCCCATTGCTTGGTTTATAAACAAATAAGACTAGAAATGCTCAGCAGTTGTAAAGCACAGAACTGACCATGGTTGGTACACATATCTGTATTGCCTACAACGGCAGGCATCGTGCCTTTTACAGGCGGAAAGTGTTCAAATTCTACATGTTTGATGTACGATGTAGGCACGTATCACCCTATCTGGTAGCCAGCTGCAACTTTTTCCTGTTCACAGTAATGAATAAACTCTTAGAGCTTGTTAACTATGTAATTCAAAGTTTACAAAGTACTTCAGGGACTGCCCTGGTGGTCCAGTGGGTAAGACTCCGCACTCCCAATGCAGGGGACCTGGGTTCTATCCCTGGTTGGGGAACTAGATCCCACACGCGTGCCACAACTGAGTCTGCATGCCACAACTAAAGATCCCACATGCCACAATGAAGATCCCGCATGCCCCAACCAAGACCCGGCACAGCCTAAATAAATTTAAAAATAGGATGTAGGATGAGGATAAAGTAGTTTATAATTTATTCCTGAGACTTCAACATACTAATTGGGCCTTTTGAATTGCTTGCTGTGGGCAGAGACTGTAGATATTTAATCACTTGATAATTTATTAGTGATGCATTTAATTATTATAAGATAACTTTTAAAATTGAAGAATAGTTGATTTACAATATTGTATTAGTTGCAGGTGTAGAGCATAATGATTCAGTATTTTTGCAGATTATACTCCATTATAGGTTATTACAAGATAATGGGTATAATTCCCTGTCCTACGCAGCATATCCTTGTTGCTTATCTATTTTAAATATAGCAGTTTGTATCTGTTAATCCCATACCCCTAATTTATCCCTCTTCCCTTCCGTCTCCCCTTTGGCAACTATAAGTTTGTCTTCTTTATCTGTGAGTCAGTTCATATAATTTTATTCCCAATATGAACATGACATGTTTGACTACTGCTCTTACTATCCATTTTTATAAAAAAAGATAATAGTAGTAACCATTAATGATAGTAGCATGCATTGAACATGACATATTTATCTTTTTTAAGGAAAAAATTGTGAATTTTAGACAAGTTTTCCTCAATTGTGAAATACAATAGGTAAAAACCCACCTGCGGTTTTATTATGCTTGAAAATAAATCCGTGTGCATTTCACATGGTATCTTGTTGTTCTCCCTTGATAGACTGCCTCAGTTAAAAACAAAAAATCATGTCATAGGAGAGAAGGTGAATTCAATCTGGAAGTCCAGAAAACTTGTTCTTAAATTCTAGCTCCGATTTTGAGTTGTTGTTTGAACTATACAATAGATGATAAAGGAATTAATACCTGTTTCATGCAGTTCTGGTGTTATTTCCTTTTATAATTTCCTGCTTTTGAAAGAATAGTGTAGAAGGCCTTACTTTCTCAAGACACTGACATTAGGGTTCCTGAACTGTACTTGTTTTCTTTATTCCATGATAACTCTGCCCACAGGATAAATGAATGAATGAATGAAGCCATCCATCCATCCATCCATTCACATTTATTTTTTGTTCTTGAAGCCCCCTTACATTGTGTGTGCTGTTTCCAGCTTTACTGAGCTACAATTGATATATAACACTGTGTTAATTTAAGGGGTACCACCTATCGACTTTATACAATTATATATTGTAAAATGATGACCACCATAGCTTAACATAGCTAACACCTCATCACATCACTTAAGTGCTTTTTTTTTTTTTTTGCGCTGAGAATGTTTAAGATCTACTCTCTTAGCAACCATTCACATTTATTGAGGGCTTCCTATATGCCATGCACTATGGGAGCAGAAGATGCAAGTACTCATAGATTGGTATTTGCCCCCAGGGATCTCAATCTGTGGAGGGAGAGGTAGAATTTGTGGCGGGAGGGGAGCGAGAAGCACACAAGTGTGGCTGCAATGAAGTTACGACATTGCTGGAAAATACATTCTAGACAGTTCAGTTACCATGGAAACTGCTTCAAGGAGGTCGTACTTGACTTGAGACTTGGATGGTGGTCCAGACTGCCAGCTGGACCCAGGGAGAAAAAGAGGGTATTACACGAGAGGAAACAGCATATGTGGAGGCATGGCCTCGAGAAAGGGCAGTGTGTTCTGCAGGAAACACCAATTTGCGTACAATACATGGAGAGTTCAAAGCAAGCTTCACTCCAGACTGAGCCTCTCTGGATGGGATCGCTTTGTAGATTAAGCTGAAGACACTCAACCTCTTGCTAATAATCTTGACTTGGTTTAAAGCACAACAGGTCTTTTTCAAAACGCCTTTTCTTGGATTGCCTTTTTTCTATGAGCAATAGGGAGCTGAGAACAATAGAAAATCGGTCCTTTGGTTTCTGTGGGTCTTTTCTAAGTCCACATTTCTTTTCCCTCCTCAAGGAAATCCCCAAACCATCCTTTCTTCTGAACTGATCACTCCTCGCCGAGCAGGGCCTTCTACCTTTGGCTTGGCACCCTCCCTGCCACACCCCAGCCTCAACCACCACTCACCAGCTCCCGCCTCCACAAGACCTCCCTTCTGGTTCTGCCTAAAATCCCCACCCAGGCGGCACCCTTCCACTTTCTCCTTCTGCCCTTCCTCTAACACACGGCACTGCGGTACCTCCAACCACCTGTCAGGCGCACAGCTAAGGCTCAGAGGGCCTCCCCAATACCCCCTGCCCCCCTCCCAGCCCCCCATGCAGCAGCCTTTGTAATATCCCCTTTCGTACACTGTCAGCTCCTTTGGAGTCATCTTTCGTTTCCTAAAATATCACCGCCGTATTAGTTTCCTGGGGCTGCTGTATCAAATTGTACACACTTAGTGGCTTCAAACAACTCACGTTTCTTCCCTTACAGTTCTGGAGGCCAGAAGTCTAAAGTTGGTTTCCTGGGCTGAAACCAAGGTATCAGCAGCCCTGAGCTCCCTCTGGAAGCTCTAGGGGATGACCCATGTCCTTGCCTTGCCCATCTTTCCTCCACTTCAAAACTAGCAGCACAGCATCTTCGAATCTCTGTTTCCATGGTCACATGGCCTTCCCCTGTGGTCAAGTCTCCCTCTGCTTCCCTCTTACAAGGACCCTTGTGATTCCATTGAGGGCTCACCCAGATAATCCAGGGTCATCTTCCCATCCCAAGATCCTTAGCTCAGTCCCACCTGCAAAGCCACATTTGCCCTAAACAGTCACATTCACACTTTTCTAGGATGAGGATGGGCCGTATTCGGAGCCATTTCTCCATATACCCCATCCACCAACACTACCAACGTGGAGGAGGACTTACTCTGTGCTGAGCGACAGTTTACGAGGTGGGCACCGTTATTATCTCTGTTTTACAGATGAAGAAACAGGCGCAGAAAGGTAAACTGATGTCTCGAGGCCACATAGATAGAGAAAGCGAGGTCCATCCACCTTAGGAGCGTGTGCTCCTCACATGATGCTGTACTGTTGTCTCTCAGCTTTTGGGACCATGTGCGTCCATGGGTTGGTTTGGATCACAAGGACCCTAAAGACAATCACGGTCAACACAACGTGGATAATTGTCCAGAAGTCGTAGATGCCCCTTTTCTAGCTGCACTTCAAGAGATTTCTCCCGCAGAGAGCACCGCTAATTAAGGGGTCGGGTGGTAACAGCAGCAATTTGCTTCCCCCGAAAGGCCGCTGGAAGCCCCCTGAGTAGGCTGACGTCAAGCTATGACTGATGAATGTTAAGATCTAACTGAGCTCAGGCAAAAGCACTGTGGAAGGAGTAATCACAGAGCAGGACCGGGAAAGAAATTCACGTTGAAAAGGACAATGGAAATAGAACAGAAACGTGAGGCCTAGCTACTCTCACCATGGAGAGAACAAGAAAGGCAGAAAAAGGCACTGAGCCTGGAGAAGAAAGAATACAGCACAAAGAAAGGTACTTTCAGGTTAACAATAAGGGAAGAACACACTCAGGGTGCATTGGGGAGGCCAGAAAGCAAAGGAACAGGCAGGTGGTGAAAAATCAAGGATTTTTCTACCATCCATTATTCATTTTTAAGATTAAAATTTTCTCTCACTCCAGGGTGGCAGTGGGCCACGTGGAGGATAGAAAGAGCTCGCTCCTGGAATCAAACAGACCAGGGGGCCCATTCGTTAATATCAGTGTTACTCATGGCAACCTGAGCCTCAGTCTTCTCATTTATGAAACAGGTATAAGCACATGAAGATGAAAGAATTTCCGTGAATGGCTTTAGCACGGTTCTTTGCAGGAATGAGTAACATAAAGAATTATTGCATTTGGTTTCTGCAACCTCATCAAAACAAAAGGTAATAGGGCTTCCCTGGTGGCGCAGTGGTTGAGGGTCCGCCTGCCGATGCAGGGGACACGGGTTCGTGCCCCGGTCCGGGAAGATCCCACATGCCGCGGAGCGGCTGGGCCCGTGAACCGTGGCCGCTGAGCCTGCGCGTCCAGAGCCTGTGCTCCGCAACGGGAGAGGCCACAACAGTGAGAGGCCGTGTACCACACACACACACAAAACGGTAATAAAGTCGTTAAGGAGTCCAAGTTTCTATTCATGCAGTCGGATAGAATTTTCTTTGGGCTCGTTTGTGGCCACACTGTGAATAAGAGACCAGATATCTACCTTCATGAAACAGTGGAATAGGCAACCCCATGTAAAATGAAGGAGCATGATAAGGAAATAATGGATGTGATGAGAACTATGGGAAGAGACTGGACACAAACATGGCCAGTCAGAGAGGGCTTCTTGGAGGAAGTGTCATCTCAGCCAAGACTAAAAAGTTCACAAGGCGTAAATAAGGAAGAGAGGAGTTTGGAGTGAATGGATATGAGAAAGTTAAAAGTACATCAGTGTGGATGAAATGCAGAATAGACAGAGGGAGTGTTGAGAAATCAGGCTGTGAAAGAAAAAGGTCCCCAAGTATGTCATGCCCTGTAAGTCATGGGAAGAAGTCTGGACTTCACCACTGGGAGTATGGAGGAACCACTGAAGGATGTAAAGCAGAAGATTTACTGATTCTATCTGTATTTCAGAAACGTCATTTGGACGCTAGTATTGGGTTGGCCAAGGTGTTCGCTCAGGTTTTTCCGTAACATCTTACGGCAAAATCCGAGCGAACGTTTTTGGCCAACCCAATATATAGAATGAACTGGATTAAAGGAAACCTAGAGGCAGGAAGAACACTTAGGAGGAATTTATACTAATCTAGGTGAGAAACTATGGAGCTTCAACAAGGATAGTGGCAGAGGGGATGAAGAGAAGTGAATAGAAATAAAATCTGTAGGACTTGGTGATTTTCCCATCCATTCATTCATCCATCCAACCAACTCTTAGGGGTCTATCTTAGAGATGTAAGGGGAGGTAGAGGGGAAAATCAAGGTTTTCCCCTCTGTTTCTGGGCTGAAAAAATGGGTAGACGGTGGTCCTATTTACAGGAGTAGGAAACGCAGGTTAAGAAGTCTTGTGGGGAAGGTAGTGAGCCCAGTTTTAGAGATGTTGGCTTTTCAGTAATGCCTTTACTTTTTTTTTTTTAATTTTATTTATTTATTTATTTTTGGCTGTGTTGCGTCTTCGTTGCCGCGCGCGGGCTTTCTCTAGTTGCTGTGAGCGGAGGCTACTCTTCCTTGCGGTGCGCAGGCTTCTCATTGCGGTGGCTTCTCTTGCTGCGGAGCACGGGCTCTAGGCACGTGGGCTTCAGTAGTTGTGGCACGTGGGCTCAGTAGTTGTGGCTCACGGGCTCTAGAACGCAGGCTCAGTAGTTGTGGCGCACGGGCTTAGTTGCTCCGTGGCATGTGGGATCTTCCCGGACCAGGGCTCGAACCCGTGTCCCCTGCATTGGCAGGTGGATTCTTAACCACTGTGCCACCAGGGAAGCCCACCTTTACTTTTATAACGCAGATACCCTCGGCTCCTCCAGCCTGTGTGCGTCAACAAGGTAACCTTAGCGATAGTAACCAAGTGTAGCGATGTTCCAATCCCCCTCTCATCTTTGCTCCTCCTCCACCTAATTCTGATTGTCCCCACAAATGGGCTTCACATGTATTTGGGAACAAATCTGTTTGCTGCCTTCTGCTCAAGCCTCCTCGCTGTGTGCCAAGAACTTGTTAGGATGGCGGGCCATCTGTGACCACGCTGTTGCCTCGGTTACCACTGCCCTCCGTGGATGGCGGCTCCGTGGTCTTTCCACGTGTGTGTGTGTGTGTGTGTGTGTGTGTGTGTGTGTGTGAGAAGGGAAGGCAGAGGTGCTGCTTTCTCTAGATTTTCTCCATTAATTAACACAAAGAGTTTATGAGTTAGTCTGTAACACCTGCTTTCATCTGGCATCACTAAGAATGCGTGGAAGGACTAGGAACTTTGCATCTCATGGTGAAGGGTGAGTGGGTTGACCACTGTAGACAAAAAGAATCACCAAAAGGATGCTGGTCAAAACCCCTGCATATTGGGCTTCCCTGGTGGCGCTGTGGTTGAGAGTCCGCCTGCCGATGCAGGGGACGCGGGTTCGTGCCCCAGTCCGGGAGATCCCACATGCCGCGGATCGGCTGGGCCCGTGAGCCATGGCCGCTGAGCCTGCGCGTCCGGAGCTTGTGCTCCGCAATGGAAGAGGCCACGACAGTGAGAGGCCCTCGTACCGCAAAAAAAAAAAAAAAAAAAAAACCCTGCATATTGAAATCATCGGGTTGGTTTTAGGTGGCAGTAGTGGATAAAAAGTCATGCTGGTATCAAAGTTTTCTTATTGTATAAATGACAGGAAATAGAAGACAACAACTTGGGGGTTAGAGTTTGCTTTCTAGTTTGTTCATTTCTTCCGACTTCCAAATGGACACAGTGCAACCCATAGGCTCTGGATCAGTGATGCTGGGGAGAAGGGAAACGGGGGGAAATGTCAGAAATAAAGAAGCAATAAAAGTGCATGGGACAGTCAAGCATGGTCTGGAGTGATGAGGTCTCAGACGGAAAGGGGAGAAAGAGGAAAAGAAGACAAACACCTTTATGAACCCCAAGCACTCCGCCATGTTTGAGCTTCCAACGGTCCTCCACACAGAGAAAAGCTGTGAAATTGGACATATTTTAAAACCTTGAGGTATGAATAGGTAACATATGTTCTTAAAAATGAGCTGTGATAGACTAAAATGCTACACTCCTACTTCTCATAGGTTTGCTAAATTAGAGGTTTTTCCAGAGAAATGCCTACAATTTGTAGGTGGTACATGGGGGACATGTAAGTGGAACTAAGTCTTTAGCAGTGGCTGGCCCTTGTGCTGAAACTTAGCATCCCTTTATGCTTCTAGGAAAAACAGATACTGTGAACAATTTAGAGGAGGGGAGAAGAAAAATTCTTCCTTTTTCTATAAGAGTCTGATTGCAATGTTTAAAGATTTCCACGAAACAAAAATATCTGGTGTCACAGCTCATCTCCCACGCATAAAAACAAAATGGGAAAATTAGGTAGGAAAAGGAGAACCATTTCCTTTCCATTTCTCCAAAATTTCCCACATACTTTGGCTGTTTTGAATAGATCTTCTGAAATATCTTTTGAGGTCACCTACTTTGAGAGAACAGAGTCTCTGATTTTCAGGTGACATAGCAACGAGCCCAGAAAACAGAAATCTTATTTTTCATTTTTGCCATTCTTCCTGAAAAGAAAAGATGGTAATTTCGTCCCCACCCCATCTTGCTAAGCTTTTGCTAGTCTCGGGGATTTGTGCTCCGATCTGACTAAAAGAAAAATCTCCGTGTTAAACCCTGAAAAGCTGGATCGCAAAAAGAAATCCCAATCTCATAACTGTTTCATCACATTTTGATCTTAAGATACAGTAGCCAAGGTAGCCATGAAAGTCTCACAGGGGTCTGATGGTGTTTTATTCCCTGAACTTCAGTGGACAAACAAGTACGTTTTCCACACGAACTGAAATCCTTGCAGCCACAGTAAATCAAGAAAGTAATGAGGAAAATGCACATTCCCGGCACGCTGCTATTTTAAAAACAGTCTTACAAAATAAAACCCACCTAAACCGAAGCTGTGGAATAATTTTAGCAATTGAAAATTACTACCTTCTCTAGAATAACATGTACTTAGAAATGAAATGACTCAGAAACCAGCACGAAGTATGCATTCTGCTTTCCTTGTAGCACATTCAACGTTTAATTTACAATATATCACGCTAAATACATTCAATCATCAGGGCTTATATCATGTTATCTGTCTTTGCTGCCTCTACCTATTCTGCTCTTAAGCTAAATTCACTTTGCATTATACATGATAACAATATTATCATACAGATGCCATTCTCTCTAAAAAGCTGGATTTCTCCCTCAGCCCCTCCAGTACCAATAAGTAACGAAATCAAAGGAAAAGGGCACACCGATGGGGGGTGGGTACTCTTTATGAAATTGTTCATCCCAAATTCGCAGGCATCGTGAAACACGACATTAACTCCAGTATGTTAAAAGAAAAATTATGGATTAGCACAGAAAACAAACACAAAGAGACTATTTATCTCCTTTTCCATAGCCCAGAATTGCCATTAGCTTACCTTATTAGCTGAAATGCCAAACAGAATGTCTTTATGGAAAAGTAAGTTCATTATTCATCTCAGCTTTGATTTGGTCTAGCGCAGCTGAGAGCATTTAGCTTCTCCCTGTGATTTGCCGATGCAAAGTGGGTGAGTAAGGCAGTAAACACAGAACTTGGGAGGTGGGGAGCGGTTGGCCCGTGGCTCACAACTCTAGACCTGCAACTTTACAGTTTCTTTCATATGAAGATAGTTAACAAACTCAGATCTTATCACCGAAGTGACTACTTAGTGGAGATTTTTAAGTCCGTTCAGTAGGCAGGGCAGTTGCAATGATAATGTCCTGCCTGTTCACGGTCCCAGCAAAATTACCTTGCTGTTTTTAGCTTGGTGGATTCTTGGACTATTGATTCACTTTGCAGCACGTTAGTGGATAATATATATTTTGTCAAGGAGAAATCCACGTGGGGGAGCGATCTCTGTAATTTTCTTTAAAAAGAAAACCTGCTTGTCTGACCAGTGAATGGCAAGATAGATGCATTTTACAATTCTGAAGATAAGTGTGCACACACACACAACATTGTGTTGGATACAACATTCCGGTAGCTCCTACAGACGGAGACCCAGAAGCAAGATAGCAATAGATATCTGTCCTCAGGTCATCGAATTCTCTTTCAGAATAAAAAGTCACATTCTTTAATCATTGATTCATTTTCTTCAAATGAATTAAACATGTTCTAGAAACTTTTCGGCAAACACTTTTTCTTTCTTAAAAAATGACTTCCATAGAAAACATCCCAAAAGAACCTTATTTAGTGAAAGTGTCTCATTTCCAAGATGGGCAAAGGAAGTGTTGCAGTTTCCTCTCTCAAGCGTTTTACTTCACAGAATTCGAGCAGTCTCATTTACTAAGATCCAGCTTTACCAAGGAAAATATGCAATCACAACAGCGAGACAAGTCTTGGATAATCAGTAGACAAGGACAGCGTTACTGAACAAAGCAATTTTAGCTTAAAGACTGTTTAAGCTTTGACTTTGTCACCATGCAAAATCAAGCCCCCAGTTCTCTCCTGAATTAATGAGAGCATGGCTGCCTCTAATGAGAAATGATAAAGAAAAAGCAATAATGGTCGATTTGCCTCAAAATGTTAAACAGAGTTACCATATGACTCAGCAATTCCACTCTTAGGCATATACTCGGGAGAAATGAAAACACGTGTCCACACAAAAACTTGTACACAAATGTTCACAGCACCAATATTTACAATAGCCCCCCACAAAAAAGTGGAAACAGTCTTACAAGAGCCCAGACACAAAAGTGGAAACGGTCTTAATGTTCATCAGCTGATGAATGGATGTAAAAATGGGATATAGTCATATAATGGAATATGATTTGGCATTAAAAATCAAGTATTGACACATGCTATACCATGGATGAATTTGGAAAACAGCATGCTGATTGACAGAAGTCATCACAGAGTATATGATCCCATTTATATGAAATGTCCAGAACAGGCAGGATCTATGGAGACAGAAAGTAGCTCGGTGGTTGCTCTATAGGCTTGTGGGCAGTGTACTGGGAAGTGAATACAAATGGGTCTCTTACTGGAGTGATGAAAATGTTCTTATTTAGATGGTGGTGATGTTTGTGCAACTCTGTGAATACACTAAAACCACTGAATGGTATATTTTAAATAGGTGAATTTTATGGTTTGCACATATCTTAATAAATGTTAATAAAATTATTAATTTGTCATAGAAATATTGTCATATAATGGTTGCAACTACAAGAATTTGTTATATATAGTAAATTTTGCAAAAGGTAGATAGGGAGAGGTGGGGAAAGTGTCAAGATAACCCCAAACTTGCAAAATCCTTGAGAACTCATGGACTGTAGACCTACCTGAAGAACCATTTGTGCTGGTTTTTAATCATGGATAATTTTCCATAAGAAAAACCCCCCAAATCAGAGAGAGTGAGAGCAGGAGGAAGAAGACGAAGAAGAAGAGAAAGAGAGGAAGAAGGAGACTAGTTTTTTTATTTATTTAACTTTTTATTTTATATTGGAGTATAGTTGATTAATAAGGGGACACTTGTTTTTGATTAGATAGCAAACCTTAATTCTGATGATATAACAGCAAGTGGTTGAGATGAGAATGAAAGAAGAAAGTCTTTAAAGAGACCAAAAGAATTGAACAAGGAGGGTTTTGAAATGCTCAAATTAAAGGAACTTGTTTCTAACAAGAGAGATGGGTTCACAATCAAGGAAGAATACACGTAAGTGATGAGCATCTACAGGAATTGCAGCAAGAGTGCTAAAACCCAGAATTAAATGAAGTTTGAATTAAAAAATAATAAAAGCGATAAAAAAAGCCAGGGACAGGGGCTTCCCTGGTGGCGCAGTGGTTGAGAGTCCGCCTGCCGATGCAGGGGACGCGGGTTCGTGCCCCGGTCCGGGAGGATCCCGCATGCCGCGGAGCGGCTGGGCCCGTGAGCCATGGCTGCTGAGCCTGTGTGTCCGGAGCCTGTGCTCCGCAGCGGGAGAGGCCACAACAGTGAGAGGACCACGTACCGCAAAAAAAAAAAAAAAAAAGCCAGGGACAGTAAAAAAAAAAAAAAAAAGAAAAAGGCTTTTGGAAAGATATGAATTGGAACAAACAGAAGAACAAGGACAATCCTGAGACGTGGTCCAGATGGTGTAATGTGAACAGATGATGATGAAGGAGGAGAAAGGGGAGGTGGAGAACTAAACATCAAACTCTCAAACTTTACCATTTTCTGTATCAAAGCAAAGGATCTGCAAATTGGAAAGGTTGGAAAAAGAAGCACGGTGAAGAGAAATCTGAATTTCAGGAAAACCTCTTGTATGCAGATGACTCATACATTTGTATTTTCAAAACTAAAAACAGAGTTACCATATTATCCAGCAATCCCACTCCTGGGCATAGATCTGGAGAAAACTATAATTTGAGAAGATACATATACCCCAATGTTCATAGCAGCAATATTTACAATAGCCAGGTCAAGGAAGCAGCTTAAATGTCCATCGACAGAGGAATGGATAAAGAAGATGTGGCGCATATATACAATGGAATATTACTCAGCCATAAAAGGATAAAATAATGCCAGTTATAGCAAGATGGATGGACCTAGAGATTATCATACAAAGTGAAGTAAGCCAGGCAAAGACAAATATCATATGACATCACTTATATGTGGAACCTAAAAAAAAAAAGATACAAATGAACTTAGTTACAAAACAGAAATACACCCACAGACATAGGAAACAAACTTATGGTTACCAAAGGGGAAGGAGGGGGGACACATTAGGAGGTTGGGATTAACGCATACATAGTACTATATATAAATAGATAATCAACAAGGACCTACTGTACAGCACAGAGAGCTATACTCAACATTTTGTAATAACCTATAAGGGAAAAGAATCTGAAAAAGAATATATATATATATTATATATATATATATAAAACTGAATATATATATATATATATATATAAAACTGAATATAACGGAATCACTGTGCTGAACACCTAAAACTAACACGACATTGTAAGTCAACCATACCTCAAAAAAATTCTGTTTTCTCAAAACTAAATTTGTATTTTCATTCCAGATCTCCCATATGAACTTCAGGTACCTGACAACTTTACTTAGATTCCTTGAAGCACTTCACACGCAGCACCTTCAAAATCAAACTCATTTTCTCTTCCCCCTTTCCTGCCCACACCCCACTGTAGCTCTTCTCGAATTCCCTACTTCAGTGAATGGAAACACCATCTTTTATGCAAGTCAGAGACAGAGGTACCATTCCGGACACTTCCTTTTCCCTCAACATCGCCAAGTCCTATAGATTGGGAAGCTCTGGAAACTATCCACCTGCCTCAACATCACTGTCACCAGCCTAGTCCAAGTCATCATTTTCTTTCACCTGAGATGCTATACTTGTCTTCTAACTGGTTCTCCTTTCATTTTATTTATCTTTTCACTTCCTCTAAAGGGATGTTTTCAGAAGGCAACCTGGATATCATCTCTCCCCACTCCTGCTGTTCTACGCACACAAACAAGGAAATAAAGATTCAAATTTTAGACACTACCTCCAGGACCCTGACAGATAGAGTCCTGCATATCTTCCCAGACTCATTTTGCACCACCTTGGTGACCTAACCACACTAGATTTATTTCTGACCCTTTTGTTTCTCCCTACCTTTGCCTGATTCCCCTGGCTTATTGTCTAATTGACTTTAAATCTTCCTTCAGACCCAATCCCAACCGCTATTTCCTAGGGTGTGCTTCCCCCAACTTCTTAAGTCAATCTGCTATCACAGTATCATAATCTCCTTTGTAGGTACTGAGCAAACTGATCACTCGGAATAGGTTTTTACTTACGAGTAGAGGGTTCAGAAGGTGCTTGGGCTACTACACTCTTGGTATCTTTGAAGACACTTGCTTGGGTTGCCTCTTAGTTTTAAACTCACTGTGGAGAGACCTGATTTCCCACTGGTCACTCTTCTAACAGGGCAA
Source organism: Globicephala melas (assembly GCF_963455315.2). Taxonomy (NCBI): domain Eukaryota; kingdom Metazoa; phylum Chordata; class Mammalia; order Artiodactyla; family Delphinidae; genus Globicephala; species Globicephala melas. The sequence goes on from NC_083326.1 coordinate 55,700,979, forward strand.
GGACGAGGGATGGGTTGTATGGAGGGAAAGCAGGGAATAAACATTTTTGGCTCAGGGACCCAGCAGTCTGATCTTAGGTGCAAGATGTTTAGGGTAGTGCTAAGAAATACTAGTTGCCCATCCCCTAGAATCTCAAGGGGTCCTAGTCCTATGGGAATTTGAAGTCAGCCACAGTTCCTGCCAGCAAAGAAAGGGACAACCAAGACTGCAGACAGGGTAAGCTCCCAGCATAATTCAATGTAGCCCTTGCCACGGTAGTAAATTTAAATTTATTTGTGTCATTGATTTGAGTAATGTTTATCTCCCCACTGATAATGGGAGCATGAGAGTAGGAATCAGGTCTGTTTCTTTCTTTCTTTTTTTTTAATATCTTTATTGGGGTATAATTGCTTTACAATGGTGTGTTACTTTCTACTTTATAACAAAGTGAATCAGTTATACGTATACATATGTTCCCATATCTCTTCCCTCTTACGTCTCCCTCCCTCCCACCCTCCCTATCCCACCCCTCCAGGCGGTCACAAAGCACCGAGCTGATATCCCTGTGCTATGCGGCTGCTTCCCACTAGCTATGTACCTTACTAGAGTCTGTCATACAGAGTGAAGTAAGTCAGAAAGAGAAAGACAAATACCGTATGCTAACACATATATATGGAATTTAAGAAAAAAAAAATGTCATGAAGAACCTAGGGGTAAGACAGGAATAAAGACACAGACCTACTGGAGAACGGACTTGAGGATAAGGGGAGGGGGAAGGGTGATACATACATGTCTGTTTCTGATCATCATTGAATCCTTTGCAATTACACAGGGCCTGCCAACAGTAGACATTTAATAAATAGTTTTTGAATGAATCAGTGAAAGAGCTCTTAAATTGGCAGGCTGTGGTGGGAGGGTAATGATAGCATAATTGCTACTAGTGAAATCATTTAAAGCATATGTTCTATGTTGGGTGTCAGGACTAGTCTTCTTGTTTATGAAATCTGACCATTTTATATCGTTCCCTTGTCATCACAGCTGTGATCTCGCTACTGCATGAAGATGCACTATTAAGCATTTTGCTTAGAAAATGAGCATGCAGGATGTTTTAAGATATCATAAGATTTATTAAATTCATAATTTAATTTCCCCAGTGAAGACATTTTCCTTTTGAAAGGAGGGCACACCTAAAAACAATCAACTTAAGTTGCCGTGCTCAGGCAAATTACATCTTTGTGTACACAGGGAGCTTTCGGTAGGACCCCAGAATCAAGGTGGGTAATTAAAACCTGTCAAAGAAAATGTGATGGGGAAAGATGAAGATGGACAAGTCTTTTGAATCATCCAAAAGAACACAGCTTGATGGGCTTGAGTTTACAAAGCAGCAGCCTCCTAGAACAGGCTGTTAAAGGAAGATCTCTGAGCACCGGAAGAAGCAGCTTGCGTTTATGAAGAAGTAGTATGCTAGGCTGACTGTGTTTTACTTTTATTTTTGAAGATTAACTTGGTCGATGGGTATACATATAACCTGCGCTTCCTTACGCAAAGTCATCTTTCTAGAAAGAAAACAGGAGGAAAATATTTCTAAATGTTCACAGGACTGGTTTCCACTGAATTTTCTCACTTCTCTTCCTGGCAGCCATTCCAAACAACAAAAACAATAATACAACAAAACAAAGAGAATTACCCAGAAATCACATTTTCAGCAAAACCAGCAGAACACCCACAAACTCTCAAATCGGAGTCAGGCAGAAAGCCGAGGAGGAAAGGAATAGGAACGTGGCAGGTAAATGAGAGGTAGGAAGGGGACCTAGCTGCAGCAGAGCTCAAAGAGCTCTGCCAAGTACACCCTCCCCCGAAGCGAGGACCTCAGTCTGAGAGCATTGCAGTGTGGAAAGGCAGGGACTGATGTAGGTGGTGGAGGGTGAATGGGCAAATCTCACTAAGGGCCAGAAAAATTCTTTCTAAAAATGACTGTATCATTTCTGTCCCCACGTGACTGGTAACGTGCGGGGTCATCCATGAAATAACTGAGGGAGAAAAGAACTAGGTTTTGTCTGAGAGTCAGAGGATGTGTGAGTACACAGATGCAGCATACTATAAAGAAACAGTGGATAACTGTAGCAACAGCAAAGGAAGCCCTCGGTTCATGAAAGCTTGAAAAATGACTGCCTACCTTCTGATTCTCTTAAAAAAAAAAAAAAAACTTGTTCAGGCCATGGGAGGGCTCTGGCGTCCGGGATAAAGGCGCGTCGCTCTCGCTCTCTGCGGGTGGCCCTGGAATCACCCTGGGAACCGGACCAGGGCTGCGGAGACGGTAGAGCCTTGTCTCCGGTCGGGGAGGAGCGGGACAGGGGGCGCCTAGACGGAGCTGAGACGGCTCGGAACAGGGAGGCGCCCAAGGCTGGCGGTGCGGCCGCCGCGGCGGCCGAAGAGCACGAACCCCCTCACGCGCGCACAGGACGAGGATTGGCGGCGGCTGAACAAGACACTCCTCACGAACTTGGCCGCTGCGGCCGTGGGCATGCTGGGGAGGTGTCCTGCGCCGCCGTGCCCCTTTACCGGCTCTATGGCCAGACTACTGGACCTGGAGAATCGGCAGTAGCAGGTCATGCATCAGACCAGACTGGAAACATGGTACCTGTTAAGGATCGCATCACTGAAGTCACCTTTAATGCAGATGTGCGTGCAAGTCTCCAGTGGAACTTTAGACCTCAGCAAACAGAAATATACGTAGTGCCAGGGGAGACTGCACTGGCGTTTTATAAAGCTAAGACTCCTACTGACAAACCAGTAAACGGAATTTCTACATACAATGTTGTACCATTTGAAGCTGGACAGTATTTCAATAAAATACAGTGCTTCTGTTTTGTTTTGAAGAACAAGGGCTTAATCCACAAGAGGGAGTAGATATGCCAGTATTTTTCTACATTGATCCTGAATTTGCTGAAGATCCAAGAATGGTGAATGTTGATCTCATCATTCTTTCTTATACTGTTTTTTTTTTTTTTTCGGTACGCGGGCTTCTCACTGTTGTGGCCTGTCCCGTTGCGGAGCACAGGCTCCGGACGTGCAGGCTCAGCAGCCATGGCTCACGGGCCGAGCCGCTCCGCGGCATGTGGGATCTTCCCAGACAGGGGCACGAACCCGTGTCCCCTGCATCGGCAGGCGGACTCTCAACCACTGCGCCACCAGGGAAGCCCAGCAGTCACTATTTTAAAAGCTCAAAATGGAAGAGGAATCACTAAAGCCCTAAGAGCTTGCCCAAAGATTACATTCTGATTTCAAATTTGACTGTATTTTTCCTTTAAGATCTAGGGCTATTTTACGTTCAGAGTACTAAATAAGTACTTTGACATTTCAGTACCATGAAATTTAAATAAAATGTATATCTAGTAGGCTTCTAGCATTTCTTGTGATAGTTCCAAGTCTCCGAATTTTAAAATGTAAGTGCGATTGTGAAGATTTACCGCCAGCAGAGTTCTTCTGAAAAAAGATGTATTAAACTGTTTGAATAGTAAAAAAAAAAAAAAAACCCAAAACCAAAAAACTTGTTCAAATAAGAGTAACATAAAAGGAACATGCATGCAGGTCTTCTAGGGAATATGGAAAACAGCAGCCACAAATTTCTTATAAATAATGAAAATGTACCAGGAAAATATGTTGCCACGAAGTTTAAAAGCATAACCCAACTTAGAAACAGTAATTCATGAAGCAATTACAGCTATAAAGGAAGATCACAAAGCAGAATGATAAGAACTCAGGGGAAAAAGTGAGAAAACGAAGGTTGCTGGTAGACAGCTGGAGGATGTGAAATAGGAACTGGCAGAATTGAAGGAAAGGAAGGTCAATAAAGGGACACAAAAGACAAGAACGAAAAGAGCACAGAAATGGTGCCGAGATAGAAAGGATAAAGAAGGATTAGAGAAACAAGGCAATATAGCCAACATATGCGTAGCTGTGATTCGCAAAGGAAGTCAAACCAATGGAATAGAATAATTATCTTAAAATATAAGGCAAGAGAGCTTTTCTGAAATAAAAAGTCTAAAATCTATTTAATGAAAAGGTAACCATTTTATCAGTGAGACGTCATTCAGAATGGTCAGTGTAAAGAAATGTCTCAGAAAAAGTTTTGAAAGGAATCCTTTAGGTGGTCAAGCAAAAAGATAAAATGAGGTTAAGGGAGAGAAAATGAGGTGGACATTAGACTTACCTGCAGAAACATGTAACCTGAGCGCAGAACAGAGCAGCATCTACAAGAGATTGAGCTAAGAAAGCAGAAGCCAACGATTCTCTGTCTAGTTAAGCTCTTTCCAATGTAAAGACTCAAGTAAAAAGAGCTTCAGACATGCCAGAATTTGGGTACTATTGCTCAAATGAACCTTTCTAGGGGAAAATCCTAGAGGATGGGCTGTAGACAGACATGAAACAGAAAATGTCAACAGAAAAATGTCATCGAAGAACCAGTGGCCAACACCCCCATGTTCATTACGACGCTATTCACAATAGCCAAGACATGGAAGCAACCTAGGTGTCCACTGATGGATGAATGGATAAGGAAGATGTGGCATGCATATATATATATTTACTCAGCCATAAAAATAATGAAATATTGCCATTTGTGACATGGGTGGACCTTGAGGGCATTATGCTACGTGAAACAAGTCAGACAGAGAAAGACAAATACTGTATGATCTCACTTACATGTGGAATTTAAAAAAAAACCCCTAAGCTTATAGATACAGAGAACAGATTGATGGTTGCCAGAGGCGGGGGGTGGTGGTTGTGTGAAATGGTGAAGATGGTCAAAAGGTACAAACTTCCGGTTATAAAATAAAGAAGTCCTGGGCTGTAATGTACAGCATGGTGATTATAGTTAATAATCCTGCACTGCATATTTGAAAGTTGCTAAGAGAGTAGATCTTAAAAGTTCTCATCACAAGAAAAAATTTTTTAACTGTATATGGTGACAGATGTAAACTAGACTTATGGTGGTGATCTTTTTTTTTAAATTTAATTTTATTTATTTATTTTTCTACAGCAGGTTCTTATTAGTTATCTATTTTATACATATTAGTGTATACATGTCAATCCCAATCTCCCAATTCATCCCACCACCACCACCACCCCCGCCCCGGCTTTCCCCCCTTGGTGTCCGTATGTTTGTTCTCCACGTCTGTGTCTCTATTTCTGGTGGTGATCATTTTTGCAGTATATACAAATATTGAATCATTATGTTGTACGCCTAAAACTAATATAACGCTATATGTCAGTTATACCTCAATAACAATAAAAAAAGAACCAGTGGCCAAAATCTAGCTCAACACATTTTAGAAGAGGTGTATCATTTTCATGGATTTAAAAGGAATATCTTTATGATCTGATATGACATGAAGTTTCTGTAGCTATACATATGTAGATATACTTTAAGAATTTTTTTCTATTATTAGTTTGTTTTACTTTTTTTCTAAATCCTTAATGGCTGTTGAATATTATGAAATGTCTTTTATGCATATATTGAGATAGTCATGTGACTATTTCTCCTTTAATCTCCTAGTTGCTGTGAATTCTATGAATATTTTTTTTCTAATGCTAAGGCTTCCTTTCATTAGCAAATAAATCCCGTCTGGTCATGTTATTTTACATTATTTATAATTAGCGAATTTTATTGAAATATTTATTAAGAGTTTTTGCATCAGGTTCGTGAGAGAAATTGCATTACAGTTTTCCTTTCTCAGACTGCCGTCATCTAGTTAAGACTATACGAAATCCTAAAACGAACTGGGCATCTTTTCTTTGTTCATATCTCTAGAAGAATTTTTATATGACAGCAATTAACATTTTCTCGCTGGTTTCATGAAACTATTTGGGTCTGGTCTTTCTTTTTCTGAGTAAATGTTAAACTAATGTGTCAGTTTCTTAAACTGTTAGGGATGTATTCAAGGTTCTTGTTTTTACTGAGTTTTGAATAATTTGTTTTTCTAAGAAATTATCCACTTACGTTTTCAATATATTGGTATAAAATCTATTTCTGTTCTAGTCCTATGATAGATTTAATATCTACTGTAAATTTATCCCTGTTCCTGTCTTCATTCCTAATAGTGTTTATATTATGCTTTCTTTTTCTCTTTTTGGTGAGCTTATTCAGAGTCTTAGTGATATCAGTATTTTCAAAGAACAGCAATAACACAAAAATATTTACAGTGATCATCTCTGGGTGATTTTGATTATCTTCTTTATTTTCTTATGTATTTTAAAAGTTTCCCCAATAAACGTATATTATGAACCTCCCCAATAATACCAGTAATAAAGTGATACATTTTTGAACAGAACAAAAAAATGTAGACTGAATAGGAGATTCACAACTGGTTGAATGGCTTTTCCTAGATGGTCTATAAATAATATCAAGAAAAAAATGGAGAATGGTCTTTAGTGGTATGCATAAGCCTTTCTTTTTGGCCCTATTCTGAACAGTTTTTTAATCATCAACTTCCATGGTGATATATTAGACACTATTATGAGATTTAGAATATAATACATCTTGGGAAAATATTTAAAATACTGGATTTTAGATTTAGTATTTCTCCAGTTTTGACAGTGGAAGCATTCTTTCTGGTCATCCAAATGGCACTTTTAGGTGGGTGAATTAGAAACAAGCTGTCCCCTCCTCAAGACTCTACTGTTATTTTCTGGAAAATTATGGTAATAAATAAATAACTAAGATAACTACTAATATAAATGATGTTCTCTAGAATTAGACTGTGCACAATAGTAAGGAGTGACCTTGGGCTAGAAAGACACATTTGTATTTATAAGATGACATTTAATAAAGATAAACATAATAGTCTACATTATGTTAAACCACCTAAGCGCATAGTACAAGGTAAGACAAACATGTCAAAATGATTTCATGTGAATGAATGGCTCACAGTTTTTATCTGAGTATGAGACAGGTTGGCATGGCTGCCAGACGAGCTGGTACCTTGATAGAAGTAGGGTATTCATATCCAAAGATTTTCAAAGGGTGCTGTGAAGTCCAAATTCAACTGAAATATTGTTCACAAAATAATATCATAAGTTAAGAGAGATGCTGCTTTTCTTGGAACCAAATACAATTTGTCTGTTGTCAGCTAAAAGAGCTTGATGTCCTATTCTCAGAGAATTGCTGAAGGAACTAGGTATTTTGAAGATAGAAAAATGAAGACTTATGGGCGAACAATAGTTTTTTTTTTTTTTTTTTTGCGGTACGCGGGCCTCTCACTGTTGTGGCCTCTCCTTTGCGGAGCACAGGCTCCGGACACGCAGGCTCAGCGGCCATGGCTCATGGGCCCAGCCGCTCCGTGGCATGTGGGATCCTCCTGGACCGGGGCACGAACCCGTGTCCCCTGCATTGGCAGGCGGACTCTCAACCACCACGCCACCAGGGAAGCGAACAATAGTTTTAATCAAACATTTGAAGGACTGCCTTGTAGAAGAAAAATTTGATTTATTTCACATAGCTCTACATCCAAGTTAAAGAAAGAGAGGTGGGCTTGGACTCACGATAGAGAAGAATCTTCTAAGAAGGGTGTCAAGAATGGAAACTGCTTCTGGGGTGAAAATTCAGGGACCCTTTCTAGAGGCCATTTGGTGACGTGCAAAAAGCCTTACCATCTGGCATTCCCATTGGCCCAGCGAATCCAGGAATTTCTACTGATTAAGTAATTGCATGCTTCGTGAGGCATTTGTAACAGTGAAAGATTTGGATAGGTTACTAAGTAAATACAGGAAAAGAAAAAAGAAATGTGAGGGGGAAAGAAAAACAAACAGAGCAGAATGGGGGCAAAGAGAATGAACTCAATGGAACAGAAACTACTGTTGCAAGTACAGGGGTGGAAAGGAGCATGAGATATTATTAGAAAATCGCCAGTCAAAATAGGGTTGAATGCAGGCCACTGAGGCAATGGCCCAATTTTTTTGTTAATTAGACGAGAGAATTGTGATTGCTAAAATAAAACTTAGATTGAGGATCTCTAGTGAAGTGAGGTCAACAAAAATAGCTAATAAATGGGAAATTACTTTAGTCCTTTGCAAGTGAAGAAACCTATTACTCATGGGTGTTAAATGGTTTGTAATGTAGAGAAAGGAAACAGATTCCTCTGGAGATCATTCACTATAATGCTGCATCAATAGAGGACTTCAGGATGTAATATACTGAGGAAATGCTGGCTTTGGAAGTGTGCGTTCCATGCTAGACCATAGTCCAAATGTTTGTGACTGTCTCCATCTGAAAACAACGGAAAGGGTAAACAAGTCTGCAGAATAATTATTCAAAATCAGAATTTTTAAATTATTTGAAGATACTAAGATTTACTTGAACTTCTTTTTTTTTGAATGTAAGACGAGTGCATACTATTTGGGAATACTAACCAGAAAAAACGGTCCACATTTTATTGAAAAAGACGTTTAAGGCATTATTCATAATGGCGAAAAATGTAAAAAAAATTCAAATGCGAAATAATTGAGAAATCGGTATTCTCACCATGGTGTGTTAGCATACTTTAATAGCCACAATATTTTTATTAAAATGCTAGACATTAAAAATAATAAGCATTTATTAAAATGATAAGCATATATATGCATACAATGTATATATACAAAATGATACGTTATGATAATTATGAAACTACTGGCAAATTAAATAGTTACTTCTTAATTGCCAGATTCATTGATAGACTTTTCATTCCAGGTCTGACTCGATCCCTCTTTGGTAGCTGACCTCGTTCAACTTTTCCTATTTCTTGAAATCCTGATCTCCCTTTACTTCCACGCTGTTTTGATCTTGCTGACCCATTAGCATGGTTTTCCTTTGCTACCTGTCTGTGTTTAAATATCTGTGTAACCTAGGAAACTGGTCTGTGCTGCCTCACCTTCTAACATACATGTCCCAATGTGATCTCATTCACTCAAACTTTCCTCTACCTTCTACGTGATAACTCCCAGCTAATCTTTCTCCAGCCCTGACAGCTTCCTGAACTCCAGACTCATAAATTCAGCTGCCTTCACTTTTCTGTCTTCCTCACCTGAGGACCTTTGACCAACCTGGCACCTTAAAGATATGGTAGAAAGATACATTTACTTCTCTCCATCTTTATTGCTTCTAGCTTAGTCTGAACCACAATCATCTCTTGTCTGAATTATTGTAATATCCTTCTAAATAATATTCAGATAAGTGAAAGCTTGCTTATGGGACACCTTCAACTGGATATTCTATAGACACATCAGATTCAAGATGTCTAGAACTATATCATCTTTTCCATCCCAACTTATCTTTTCTCCCAGATTACCTATCTCAATTGGAGATACTGACATGCATCCAATTTTTCAAACCATAAATTGGTCTTCATTTCTACTCTTCTCTTTCCTGACAACCAAGTCATTCAACCTCCAAGCCTAGGCAATTCTATATATTTTAAACACGTTTTGTCCTTTTGAATGGGTAAAGAAGATGTGGTACATATATATAAGGGAATATTACTCAGCCATAAAAAGGAACGAAACTGGGTCATTTGTAGAGATGTGGATGGACCTAGAGTCTGTCACACAGAGTGAAGTAAGCCAGAAAGAGAAAAACAAATACCGTATATTAACGCATATATGTGGAATCTAGAAAAATGGTGCAGATGAACCTATCTGTAGGGCAGGAATAGAGACGTAGATGTAGAGAATGGACATGTGGACATGGGGGGGAAGGGGAGGGTGGGATGAACTGGGAGATTAGGTTTGACATAGACACACTACCATGTGTAAAGTAGCTAGCTAGTGGGAACCTGCTGTATAGCACAGGGAGCTCAGCTCGGTGCTCTGTGATGACCTAGATGGGTGGGATGGGGGGTGGGGTGGGAAGGAGATCCAGGAGGGAGGGGATATATGCATACATATAGCTGATTCACTTCATGGTACAGCAGAAACTAACACAACATTGTAAAGCAATTATACTCCAATAAAAATTTAAAAAAAAAAATTCTTACCATCAGCATCCCTCCTCTCTCCCACTATGGTAAGAAATCCTTGAGTGTAGAAGTTGTATTTTTCAACTTTGTATGCCCAGTCTTTAACAGAGTACCTGACATGTAGTTAATGCTCACAAGTATTTGATTTAAAAATTATATTATGTACAAAAAAAGGCAAAAATACATGCAACATGTTAATTGCAAATGTGTAAAATGTATGTATTTACATATAGATATTGGAAAGATGTCTTCAAGTGATATGAAGAATTGGCATTTTAGTGTAAGTTTAAGTGAATATTAAACATTCTAAATTTTAAAAAAGCAGCAAATATATAACACATAGGCAAAGAGGAATCTAGACCCAATAGTTTAAAATGGCTTAAAATAGACTAACATAGTTTAAATAGTCTAAATAGTCAAATAGTTTAAAATAATCTAACAAACGCAGAAATTGATGCCTTTTTAGTCCATCTCTGCGTGAAAGAAGTCTCCAGGACCACTGAATGTGTACATTGATCTCATTTAGCTGATATGCTCTGGGCAGATGATTTCACACACTTTTCATACAAAGTTTCAAAAATGATTAGGTTAAAAAAAGCATATCACAGATGAGATGGTAGATTCTGTGGCAGGTGGCATAATGGCTCGCCAAAGATGCCCACGTTTTAAGCCAGGGAAACTGTGACAGTGTTACCTTACGTGGCAAAAGGGACTTTGCAGAGGTGATTAAGTTAATGATTTTGAGATGGGAGATTATCCTGGATTGTCCAGATGAACCCAGTGTGATTACAGGGGTCTTTGTAAGTGAAAGAGGGAGGCAGGAAAGTCAGAGAAGACGACGTGACCACAGAAGCAGAGATTAGAGTGATGTGATTGCCGGCTCCGAAGATGAAGGGGGAGCCAGGCGTCAAGGAATACAGGCAGCCTCTAGAAGCTGGAAAGTTGGCAAGAAAATGCATTTTCCCCTAGAGCCTCCAGAAGGGACACAGCCCTGCTGATATGATTTTAGCTCAGTGAGACCCATTTCAGACTTCTGATCCCCAGAGCTGTAAGATAATAAATTTGTGTTTAAATCATTAGATTTGCAGTTACTTGTTATAGCAGCAATAGGAAACGAGTACAGATGCTGTAGGATTTCACTTCCTCAAAAGCCTGACTAAACGAAATTGTGTCCTCTAACGGTAACTTCTGCAATGTCTCTTAAATCTGCCTTGTTTCAGTTCATGTTGGTACCGCCATGTTTTCACACTCAATAGTAATAATCATAGCATTTCTTGAGGCATTATATAATATATAATGCTCCCTTTCCAAGCGTTGTTCTACATCTTTTATATTACATTCACCCATTTAATCCTCTCAAGACCCTTACATGATAGGAATTGTTATTACCACCATATTACAAAGGGGGAGCCCATGGCAGAGAGAGGTTAAATAACTCACTCAGAGTTGCCTAATCTGTAAAACACAGGGTTTGAACACAGCTGTTTGGATCCAAAGCTGTACTTTATCTTCCTAAAACTGACTGCATGCCTTTGAATGGCATGACTGTCACTAAAAGTGCCCTCCTCACCAATTTACTATTTATATGCACTCTGTTGTTAACTATTATGGTAGACATAATTTTGACTCCCATGATGTCTAACCCCTGCTGTCACACCCGTGAATATGTTCTGGTTCACGGCAAAAGGGACTTTGCGGATGTCAGTAACGTTACTGATCGGTGATCTTAAAATAGGTCGATTATACTGGATTAATCTGGGGGGACCCACTGTAATCACAGGAGCCCTTAAAAGAAGAGGGGTGTTATGTCTATGTTACCATAATAAAATAAAATTAAAAAGTAAAAGAAGAGTTTTCTCCTGGCTGAGGGCAGAAGAGAAAGTCAGAGAGATGTGGCAGAGAGAGTCAGAGGGATTCAAAGCACGATCAGAGGTTTGATACGACGTTTGGTGGCTTGCAGATGCAAGGACCTCAGTTGTACAGCCGCGGGGAACTGAATTCCGCTATCTGCCTAAATTCATTTGGAAGTAGAATCTTCCCCAGAGCCTGCAGATGAGAGCCCAGCCCAGCTGATATCTTCATTTCAGCCTTGGAAGGCCTTGAGCACGCCACTCAGCTGAGCTAGACTGTGCCCAGACTTCTGATCCATGGAGATGTTGACCTTTCTAAACTCCTCTCCCACAAGACTCTGAACTGAGCTGGCTGGTGAAATAACTACTATGATGTTGTGAATTCTATTTCTTTTTCTCTCCCTCTCTCTGTGCCTTTCCTCTCTCCTGCCTGTGATCCATCCATCCATCAATCCACTCACCCACCCACCCACTTGCCTATTAATTCATCCATCCATCCACCTACTCACCTATCCACCCACCTATCCATCACCCATCTGTCCATCCATCCATCCATCCATACATAAATGGTGTTTGTTAGGCACTAAGTCAGGCATGGGAGATACAGAGCTAAATTACTGAGAGATTAGTAAAAATGGGCAAAAGCTAAGAGAAATCCCTACCAATATGCTTCCAAAGAAATGATACCAAAGCTTCAGAGACATAGTGTTTCAAATGGGGAAACGTTTCTTCTTTATCCTCCCTTTCCTAAACCCCAGGTTGGAATTTTTCTTCCTATCAACCTCCATATTCCTTGTTCAGGTATCTTCATACTGCTTCTTACTTTGCCTTGTATTCTATTTATCTAACCACCCAGTGTCCCACTAGACTACAGACTCTCTAAGAGTATGAGCTATTTTACATATCTTTGAATTCCCCTCTCATCTCAGCCTCAGCCCTTGTACACAGCAGAACCTCACTTTTTGTTACTTGAATTGATCACTCAGGAAGAGCTCCTTTACGATAAATCCTATCACACACTTTACTTTGTAACAGGATCTCCAAGTTCCATCTCAGTATCTATCTATTTCAGGTAATAGGCACCCACAATAATAATTCTTGAAAAATTCCCCATTCCTCAAAGTATTCTAAGGTTGTAACCCAAAAGGCTTTTCTAATGAGATGTTACAAGGAAGAAGGAAAGTCATCAACTTCAACTTTTTAAGGAAAAAGCTAATTAAAATTTTTTTTTCTTGAAATATAGTTGGTTTACAATGTTGTGTTAGTTTCAGGTGTACAGTAAAGTGATTCAGTTATATCTATCTAGTCTTTTTTTTACATTGTCTTCCACTATAGGTTATTACAAGATATGGAGTATTAGTTCCCTGTGCTATACACTAGGTCCTTGTTGGTTATCAATTTTACATATGGTAGTGTGTATATTTTAATCCCAAACTCTTAATTTATCCCTCTCCCCCTGTCCCCTTTGGTAACCATAAGCTTTCTTTCTATCTCTGTGAGTCTATTTCTGTTTTATAAATAAGTTCATTTGTATCCTTTTTTTAGATTCCACATATAAGTGGTATCATATGATGTTTGTCTTTCTCTGTCTGACTTCACTTAGTATGATCATCTCTAGGGTCCATCCATATTGCCGCAAATGGCATTATTTCATTCTTTTTTATGGCTGAGTAATATTCCATTGTATATATGTACCACATCTTCTTTATCCATTCATCTGTGGATGGACATTTAGGTTGCTTCCATGTCTTGGCTATTGTAAACAGTGCTGCTGTGAACATTGGGGTGTGTGTGTCTTTTTGAATTACGTTTTTCTCCAGATTTATGCCCAGGAGTGGGATTGCTGGATCATCTGGGGGAAAAGCTCGCTAATTTTAAGGATATCATAATTTAAACTTGTTAGTAGCCCTTTATGTCTTTTGGGGACATGCTAAAAGCTAAGGACTTTTCTCCAGAACAGGATGAACACAAACAACCCCCTCCTCAACTGTTAAATTCACGAGTTCACGACCCCCTAGAGGCCATTCTTGGGGACTACATGTCCTATCTGTCCACAGTCACAGGCTAAGAGCACTGAATTAGGTGGATGGGTGTGCCCTGCCTTCCTGCATCTGAGTTCTCCTCCACCCCATCCAACGGTCTTCTCAAGGTAGGGTTACTTCCAACGGCAGTCAGATGTGCAAGCTCGTCACTTCTGCTTCTGGGCAGCCCCGGCATCATAAGTAACCTTCCCAAGATGCTCCAGGCCTGGAAACCCTCTTCCTCTGAGGGTCTGTATTAGGGAGCCCTGGCTTGTAAGCTTTTCTAGAAAGGCCTATTCTGGAAAGCAAGCTTTCCAACTGGCCTGCCACCAATGGCATTTTTCTGGCTTGTGGGGCTGAAGCAATCTCTTTCTAGTCCTCAAAGTTGGCCAAAGAACACTTGGTTTCAGAGAACAATGTGAGAAAATACGGCTTTTGACGTTTGGAAAGTAAACAAATGTGGCCAGACGGCATGTTTTTGGTAATACCGGTTACGTTAAAACAGAAGACTACAACGTACATGCTGGTTATTAGTCCATGAGATTACTGCCTCTTATCTAAGCAGGTGACTCTTATTTCCAACTCAGAATGGTGTGCTAAGTCTCTCATTGACACCCATCCATTGGTACATTGATTTTTTTCATGGGCAGCAGGAAGGTGCCCACTCTTCTCAGTGAATAGGGCTGAAGTAAACACTGCCCCCCAAATAACCCGTAGTGAATACTCCAAGGGCCTCTCTAGAAAGCTCTTGCCATTTGGTCAAAGGCAGGAGAAGGTGAGGGATGCGGGAGTGCCTCAGGTAACGTGCAAACGGTACCTGTTGTCGGGGGAGGGGGGCCCGTCTGATTGGCACCAGCCGTGCGGCTGGCTGTAGCAGATAATACCATGCATCGCCAACTTCTGAATCCACTGGCACCCAGCGGCAGCTCCCAGAGGTGCCACAACGTTGTAATTTACAAATCACTGTGAGTAGGAGAAAATTTTGGCAGCCCTCTTTCATAAATGAGAATCACACGTGAGGGTTACTGTCCGAGCGAGAGCTTCGGCCCAAAGCTCAGAGTGTGAATGGAAGTGCTGTGCTGGGTACTGCCCGGGCAGCTCATGGTCAGTCGGGTACAAAAGGCAGAGTGGGAGCTGAGCAGGCTCCTTGGAGGGGCCAGCGCCAGGGCGGATGGGAAGATCCAGGGAAACACTGCGCGTTCTGTGCCCAGAGCAAGGCCCCGGGCATGGCAAGTCCTGAAAAATGGTGGGTGAGAATCTGGGCAAAATCCCAGGCTCGTTCTTGTGTTTCTAGTCAAAAATTAGTTGTGCTTTTCGAACGCTAGGTACTTTAAAGAATTTACTCTTCACGATAACTCGGCAAGATATTTTTCTAAAGGAAGAACTAGAAGATATGAGTGGTGAAGTGGTTTATTTGATGCCATTGTCGTGAGTAGGTGGCGGAAAACAGGCATTCCCACGGCAGCTGTCACCCGGGCGCCACCTGGTTCTGACACCTCTAAGCACTGGGACATCACAACACGATGTTACCTTCTTGGGGCAAAGCCCAAATCTACTAGAACTCAATATATTAAAATAGACAAGAAACAGCTAGAACCACGCAGTCCAGTAGAGCTTTCTGTAGTGACGGGCAGGTTTTATATCTTTGTTGTTCAATATGGTAAACGCCAGTCACATGTGACTACTGAGTACTAGAAATGTGGCTATGGTGACCGAGGGGCTGAATCTTTCCTTTTATTTCACTTTAATTAATGTAAATTTAAATAGCCACACGTGGCTGGTGGCTACCATATTGCACAGCACTGTGTGCTGAGACTCTTTGATTTGAAAGGAACCCTGGGGGCCACCTGCCCTCACTTCCCCAAATAGGGAAATTTCCTTCGCTCCGTCCCTGACATGTTCAGCCAGCCTCTCGTTACATATTTTTAATAACGAGAAGGTCTTCACCTTGCCTGGGATCCGATGGCTTTGTTAGGAAGTATCTTCCTACCTAACAGTTGCCCCCTCAGGGGTATGAGCTGGGGATACAGTTGGGTTTTGGTGTGATAAACCCATCTGTTATTCCCTGGGCTTCTCTCCCGATTTGCTGTCCCTCCACTCTTCTCGTGCCTGTGAACCATGGGTGCCCCAGCGGCATCTCAGTCCTCTGGGGGCACAGTGTGGTGGTCCCATCCTACCGGCCTGCTGCTGGACGAGCACACGATGCTCCGTGGACGCTAGGATGGTTTCCCCACAGCAGGTTTGCTGTCTGCGCAAAGATTTCTTCTCAGGGCCTGGGCAGCCCCACTGCCTCCGGGGCGGGAAGCCTGGTTGCCTTTCCCCACACTGGTCTTTCCCTTTCCCACGTTTATGCAGTCACCTCTCCCAGAGTTCAGTGTGGGTCAAACAGGTGCTAAATGAATCTTGGTTGAATGAAAGATGTTGAGAAGGCTGTCCTCGTAAATGATTTAACAGAATTTTTCATTATACACTCACGATGTAGATAGCGCGAAGAGACTACCTATTATGACAGTTGGGTGAAATCATCGCTGGTTGACTCTGAGAAGTACAGTGTTCAGAAACATCAGTGAGATGAAATTGGCCTTGTTTAATTTTAGTGAGTTCTTTCATTTCTTACTTACCTGTCCCTGTGAAGTGAATAATTAACATTTCCTTCTTAGGCGTGGGGATATTTTATAAAATATTGAACCAAGAGAAAGTGGAGGCTGTGGAAACATTAAGACTGTATCCATTACTTTAAACGAACTTCATCTGGGCTTAAGCAAAGGGGGAGGGCATTAAATAAGGGCTTGCTAGAACACTGAATTCTCTGTGATGAGAGACATGTACATGAGGAAAAGTCCAACATGAGCTGAAAAGTAGGATATTAAGTTCTCCACGCCTTCCAGATTCATAACTGAGTGTGGTACCTTTTATCCTGATGGATTTCAAAAGCCTGAGTGTTCTGTATGATCTATTATAGAAATTTAGTTTAAACTCTGCTAACATTCCCTAACAGCACTATTTATTGGATATCTGTAGCCCCCGGCCACCTTCAACTGATACACATGTGTCCTCTGCACTGGGTATTAATTACATGGCTTACTTGATTCAGTTATATAAGTAATTAAGAAGCATTCTAAAGGTTGACCTTTAGGGAAACATATCTTTTCCTTTGGACCTGTGATCATTTTAACGAATAGTAAAGTTTGTGAACTCCCCAAATATTTAGTTAACAATTTGGGATGTGTGGAGCTCACGCACCCAGCAGAATTCTGGCTCAAAACATGCCTTGGAGATAACTATCTGGTATCCCCATAGGACAAAAGTATAAAGTCACACTGTTATAGAGAAATTGGGTTTGGGGATTCCTCGTTTCCTTCCTCACCGTTTCAGCGAAGTTAATTCTTGTAGAAGAAAACATCCCCAAATTAATACAAGCAAAGGATATTAAATGGGCAGACAGTTCTAATTGGGACATAACCTTATGGTGTTTTAATAACATTATAACTACAATCAGGTTGGCAGTCTCAAGGGATAAACTGTATTGTTTCTCACTGAAAAGAGAATAAGCACAACAGCTTTGAGTGATGGTTCTTTCATAGGCTGAGATGTAATTTTCCAGTTATATGGAACGATACTGTTCTACTCCAATTTACATTATACATTTGACTTTGCAAATGAATCTCATATGTTACTTTCTAACATGGCCACTTTCCAAACTACACCTAATCATAGAGGTAGAATCTGTTTTTTTTAATTATAGTTAATCATTTAAAAAATTGTCATTAAAATAAACTCTCATTGAGAAACAATTCGTCAGGAAAAGATCAGAGGGAATATTTACCAAGCAGAGGCAGCATGGTATGATGGGAAGTGAACAGGTTGTGGAATCACACGGATCAAGGTTTAAATCTCCATTCTGTCACTTACCAGCAATATAATCTTGGGCAAATTAATTACCTCCATTTTGTATAAAATGAGGGTGTGAACCGCTACCCTAGTAACTTCCAGAAATAGGGACAATATATGTTAAGCATAGGCCTATTGAAATTTCTCAGGAAATTATAGTCCTTCTTTTTCTCCCTTTTTTCTCCTTCTTCTCCTTCATCATTGACTTATTATTATTGCCATCGTTCATTACCCCATGTAAGCACATCAAGTGTGTGATGAAGATGGGGAAGTGTTCAGTATGGTGTACAGGCTGAGCACTGGCCTGGGGCTGAAAGGCCTGCCTGCTCATAGAAAAGTCAGTCCCTCTCTCTGGATCACAGCTGAGGAAAAGGAATGAAGGTGACATAAGAACTTGTCTGTTGGAGTCAAGAAGTGCTTTCATACTGTGAGCCAATCAGGAACTCTTGGCACCCATGATCAGTTGTCGTTTTCAGGAAAGACAGGGCAGCTGGACTGCAGCCTGGGAGAGCTGCCGATTCAATTTACCAAGCTTGGGACAGTTAACTGACATCTTTTGGACTTCATCAGGGTTTTCTGATTTTTCTGACTTGTCAAGAGTTGGTTTATCAAGAGTGGATACAGACTCCCCTCCTCTGCCCCATCCTGGTCCCTCCCATCCCTGTGTCTCCTCCCGCCCCCCCCACCAATCATTAAACTCTTCCTTAGCTAAGATCCGCTTAAGGAATGGGCAACAAATTTCAGACTGTGCTTTAGAAGCCCCCCCCCTTCAGGGAAACTTGGATGCAGGGCAGTGGATGGGAGGGAAGGGGATTTGGATTTGAATTCTCCTAGTCTTGCTTCAGTGTGAGCACTGCAGTCGTCTCTTGGTACCCAGGATGCTCAAGTCCCTTCTTTGAAATGGTGCAGTATTTGCATATAACCTATGCATATCTTCGTGTACTTTAAATCATCTCTAGATTACTTATAATACCTAATACAGTGTAAATGCTCTGAAAATAGTTGTAAATGCAATGGAAATGCTACGGAAGTAGCTGCTGGCACAAGGCAAATTCAAGCTTCCGTTTTGGAACTTTCTGAAATTTATTTATTTTTCTAATATTTTCCATCTGCAGAACCCATGAATACAGAGTGGGGACTGCTTTCTGTTTAATATATTCTGCTTTGTATGAACAAGGAATTCCATGGTTAAAAATGTCAAAAGCACTGAGCTAACTGTCCTTTGAAGTTCTTTCCCATACTTGTGTTGACTGTGCGTGTTCAGTTCACAAAGAGGAAAGCCTTAACGAGATGTACTTTCTAGAAACCTTAGCAACAGACTAAACCAAAACCACATTAGACCCAGTGCCTAGAGTGGAAAAAGCAGGGAGCAGGGCTGGTGGCAGAACTTTTTGAGTAGACAGAACACCAAGATCAATGACGATCTCATGCTCCATGATAGAGGACCGCTAACAGGTGGGGTGAGAGGACTGAGGAAGACACCCACCCCCCTCTCTACAACCGAAGAGCCAAGGGGATGCTGGTTAATCTCTCCAGGCCTCAGTTTCCTCAGCTGTAAACATGGTTTTGGGAGAGTTTCCAAATTCTATAATAGAATTATAGAATTATAGAATTCCAAATTATAGAATAAAATAGCTAAGCCCGATTCTCCTTTGCTCAGTAAGGTGTGGAGGAAGGGAACGAGTATAATTAATGTCATGTGTCTGATTTCTAAGGGTCATTTCAGTGAGGTCAGTGAAGGCTGGTATTATGGCCTTGCCTAGCTGAGTGCAGTCTTCCAGGGAGTTCCATGACACCACCCTGGGAGATTTGGGGGAGCTGATGATGGGTGACATAGGAGACAGAGCAAAGACAGGCCAGACAGTGAAACTCTATAAGCAAGGCCAGTTTGGAGGAGGAACGTGGAAGTAGTTTCACATTTCCTATCACAGAATAGCCATAGGAATTGGTCACCTAGATTTACCAATAGAATCTAAGAAACAGCTGTTGGCTTTGGGATTTTTTTTTTTTTTAAAAGCAGCGTGAAAGTCAAAATAAACGTTTTTAAAGAAGCAGGAAAGCTCATCTGAGACATTTTTGATTGATTGTTCAGCTCATGAGATCAGCTGGCGTGAAATAAAATGTTTCTCTTACTGGGCAGTGATTGCCTAAGTCAAATATGGCAAAGGGACCCACACGGTAATTGAGGGCCTGTAGATCGGATTTTTCATAAGCGTCACCGCACAGCCGTCACAGAGAGTTCTTGTTTCTAGTGGCTTTGTTCACCTCCTTTGTGAAAGCCTTAGAGAGAAGGCAGCAAGCAGGAAAATCAGCTATTTATAGGCGTTTTTGACTAAAAGTGTCTGCTCAGCGTGCCATGAAATACTTCCAAGAGGTGGGAGAACAGGAAACAATGTCAAATCCACGAGAAGCCTGGAGGAGTGTGACGGGGGGAAGATTTTACAGGGGAATCATTTTCAGAAAGCTCAGGTTCATTTGCAAACAAATGACAGTTACTTGCACTGACACCCCCTGAGTTACCGAAAAGCCAGCTGAACTTCTACTAGTTAGGAGAGAAGAAGAAGAAGAAGAAAAAAATGAATTATCCAAGGATTACAAGTAGTCGGGATCCTTTAAGGGACTTAAAAGGGGCGTCTCTCTGTATGTATTTACTGCTGGGGGCCGCCAGTCAGACTGATGTCTGTAGTACAGCCGGGGCCAGCAGGTGGCCTGTGATGGGGCTGGCGTCTGAGAATGAACAGGAGTGATCAGGGACTTTAGACAGGAGCAAAAAAGAGTGATGGACAAGGACCTATTGTCATCCGCCAGCAGCGGTGGAAGAACTCCCACGCCTTGAAGCTGCCTTGGTAGAAACACTCAACAGAGACCCAAGAAAGGAGGTGAGTGGATAGCCCCATAGCTGTTGCTCTTAATTAGACTTGCCCTGTGGACTTCCCAAAGCTGCCTGGAATAAGGCAGCAGGTCTTGACAGACTTAGGATCTGAAAACAAAAGCAGGTTTTGTCTAAACACACACGAAAGCTTGAGGAGGCCAGAAAAATTGTGTTCCATTAGCAAATATCGAGCCGTGGGGGAAAACCTGACCCGCAGAAGCTGAGCTATCAAAAGATTGACCCTTTGTGATCTTTTCATCTGCAGACAAAAGCTTTATGTGTTTAGTTGGCACATGGGGTGCGGAAGCCTTAAATCTACATTGTGATGAAGACTTGTCACCCGACATTGGGAGACTGCTTTCCTTTCCCAGAATCGGATGTGTTCAGGCTAACCTTGGTGTAACGAAAGTTCGATCAAGCAAAATGTAACAGAAAAAGTGGCATATGAAACACGTGAAGAAGCAGTGAAGCATGCTAACATCTGAGGATTTGTAAACTCAAAACATTTCACATTATAGTTTTCACTTCTTTCCCCAATTTGAAATGAAATATTTTTCTGAGACCTTAACAAACACAAGAGTCATATCATTATGCCCATTTTGCGGATATAGAAATGGAAGTACTAAGTAGAGGGAGCCCAAAGTCATGTGGGAGGTCAGTAGTGATAGTAAAGCCAATGTTTTCATCTGTTAGACTCTACTGCCCCCTTCAGTAAATACAGTTATGAATCTAGTCTGATAGCTCCCTAGCATCAGGTTCAAGTGCGGTCCTGACATTGATCTCTGTACTGGACTCATCCCCGATCTACAGAATCAGAATCTCTTGGATCGATGCCACAAATCCTCATTTTATAGACACCCTCAAGGTGGTTCTTGCACACACAAAGTTAAGGAACTATTGCCCTAAATATTCAATGATAGAGCAAGTGGCCACACACATACATGACTACGCCTGCAGACGAATGTAGTATTGTGCTCAATTTTTACCCTCACGGATGCCACTATATAACGTTTCATACAGCATTTTCAACTTTAGAGCTAGATCTTCTATGGTCTCACTTTTGAATTTCAAAAGCAATAACCAAGAGATCAACCTGTAGCCTTTGATATCTCCTATGCATTATTTGTTTCACATTTTCTAGACTTACCCTGATTTAATATATTTGTTCCCATTATCCCAATATAGCATGTCCTATGTGTCACATATTACACACACACACACACACACACACACACACACACACACACTGCTTTGAAAAATATTATTACAGCTATGTTAATAATTTTTATCCTAGGAAAGTAAGGTGAGAGGTGAGAGGAGCTGGCTGCCAAGATAGCGGAAGATGCCAGAAAGAAGTATGTCATCCTCACAATCCAGTCCCAGGGCTCTGAGTGTAATGACTAGAGATTACACACCCGAACTTGGAGCAATTTTGCTCACTTTGTCCTCCGTCGGTACAGGGTTTCCTTATAATAAAACCTTTGGGATGCAGGAGGGATCGACAGGGATAACAGGAGAAACAGACCCATTTCTTTTACTTAGAAGTTAAAAATCGTACCCTGCCATTTGTAACCCCAGAATTACGAACTTCAGGTCATTATTTCGTTAACAACTGTCTTCATCTCTTGTGAACCTTTTAAGCCAAAACCATGCTTCAAATCTCATTTTCAGATCAGTTCTTTGCCTCCTTGTACCTTGACCCCACTGCCTTAAATGGATGGAGTAAGAAAGGATGAGTTCGTCTTTGAAAAGAGCCTTAAAAGTTTTCATAGATGTGAAAGACATAGTGGGAAAAAGAACGGGGCTGTAGCTGGGCAGTTAGTGTGCTAGTCTCAGCCTGCCACTGATGAGATGACTCACCTTTGTCAGTCAAGGTATTTCCTTAGGGTTTATTTTTCCCACTTTTAGAGAGAGTAGGTTGGACTAAATAATCTCAAACAGTTGTTCTGTAAGGGGATTATTAGGTGAGAAATAGGTAGGTGGAAAGATGCTACGCCCACCTTCCAGGGAAGAGTTTGTGAATGAGAAGGTATCGCGGATGGCCTTGCAATGAGGAGGTTCAGGAACGCTGAAACCATCATTTTTCTGAAAAACAAAATAAAGCCTGCCTGCTTCTTTAATTACACACCTTAAAGTTTGAGAGACTTGGAGAGTGTAATCAGCGAGGAGTTTGACAATCCTGCAAGTATATAATTAACAGTGGTTAAAAAAAATGAGAGGAACAGAAGTCATTTCCTTTCATTGTTGTCGGATGTCTCTTTGTTTGAAAGGAATTGATCCTTACACTAAGGAAGCAGGACCCCCCCTAGCTGGTTCATACTAGTGGTCTGAGATTTAAAATAATCGCTTTAAAAGCAAGGCAAGGTGTTTTTTTCCAGGATCTATGAAAAGTCTGTTTCCCCACTTTATAGTCATTCTTCTTTCGTGGACTTTGTGAAATGGTACGTTTGAAACAGATCTTACGTCATGAATCAGATGTCAAAGAAAGCATAAGTATAAATGCATATTTTAGAAGTACGGGTACAGGAATGCCTGTGCAGATGTAACGTGTATATATGGACCTGGACACATGCGTACAGCATACAGTAACTCTAGACTCCACATAACTCTGCTTCCTCGACAGCTCTGTGATAGCACAAGTCTGAACTTTGTAGGAAGTTTCCAAATTCTGGGAGAACAAGGAGTAGAAGCTCCAACTGATAGAGAAGAGTGGCAATGTACATGAAAGAAAAGGTATACTTACCTAGAAAGCCCATTTTGTGAGTGTAATTAGAAGTCTATTTTAGAAATGGAAACAAGGCAGGGAATATTGCTAACCTTTAACAGATGGAAAAAACCAATTTTTTTTTTTTACAAGATAATCGTTTATGTTAAACTTAAAAGATCAGAGAACCAGAAGAGGTCATTCCTTGGTCATATGAGTGTTCCCCAAGAAATAAAAGTGTTAAACAATATAAGTAAGAAATTGGTCACGGCAAATGAAGGAATGAGCTGGTGGGCCTCTCCTTACACTCTATTCCCTCCTTTACCTTTGCTAATTGTTTAACAGTAATTAGCTCTTTATCTTTACCTTTTAATTACAAACAGGATTGGGCTGAAGGAGAATAAATCATTCACTGAAAAAAATTAAAGCCCCCCCCCCGTTACCATGGTTTCTGTCCAAGAATTTATTAAAACACTTAAATATGCATTTACAAAACTTGAGTAAAACGATTTTTCCCTGTGTCCTAGCAGCTAGGGACACAGCCTGCTGGTTGGGGATGAGGCGAGATGGTTTTTAGAAGCAGATAAGTGAACCGTTGTTGTGAAGTCCCAAATGCATGTTATTTTTATCCAACGGGAAAACGTACGGATTCAAAGTTTCAAATGAGTAACATAAATCATAGTAAGGTCTTATAACTCCTTATGGATTTCAGTAATAGTAACCTGATTTGACCTGAAAAGGCCAAGTTTTTTTTTCTCTACCAAGCTATCCTGGCAAATGACAGAAAAAAATCTGACTGTTAGAGTACTACAGTTTGAACCGTATGAAGTTTCTGATTTCAGCTGTTTGGAACAATAAAGATGGAATTTTTCCATGATTCAACTCACCAATGAGCACAGTAGTCCACCAAGAGAGGTTGTTGCTTTTGAATTTAAAACTAAAATGGTAAAAAACCTAGTCTAACCACCGAGTCAAAGCCAGCTGGCCATACTGCATATATATTTTAGTGACCCCTATAAAACCGTAAGCAAAAAACCAATGTGTTCTACCATTCACAAATCACGTCTGTGTTAGGTCATGTAAAGGCATGATCTCAAATGGACCAGAGATTATGGGTGAATGCTTCTTTACTGAATGGTAAATATTTACCCTGGGCTCTTGTATTTAATTTTCAACCAAGCAAACTGTCCTCTAAGGAGAATGGAGAAAGAGGAGATAAAGTCCACTGGCCACTAAGTGATCCAAAGCTGGTTTTTCTTTTTTTACTCTGTGCTAAGCAATGCTATACCTTCCATGAGTAGATTGGACTCTGTGGGATCTGAAAGTCTGTGCCATGAAACCTTTGATTGGGGCTAACCAAGCACTTTTGGTATAGCTGAAAATGTCTTTAGCATAATGAAACTGCAGACCAAGAATAATAAAGTTTAACAACTTTCAGGAAGGATGTTTCATCTTTCTTTTACTACCACTGACTCTTTCTGGACCCCTGCTTTCTCAGAATATTTTGCCAATTGTCTCCCCTGCCCAATACTGGGATCTGAGTAACAGAGAGAATTATAGAGAATCAGAGAGAGAATTACCAGAATCACTGATTCTACATTCAAAGTAGGATCAGGCAGAAGTAACCTCATTTTTCTATTAAGAAAGAGGGACATCTCTACTAAGATATCAGGGAAAAAATAGAGAGAAGATTGTACAAGCCAAATAGGAAATAGATTCAAGAATCTTGACACTTTTTGCCGGATTATTAAGGCAATTTAAATTGAAAATAAAGAAAATCGTCAATGTGGTTAACTTTTTTTCTTTATAAAAGGCAGCAAGGAAACATCACAGTAACCAAAGTCACTAGCAGAACTGCTCAGCACTGTCACACATATCACATAAAGTAGTTTTTTAAAAACTGATTTAACATCATTTAAATTGTTCTAAAATAAGAGGAAGGAAAACCTCAGCTGGGGAAAGAAAACCCCACTGGGCAAAGGCTGACATAATTTTGAAGAACATTTGGAAAAATAGTTGTACCTGCATTGAAAAAATAACTCTGGGTTCATGCTTGTTATGAATGATTCTTCAGTGATCTTTTGTGGAGTCTTATTTAACCAACAGGGGAAAAAAAGCCACAAGAAAATCCACAGAAACGCAAACCATCCAGAAATTTTACTTTTGCAAAGGAACAGTAAGCATTCAGGATTCTTGCCATGGAAAACAACGGATCACATTTCAACCATTAAGACGCACAATGTCCTCTCATGGCATCTAGCACCTTAGATCCTCTGTCAGTTAAAGATTCTACGCAGCCTCTTGCAGATACAGATGTGTAGGTATCTGATGTCTCTACCTGTTTTCTTACCATCTGTACACACATCAGATTTTAGCCCTTTCAGTTGTGCTAGCCATTATTTAGAGAAAAAATAAAATAACGAAAACTCCCCCCCCCACACACAAAAAACCCCTCCCACCTAAACAAACAACACACTATCACCAAATACAAAGTAATAAAAGAGTTGTACTCAGACCTGGTCAGTCCTTCCATTTCTTGAAACTTGCACACAAACTGAAGAAACCCACTCAGCCTTAAAAAGGTCGATCATTTTGCTCTCCTAAAATTGCATCTCTGAGGGTGCCTGCTTTCTTGTCCGTCTTGTGCGCGCGCTCTCTCTCTCCCTCTCTCTCCCTCTCTCTCTGTGTCTCTCTCTCTCTCTCTACTTTTACCGAAGAGCTTTGTTTCCTTTTTCCTGTGTCTGCTGCTGGATGAATGCAAAATACACGCATTTGAAGGGATTTTTTTTTTTTTAAGGCTAACAGTTGGAGATCTAAAATCTTGCTCTTCTGAATAGCTTATTATGCCAGTCACTCAACACTCACTTTACGTAAAGAGGCATATACGGAACCAAGAATCCTGCTTTCTTAAAGCGAAAACAAATCAACAACCCAAACTCCCTTGACTCCTTTGACCCCCTTCCTATTTTATTTTACTTAACGATGAGCACTTACCCTGAGGTGTGCCATAAATGCTCTATTCCAAATATACAAAAGCCAACCACATCTCAACTGAGAATTAAACACTTTCAATGTCTTCAAATCCATGTCTCTGCTCCAAATCCTGATACAGAAAGTCACTGGCAGCGGTACAGTAGTTCTAAACAGCAGACATCTGATTCTTGACATTTAAAAATAACAATATTGGAAAAAAAAAAAAGGGAGTCTTTTTAAAATTAACTACAAACAGCTTGTGAGGAAGCACATCTCACCAATTGACTGTATTAACTGGAACTTGCAATGATTTCAAGCTACAGTATTTTATTTTTAAATCAATGTCAGACGGAGACCCAATACCTACAGACGTCTCATGTTCTGTATAATCGTGGCAATGGCCTAAGTGAAATGATTTCTAAGTGATAATTCTACAAAGAGCAGATCAGAACTTTTTAGTATTTAGAATTCCAGTATTGGTGAATATTAACCTATGCTCAGTCAAATTAAATTTGGGACATTCCAGCCATTCCATTGCTCATCTGAGATGGGTCACATTTCATGGACATGCATTCTTAACTGTGTGCACCCAGAGGAGGTCAAATGAATGCATACATTTGCTACAGAATAAAACAAATATTAAAACGAAAAAAATGCATTTATTTCTATTTCTGAAGCACATTACAGACTCAGACCCACAGTCAAGTTTTAGCTCTCCCAGTGACTATCCGTGAGTTCTTGGACAAATGATTTCAGCTTTTGTGCCTCAGTTTTGTCATCCATAAAATTGGAGTAAATAGTAATACTAATTTTACAAAGGTGTTTTGGGTACTAACTGAGCTGTTGTATGACTTCTGGAACATAATAGGTATATAGGATATGTCGCTTCCTCCCTCTGTTTTATATTTGGAAGGGGTAGGGATCAGGTGTAAATGGAGACATCCAGGCTTTGAAGGCAGACAAATCAGGTTTGACTCTCTGTGTTGCCATGTACTAGCTGTGTATCCTTGGGCAAGTGACTTAATCTAATTTACTAAATCTCAGTTTCTTCAACTATAAAATACCTCATAGAGTTTCAGAGAGCAAATTAGATAACATCGGAAAAGCATCTACTTTAAGCATGTATTAAATGGTAGCTCCAGGCTTTACAGCTCTTGAAAATGGCTGTAATTAGTGCTCTGCATATGTAACTTAGGAGTTTGAAGATGTGGACTGAGATCCCAGGCCTTCTTGACCAAGTGCCTTACTTTATAGTAGAAGAAGGAGACCCGGAGAGCTGAAATGATGGTTCTAAGCCCTATCATTAGTGAGTGATCACCAACTAGTTAGCGGCAAATAGGAACTAAAACATAGACCCTCTTATTTAAAGTTCAATGCTTTGTCCACTAAACTTTGTGACATTGAAATCAAACACATTTGTACATCCAGTTTCAATATTAGTTGATAATTAAAGCAATACAACTGGAAAAAAAAAAGAACTTATTTGTTCCCAAATTTGCTTCTAAGAATGAGCTTATAAATGAAATTATTCTATAGGAGCTGACAGGGACTGGCTAAACCTATCTTCCTAAGGGGAGCTTCTGCAGGACATAGATTCTCCCTTCCCTATAAAGCAAGAAGAGAGCTGGAAGGACATCCAGTTCTTAGGAGTTTCCCATCTCCTCTCTCCCCTTGTGAATGTCCAGCTTCTTCCTCCCTTTCTTTATATGAGCTCTTCATCTCAGCGCACTGGTTGGGAAGCACACACTGCTCTACATTTAGTTTATTTATTAAACATACTATGTCCCCACTTTGAAATACAGGATTTTTTTTTCAGTTTGAAAGTCTTGCACAGAACAGGAGCTCAATAAATGTCAATATTTGCTAAAGAAGACATGACTTGGAGCTCAGTTTATATTTCAAGTGTTGAACTAGCGTGTCTTAGAGTTAATTATTGCTCAATGAAGAACAGAAAATATTACAATTTTTTCAGTCTTTCAGTAACTCCAGAATTAAAGACAAAGGTGCTTCTGGTATCAAGTCAGATTAGCTATTACTCTCGGGAGGAAGGGAAGGAAATGGGATTGAGGAGGGTACCTGTGTGATCCATTGTAATTAATGTTTTATTTCTCTAGCTGGGTGATGTATAAGTGGGTATTTATTTTTTTCTTGATATCTTTCTGTAAGCCTCAAATATTTCATTAAAAACAACTAGCTTAAGTGGGAAGCAGCCTCATAGCACAGGGAGATCAGCTTGGTGCTTTGTGACCACCTAGAGGGGTGGGATAGGGAGGTGGGAGGGAGACGCAAGAGGGAGGGGATATGGGGATATATGTATACGTATAGCTGATTCACTTTGTTATACAGCAGAAACTAACACAACATTGTAAAGCAATTATACTCCAATAAACATGTTAAAAAAAAAAACTAGCGTAAAAGAAGGCAAACAATTTGAAAATAGAATTTCCAAATCTTTATGAGATCCAATAATGCTACTATACTAAATCCCATACTTAAATCTTCAAGCTTTCATTCTTATTTTACTGAAGAACTTGAATAATAATACGTTTACTTTAAAGATTTGTTTTCCCCCTTGCTCACCATTTCATGTCCTTGATTCCGGAGTTGTGCTGGGGTGTTTTGGAAAGAGCTATTTTGCATCAGATAGATCTAAGTCTAAAACTCAGTTCTACAACTTACTGGCCACATAGCATTATGACAATTGATATTTCTAAGCCTTGGTTTCCTCTCTTGCAAAAACTGAGAGTTATTATCTGTAGCTCTCAGGACTATTATGAGGATTAAATGAAATAACAAATGTGAAAATGTTTGCTGCAGTATCTGGTACATAGTAGATTTTCAGTTAATATCATTTTCCTTCTTCCTTTCCTTATCCTTCCGCTTTTCACCACTACTTGAGCTTTTAACTTCAAAAAGGTTATAAAAAGGAAAGGAAAATGAACTTAAGGTAGGAAGCAGGCAATTATGCTAGTATCATGAAAGCATTTTGTGACTAACAAAGGCTGGTCCTAGATCCAGGTACAGTATCCTTTTAAATTAGATATTTCTTATCCAATCTCATCACTACTTATTAAAGTTCAAGTTTTTTTAAAAAAATTGAATGTTTTGTTTTTGCCGCTAGTCACAAAACCTTCATAGACAAAAATGTATCCTAGGTTTTCTATCTCATTACACATCCTTTCTTCAAGACAGATGTTTTATCAAAATACTTTATTCTCAATAGCGGATGAGATTTATGTGCTTAAAGAATTGCTAAAGCTTTCAGTTGTAACCCTTGTATTGGTCTTTTCTATAAGTTAAGAGACTTGGGTTCTGGCCCTACCTCTGCCACATACTAACAGTATGACCCACTAGGCCTTTCCCTTTCTTTGAGTCTAGATTTTTACATGCTAAATGGATGAAAAGGTTGGATTCGATGATCCCTTTAGCTCTAAAATTCTGTTAGTGGTTCTTGATGACTTAATTAACACATGTAACAAGCTTACAGTAAATTAAACGATGCCACCTTCAGTAGGAAATACTGTGTTGTTTGTGAAAACTATCCACACAATAGTGGCCTCTTCTGAACTCTGGGAATGGGCCCTGGCACTGTCCTTGTCCAGTGACTGCCATTGACTGTCCAGTGACTGGAATATGTTCAGGGCTTGGTGGAGGCATTCCCAAGGGAGTCAGCTTTGTCAGAAGAAATCCAAAGAGAGCAACAAGATGAATGTCTTGGTGGAAGACTTTTTCTCTTGCATTTATTCTTAAGAGTGGGAAATGATTATGTCATGATTTTATAGTTCAGTGAAACCTTTTTTAAAAAGATGAGGATAGCAAGGGAGGGCAGAGAAAGACACTTTGAAAAGGAAAACTATGAGGATCCCTCTTATGGAAGGTTGTGTCTTGGGAAAAATGACAATACTAGAAGGAGGAGGTAGGGAAGAAAAAGACTCTTCCCCTGATATTATTATCCAGGTGAAATCTGTTTTAAGTGGATTGGAGGACAGTAGGAAAAATAGGAGACCGTGGAAGGGGAGGAGCGGCCTTGGGTCTGTACGTGTGTGGGATTTACATTCTGACACTAATTGTATTTTATTGTGCAGATGCTTCCCCTTCTTTTCCTCCTCTTCTCTGTTGTCCTGGGTCTCTGGAGCTGTGCCTGTCAGGTCCCCAGACTGTCTCCATCTCCACCTCCTCAGGGCGTAGGGCATCACCCCAACTCCCTGGGCTCTGGGGGGTGGGAACTTGGGTAGGAGTGTGATTAGTGTTGGTGGTGGTATAAAAATTGCAGTGGTGAAGAGGTAGATTAATTTTTCCAAACTAATAGCTTCAGACAGCATTTAAAATAATAATAATAATTTTAAAAAACTGAATAGATCTAATTAAACTCTTTCCAGAATTCCAAAGATCATTGTTGACTTTTGTAAAAAGGTGGATTTATTTTAAAATTCTGTGTAAACTCCCCTTTTCTCTCCTCCCTATCCCACGATCCTTCGGACAAAAGAGGAACACAAAACATTAATAACTTCTTGCCTTTAGGTAGGCGTGCTTTTCAAAGCACTTTTATATCTAGTATCTCAAGATAACTGGATGAGGTTGCTAGCAGGCTTGTTTCCTGACAGGAGCCCTCCGCCCCAGAAATGCTAAGTAATTCGCTCAGGTTCATATAGGGAATTCATAGTAGAGCCAAGACTAGGACCCAGGAGGAAATACCACACAATCAGCAGGTACAACACGTAAGCATCCATCCCTCCACATAAATGGTACCTGAAGGTACTGGCAGGAACGTTCCTGTTGACACGACTCTGACTTCACCATGGCCTGGTCCATGTTAACCGAGGCTTTCTGGTAAACCTCTCGGGCTCGACTCACGGTCAGCGTGGAGGACCAGGCGCTCTTCTTCAGCAGCGGCGCGTCTAGGGTGACGGGCAGGTTGGCACAGGTGGTGCACTTGACATCGTTGTTACTCCGGGAGGCCTTCACAGCCTGCTCGCTGATGGTGTTGTAGGCCTCCATGAAGTACTGGGAGGCCGAGCGGTCGGGGCACCTGCCCATGGTCATCACGCCCGAGGGGGCGTGGTAGATGCACATGTCGCCGTCGAGGTTGTCTTCGGAGCTCCACCAGCCCGGGGAAGCGTTGTTGCGGGGCTTGGGCTCGGGGCGGCGCTCCTTGCTCTTGCTGCGCTTGCCGTACCTCACGGTCTGCGTCTCGTCGGGGCTGGCCTTGCCCCCGTTGACGCTGCCCTTGGACGGCCCCTCCAGGGAGTGCGATTTGGTGAAGAGTTTCTGGACCGAGTGGACCAGGTGGCGGATGCGGCCGGGGCTATCGCTGCGGTGCTCCACGGCCGTGCGCTTGTACTGCAATGTGTGGTAGCCATCCCTGTTGAGAGGCAGCTGCCTCTCAAACTGGTCCAGGAGGTTGGCGGGGATGCGGTTGGCCTTGGTGGCCAGGGTGCGAGGCACCAGGGCGCACTCGTCCTTCAGCTCCTGCTGCGAGGTGTAGTGCCGGCGCGGGAAGGTGCTGCTGGCCAGCGGGTCGCTGAAGGGGCCCACGCACTCGGCCTGGAAGGAGGTACGCTGAGTGTAGTAGGGGTGGTCGGCCGGGTGGTGCTCCACCGGGCTCAGCAGGTATGGCTTGCGGTCTGCGTGGTGCGACAGCGAGTCACAGGCCGAATCGCAGGTGACTCCGTGGTGATGGCTGCGGCTGCCCGATAACCCTTTCATCGCTGATGGGGCGCAACCACGGGGGTCATGGACACCCGGTGGTTAGGTTCCAGACCCGTCTCCCGCAAGGACCTGGGGGAGTGAAGGAGAGGGGGACAATGGTTAGCGCTTCACTTGGTCGATAGACATTGCTCTCTTTCCACGTGTCTGCTACTGAGTTGGTTTTCTGGCAGAACTCATGACTCTCCCTAAAAGCAGCTTTAATGCATTGTTGGAAAAGCCCTGTTACCTCCGTAGGCCGGGAAAGCCCATGCCAGTCCTGTAGGAGAGACAGTAGGGGTGAAAACTAGTAAACCCGGAAAAGAACGTATAAAAATGCTGAACTATTTTTAAGTGACTTGGGAGAAAAACTGCCCCTCCCTCCAGGATTCCAATAACTGTATCTTTCCCCTGCTGCTCTCCTTTTATTCTTAACCGTATGTTAATCGTCAAGCTAGCAGACCGGAAGGGCTCACTTAATCTGGGAAGCTTTTGCGGATCCGCCCCCTGCAGAGAGAATTAGTTCCCCTCTGTGCTTGCAGGGCATCTACTGCACACTCTCCAGCTCCTCTGGAATGCTTTGTCCCATGCTTTCCCTGCTAGCTCAAGCTCCCTGAGGCTAGCTTACCTCTTAGCCACCATTACATCCTTTACATCTCCCTACCTTGTACTAGGTGGGCCACATAGACACACAGTAAGCACCCCATAAATGTGAGTGAAAAACATAAATAAAAGAGGCTACTGGCACCTTATAACTTTAGGATATATCTCTGTATCTTCTGTCACATACTTTCCCATTAGAATTCCGTGGTAACAATTACAGCAAACAATCCCACCGTGGTAATTAGAGTTGGAAAAACTAATGGTGTGGCAAATAAATCAGAGCTGTCGAGAAAATCTGCCCATGTATTTCTGTCATCAGAGAATTAAGAGCTTCCTGTCAACAGACTGAGAGCTGATGAAGAACAAATAAGCTTGAATTGGCTAATGTGAATAACAGGGCATCTCCTTTTGCTGGTTTAAAAGTTTCTGGTAAATATTTACAAGTGATGGCAAGATGGCCAAAGGAAAGGCTCTTGAAATGTTCCTGAGGACATGAAGGGCCTGAACCTAAGGGTCATGTCTGCCTGGGAGAGAAGGCGCCCTACAGATCCACCTGTGGGAAATCAGGTCATTCCAACCCTTCCCCGCGCTGTAGTACCAGAGGCTGCTGTTCTACTGGGCAGAGTACTTTCTTTGGACCCTAACAGAGAGAGTTCTTCAGTAGTTGAATGCAGTTCTCCTGACAGCCAGATTTTTTTTTTTTTTAAACTTCCCACAATACAAAAATTGTCATACGGAGAGCTGTCCGGAAAAGCCAATGTGACTTTCCAAACGTATCACCAACGTCATTTCAGATATTCAGATGGGGAGAGATAATTGGTTTAATTAAAAAAACAGAATGAAACACCCACATGTGGCCTAATGAAGAAAAGCACGGCGTTTTGTGGGGTCAGGACTCGTCTGTTCCATGGGACATACCGTGTGTGGGAGCGCCTGACGAAAATCTCTAAGCATGTTTTTTATGAAGCTCCTTTTCTCCTCCTCGTCTCTCAGTTTCTGGATTAATTGCTCGGGAAAACTGATGGGAGGTTTTAATCGCTGGAATCTTTTGAACTTGGTTAGTCTACTAAATTAGGGGCTTCTTGAGGGTAGAGACTATGTTTTTCGCATCCAGTGGCCAGCGAAGTGCTTGGCTGGTGGTGGGAACTCAGTAAAGCATTTAATCAGTGAATTAACGCATCAATGCAAAACTTCCCAGGGTGGTCCATCCTGTGGTTCAAGTCACATCTACTGAGTGAGAACAGGACTGTGTGACAAGGGAAGGGCCAAGGAAGGAAGGAAGGGACCATCTCTCAGGCATTTTAGGGACCAGTGGTTTTCAAGGTGAGGCAGGAGGCATACAGGTGAATGTGCCTTTTGCTACCCATTAGCCTTCCACTTCTGCCTCTCCACGACCCACCAATGAATATCTCACCTCTCAAAGTTCTCCCTGCCTTGGAGGTAAAATCTGGGAGTTTGCCTGGCCTGCTGACTACAGGATGTCCGGACTGAGGACAAACTGTTTGAAGGAGAGAAAGAAAATGACGCCTGAAGAGACAAAAAGGAAAAGCAGGACTCATGATACCTGTGGTTCAGGAAGAACCTGTAAATCGAAACTTGCCCACTGAGGACACTAATATAAAGGAAATTTTAGCATAAAATACCTTGGGACCACTTTTTTGTGTATGAAGTTACGATACCAAGAGTAGGCTGTGGCAAAGAGGGATCCAGAAAGATTAAATACATGTTTTCAGCAAAACTGTGGCACAAACTAATTTAGGTGGAAAAATCCATTGCATGAGAAAGTTTCTCTGGATAAAACAGGTCCCATTGAAGACATTTTTGCCTTTTAAATATAGACTTAAAAATAAAAGACAAAAATAGCAAACCAGTTGGATTATGGTCACATACTAAGTTTTATGATTACCTGTATCTCAATACATAAAATAATATGAAATAATGCTTCAACCTTTCCTTCTGAAGCTTCTAGGTCTTGGGTGGATTTTTTTTGCTAAATGTGGAGCTGGCAAGAGCTGAAAACATGAATTATACATATTTACTCCAAAATGTTGAAGATTATTTGAGATCATGTATTCAATATTTATGTAATTATCTTTAATCTGTGAATGGCATTTCATGTAAGATGATGTTGCCTGAGGACACGCAGAGCAAACAAAGAGGGTTTTTAAGGCCATTAATGATAAATTTGTTAAATGATGTAACTGATGATCATTTTTGTAAGTTAAACATGCACAGTGTGATTTTTACTGCAATTTAAGTGGGCTATTTTCAGCCTAGTGGCAAGCACTTATATTTTCATAGAGAGTAATAAATTACGTCAAGAATAAGTAAGTTAACTTTGGTCCTTCTTTACTCAATATTTTTAAAAGGATATTGAAATCTTGATCTTTTTCTCTGTGATATAGGCAAATAAGGTCATGAAAAAAGGGCAATAAATAATCATAAACATTTCTAAATGCTCCATCTAACTTTCTGGCTAAGGCCAGATAAATGACTTAATACCCTGGCCCTTTCTAGGGAAAATCTTACGTCTCTTCTACTCTCTCGTCTTTGAAAAAGGAAAATAGATTAATTTGTGATTATAAATTAAAGCAACACATTCAGTGACTTCCTGGTGAGGGGGGCAGATGATCTAAAACCCTCAATGGCTAAATAATAGCTGTGGCACCTACCAGCGACGTCCTGCTCTTCCGCCTTTTATTCTTTT
This sequence comes from Globicephala melas, assembly GCF_963455315.2. Classification (NCBI taxonomy): domain Eukaryota; kingdom Metazoa; phylum Chordata; class Mammalia; order Artiodactyla; family Delphinidae; genus Globicephala; species Globicephala melas. The sequence continues at coordinate 55,736,256 of NC_083326.1, forward strand.
TTTTTTCTTAAATTGGGGTATGGTTGCTTTACAATGTTGTGTTAGTTTCTGCCATACAACGAAGTGAATCAGCTATATGTATACATATATTCCCTGTTTTTTGGATTTCCTTCCCGTTTAGGTCACCACAGAGCATTAAGCAAAGTTCCCTGTGCTATACAGTAGGTTCTCATTAGTTATCTATTTTATATATCATAGTGTGTATATGTCAATCCGAATCTCCCAATTCATCCCACCCCCCTTTCCCCCCTTGGTGTCCATATGTTTATTCCCCTCATTCTTTATTTTCTTCTTTTGTTACTCATGAACTCCCCTCCCAGCCTACTTCTTTCTGTCACTTCCTTTTTTCCCTCTCCTAATTCACCTTCGTAAGTGGCAACCATGGACATCACTTGCTGCAGCCCGTGGTGTGACTAACACCATCCCGGGAAGAATTAACTGAGCGTCCCCCCCTTGCAAGGCTCAGTGTTTGCTGCTGCAGACAACCAAATGCAACCAGCAAATCCCTAATGGCCAAAGGGCTTATGACGTGCTCAGAGAGATGTGACCTAGACATGAAGAAAGATAAAGAACAATTCTTGTTACCTTCCACATTCTTGGAAAATGAAGCTGCTAGCTCCGGAAGAAGGTTTTAAGTGGCCGTAAAAGATTTCTGAAAATAGAAAGCGAAATTTTCTTTTGTACCTTCCTCTCTGAGCCAGGGTGGGAAGTGTGAGTCAATATGCCTTCGTAAGGGTTTCTATGACGACGGTGATCATCTCTCCTTTTTTCTTGTTCACTATGACTTCAAAATTATGTTTTGTTATCCTCCTAAGTTCGATTTTACCATCAGATGACATGTCCTGATGGTTGGCTTGGAAAATATGTTGGCTATATTGGCTACTGTGAGATGAGCTCTGAGTGTGAGATGTACCGCTTTTTACAGAGCTCTCACACCTGCAGCAGAAGCACTGCTGTCCAGATGATGACTAAAGCGAGAAAATCCAGCAAGAACTGTAAAGGAAATTCTCAAGGCAGGTAATTTATTAGCACCAAGGAAAAAGCAACCAAACCACATATTGGAAGATGCTGACAAGATGGAAAACAGTCTTGCGAAGCTGGCAAGTTCTTCTCTTGACTTCTGTGAGTGTCTTTATTTAGAGCTGCTGGGCTTCATTTTTCTTTACATGCAGAGAGAGGACCCACCAAAGGGTGTCCACTCTCTCCCTCAATCGGGAATGACAGCTGAACAATCACAACTTGCTTTAGAAAGGACAATGTGGGGGACCCTGCCCAGGAGAGCAGGAAGCACTGCGTTCTGGTTTAGGGAGGTACCAGGAAGAAGAAATCTCTATGAATGTTTTCAGGGTCAGGTCACTTTTTTGCCTCCCCCCCCCCCATTTACCTGTGACCTGCCCGTGCCAGGTTGCAACATTCAACTGCAGAGAAAGAAAGGATTCTCTTACTGAAGAGTCTAAAGCAGTCCCAGACTAATGGCTCGTTTCCTAGTCTCCCTAGATGTGCACAGGTGACTAATTCTGGCTAATGGAGTATAATTGAAAATGGCAGGTGCAATTTCTGGAAAATGACTCTAAAGGGAAGGGCATCCCTTCTTTACTCCTTCCCTGGCTGGAATTCAGACTTGAGAGCTTGGGGAGCAGTGATCTTGGACCATGAGGTGGAAGTTACAGTCTGAGGATGGTAGCAGCACAAGATAAAGGACCCGGCATCTTGTTTATGGGGGAAGGAATGGACCTTTATCTTTGTCTACACCACTGTGATTTGTTTTCTGACCCTTGCATTTGAACCAAGTCCTAAGTGAGATGGGTAGTCAGGGCTGAATCCTGGAGAGATTTGCCAGCTATGCTATAATACACAGGACTTGACTTTGCTGGTGGTGGTCACATCCGTGAGACCAATTTAAACCAGGCAGCGACACAGCCACGCTTATACTAGAGATTTCCCTGGCTGTACTTAGAGGATAGGTTTAGGGGTGGGAACAAGCAAGAAGATCTAAAGGAAGCAATTATTTCTTGCTTGGGCAGTTCATGAGAGAAGACTAAAAGGGAGTTAACAGTAACCCCCGAAAGGGTGAGAATGTCCTGGCCGATGCGGGCAGTGTCTCCCACTTCAGACCTTCTGCCCACATGTGTTTCCACTACAGACTAAACAGGGCACTTTTCCCAGGCAGAACAAAATTCTATGCAACATGGATGCAGATTTTTTATTCGTAATTTTTTCCTCTACTACTAATAAACCCCCATTCTATTGAGAATTTGAGAATAAAGAATGATAGGAATGTTTAACAGGTGCATGATTTTAAATAATTTTTATTTTAAATAAGGGAATGGTTCTCATTAACATACTACTAACAAATGAAGTCATGCCATTTTAGGGTGAACAGAAACATACGTGAGTTAACTTTGCCCAAAGGCCCACTTTGGGGATATTTTCTCACTTTCTGAATTTGTAGCTGCAGAAGATAACTGAATGCCATTTTCTTTCACTTTTTCAGGCTTCCCCACTCAATGCTTTTCATGTACTATGTATCAGTACTTAAAATTGTACAAATACCATTAGAGCGCCTTTGAATAAGCACAGGCTGAAATACACCAGTTCTATTACTCAAAGCACAAGGCTAAGCCGTTTTATAAACGCAGAATGTATTTTGGCTTTTCATGAACATTAATTGCTATCCTAATCATCTGTAGTTTGATTTTGTTTGTGCATACCTCCTTCAATCAGTCTGCTGCTACAAATAAATGCCTTTGGAACATTTCCCTTTCAAAAGATATGGTGTTATACAAAAAACAAAACAAATGAAACAAGAACCCAGGCCTCCTCCAATTTGGTCACATTGGTAGCACAATTGCCATTGCCTCTGTCTTCATACAAAGCTTTCAAAAGTGGTTTCATTATGGTTTTTGAGAATAAAAAGGTGAAGAGTAGTGTTCCTTGAGAAATGGTTAGGAAGTCGTCATTAGTACTGGTCTATACTTACTGCTGGTTGGGTGAAAGAACACAGGGCTTAGGAGTACATTTATAATGTACTGAAGCAGTACATTATAAAACTTCCTAACATTATTTTGCATTGACACAGGTGGGAAGGTAGCTGTCCTGACTCTATGTGACTTTGGAGATGTGCTCCCCATGGGATTACCCTCATTTGGATCATTCTAGAAGAGGGTGTGATTATCTCAGCTAAGTCTGCAGATGGATTCCGCTGGGAGTCGCTAAGAGAATGTGGTCACCTTGACCAGCCATGGCCATCAGCTCTTTAGGAGACACTGTGGGCAGGGGGATACCCTATCCTTATGGGGATAAAACAGATAATCTGCAGAATTTTCACAGAAAAGAGCACAAACCATGAGTGTCTACTCCAAAAAAAAAAAAGGCCGAGGAAAACATGCAATCCATTGACTAATCTAGGAGAAACAGGAATGATGATAGAATTAAACGGTTTAATGGGATATAAAGACAACCATGATAGAAAACATAACGACTGATACAACACGAGGCAACTTGAAAAGAAGCAGTGGAAATAGCCTCTGATGAACACGGAGTTATTTTTGTCTACATCTCTTGTCACTAGCTGAATAGTCCCGTGAACATGTTTGGCACATTCTAGACAACTTGTTTCACAGCCCGACTCCTGTCTGTCTATCTATTTTTTACCTGAATCAAAAGTTTCCTTTCATAAATTCCTTTCTTTTAAATGCTGTTGCTTTGCTTACCAAGTTTGCTGTACAGATCTACTTTACCAAGTGCTAAGGCCCAGAAAGTACCTATAGTGGCCCCCTTTTGCGGTAGCCGTTCAGCTGACACCTGTTTTGGGGAATTTTTTCCGCTGAGCTCAGCATCTGCTGACGCTGTCCTGGCCAGGAATGTTGAGGCAATCACCATATCCTCTGAGCTGAGTGAACTGGGTTCGCAGACCCCAGCTCAGGGGCATCCATGTGGAGGCTTAGCTGAATCAATCAGATGCCGGCTCCTGGAAATTTAAATGACGATATTCCTAGAGTCACTGAACCCTGGTGAGCTTATCCGCAAGGTCAAGTACAGGAAGGGTCAATGTTGGCACCTCCGGAAGCCAGAGTCATGTGCTATTTCAGAGTGTGGGGCAGCAGAAATAAGGGTCCTGCAGAGGGAGCGTGTGAGAAGAGAGAGGAGCAAACATACAGGGAGAAACAGATCCAGACTCCACGTAGCCCTGGGAAAGAAACAGAGAGGCTGCCTATCAACTTCTTAGGCCTGGCCAGGCCCAGCTCCCTGGCCACAGTGGCTTGAGACCCTGTACTGTCTGTTGCGGAACCACGGGAGGCCCACTAAAGCTTACTCATCCGAGTAAGGTTTACCCTTCTGCCCAGCTGGGCAGCTGCAAGCGTATGAGAACCACCACCCAGGAGAAAAGGGAACCCTCCTGCACTGTTGGTGGGAGTGTAAACTGCTACAATCACTATGGAGAACAGTATGGAGGTTCCTCAAGAAACTAAAAATAGAACTACCATACGACCCAGCAATCCCACTCCTGGGCGTATATCCAGACAAAACTATAATTCAGAAAGATGCATGCACCCCTATGTTCACAGCAGCACTAGTCACAATAGTGACATAGAGACAACCTCAATGTCCATCGACAGAGGCACGGAGAAAGAAGATGTGGCACATATACACAGCGGAATACCTCTCAGCCATAAAAAGGAACGAAATAATGCCATTGGTAGCAACATGGATGGACCTAGAGATTATCATACTAAGTAAGTCAGAAAGAGAAAGACAAATATCAGATGATATCATTTATATGTGGAATCTAAAATCTGACACAAATGAACCTATCTGTGAAACAGAAACGGAATCATGGACATAGAGAACAGACTGGAGGTTGCCGAGGGGGAGGGGGTTGGGGGAGGGATGGAATGGGAGGTTGGGGTTAGCAGATGTAAGCTTTTATATATAGGAAGGATGAACAACAAGGTCCTACTGTAGAGCACAGAGAACTATATTCAATACCCTGTGACAAACCATAATGGAAAAGCATATGAAAAACAATGTATATATACGTATAATTGAATCACTTTGAGATACAGCAGAAACTAACACAACATTGTAAATCAACTATACTTCAAAAAGAAATAAACCAATAAAGCCTCCTCTTAAATGTTCCCTGTGCCAAAGGACATATGGAAATGAGCGGCCTTAAACTCATTTATGGTCTAGTTGAGAAAATAAACCACATAAATATAAAATAATCAAGAATAGTACAAATTGGAATCTAATCAGGCTCTAGATTGTGTGGTCTGTGTTGTATATGTAATGCATCAGGTAAAAAGCTTTTAAAAAAAAACAAGTCTAGAAGGTGCAAAAGTTAAGGGATGCAAAGACATCTCAGTTTGGGAGGTTTGGAGAGTCCAGAGCAGCACAGTCTTCAAAGCTGAGGCTCTTAGGATGATGTGCAAAGCCTGCCCTGTGTTTCGTTCAGGTCTAACCATTCCATTTCTCCTTTGGCTTTTTAATGCTTCCGTGTCGTTCATCTCCGAGGATACGATGCAGATGTGAGTCAGATCGTCTGAGAGCTACAAACTTGACCTCATTGTTAAGGCCTCCCACTGGACTCCTTTCCCTGAACTCTCTTTGATATTAAGCCTGTGTAAGGAAGTTATAAGAAGCTGATATGTATACTTGTGTGGTTTTTACTGTCGGGATGTCATCCACCTCTGCAAAAATTGTCTTCTGAATGTGGTGTGATGAGGAAATCCCTCTCAGGTCTTAGTATGAGCAAAACTGTGTGTTTAACAACTGCCAGGTACTGTTAACATCTTGCAGGTACTGTCACTCTTGTCAGATAAATGCCTTTCCATCTATATTTGAATCCCGGGAAGTTTATTGGGAAATTTGCAATAAAATAGTAATGGTTATTGCTTTTCTACTTTTATTCTACTTTCATTGTTTTCTCTGGCTGTGTACCTTATCCCTTTTAATGATGATATATGTAATCACGTAGCCTGCTTTGATCTTTTGGGGGGATGGAAAATCTATAGCCAGGTATCTCTGTATTATGTAAAATACAAACACTTGGCTAATATATTTTTTCCTTCCCTTGATACCATCAACTGACTGTAACAATGCTTCTCAAAGTTGAATGTGCAGGGAATCAGCTGGAGGACTTAAGACACAGATTGCTGGACCCAATCCTGAGTTTCAGGGGTGGTTCCCAAGAATTTGCATTTCTAACAAATTCCCTGATGATGTTGATGCTGGTTGAGGAATCACAGTGAGAACCACTCAACTAGATGCCCTATTTCTTACATCTGTGATTCTTCCTGGGATGCACGTGGTCCTTCCCTCCATTAGACTAAACTCAAACTTTTTCTTCAAGCCCCAGCCCTGTTGTCACTTCTTTGGTGACGCCTTTGCTGAACCCAGGGGGGCAGAATTGACAGCTGCCTCATGTATTTTCTCATGCACATCATCCAAACTGCCACCAGGCACTGGAAATGTCTGTGGTCATTTATTGCCTTTTATGCGGATCTCTCCCAGGAGACCACGGGATTCTAGTGGGCATAAGGGGTCTCGCTCATTTTCGTATAACCATTTCCTGGGAAAGTCCCCGTTCCATAGGATGTACTCAGTAAATGTTAGCTGAATAAATACATGAATGGGAGGTCTCCTGTTTCAGAAGCACAATATTTTTTTTTTCAATTTTGAGAAACACAATATATTTTTAAAAATTTTTAATTGAAGTATAGTTGATTTACACTGTTGTGTAAGCTTCAGGTGTACAGCACAGCGATTCAGTTATACACACACACACACACACACACACACACACACATATATTTTCAGATTCTTTTCCCTTATAGGTTATTACAGGATATTGAATATAGTTTCCTGTGCTATACAGTTGGTCCTTGTTGGTTATCTATTTTATACATAGTAGTGTGTATATGTTAATCCCAGCCTCCTAACTTAGAAACACAATATATATTTTTTCCAGTCCAGGGCACCACATTGCATTTGGCAATCTGTATTTTTTAATTTATTTATTTGTTTTTGGCTGCATTGGGTCTTCGTTGATGTGTGTGGGCTTTCTCTAGTTGCTGCGAGCGGGGGCTGCTCTTTATACGGTGCTCGGGCTTCCCACTGAGGTGGCTTCTCTTGTTGTGGAGCACGGGCTCTAGGCACGCGGGCTTCAGTAGTTAGAGCACGTGGGCTCAGTAGTTGTGGCGCACAGGCTCAGTAGTTGTGGCTCACAGGCTTAGTTGCTTCATGGCATGTGGGATCTTCCCGGACCAGGGATCAAACCCGTGTCCCCTGCATTGGCAGGCGGATTCTTAACCACTGCACCACCAGGGACATTCAGAAACACAATGTTTTTTATGTAAAAAAGGTGGTAATTTATAAATAAAATGACTGTCTTTGTCCTGGGAATAACGTGTCTGTGTGTGGGCACTGTGCGAATCGTTCTGTGAGTGGAGTCTCATGAAGACTGCAGATGGATGCCTACTTTGCCGTCCCATCCATGGCACAGGGGCTGCATCCATCCTGCGGCTCAGGCATCCTCCTCGACCTTCTCAGCAATTAGAGGCTCTGGAGCTACCATGACAACGATGGGAGAAAATGTTGGGAGACTCCATGTCAAATTCTCTGCACATCTTGAAGATGGGAGAACTCTCTGGTTAGAACCTGTCTGCTGATACATCGATGTCACGAGGAGGAGCCCTTTTCTCTTGCTGAGGCGGCTTCCAAGGGACTCAATAAGCTACAGAATGATCTCACTGGTATTTCTGAATTCTGTGAAATATAAGCTGCACTTTATAGAGGCCTATGATGGGGCAGGAACTCAGTACGGATCCCATTTGAACACTTGCAAGCTTGGCATGATTTCTCCCCTTCCCACAGATGAAGAGACTGGGGTTCACAGAAGTTGAATGGCTTTTGCCCAGGGAGCACAGCCAGTAAGCAGCTAAGCTAACACTTGACCCCGGGGCTGTGAGACTTAAAGCACTTGTGCTTCCGGCCCTATGGACAGCTCCAAGAAACTTTAGGATGCTGGGGGCAGCACAGCAGGGACCAGCCTGCCGTCAGTGGACCTCCACAGCTTTTGGACTTTCCTTTGAAGAAAAGTTTAGCTGCTAAAAGAAAAAAATGATAAGAAAAAAGATAATACGTACTATCATACTTCATCATATCAATTATTTTTGATATAAGAAGACCCATCCAGCTTAAACATCTAAGAAGCATTTAATAAGCTAATGAAGAAACTGCCCCCTGGGCATGCACATCCTCAGGTGTGACTAGGTGGCCCTGAGATCTTGTTCAGGACTCAGCAGCTTTATACACATCATAGATGTCAGCCTGTGAATGTGCTGAGCCCAGGGCCCCAGCTACCCGTGCCCCCTTCTCCCCACCTCACCTAGACCTTTGTATATTATGTGGATAATGTCTTCAACCTCAATACAGAAGTGAGCCAGTGCAGACAATCACTTCTCAGTTATCTCTAGAAGCTAATAAAAGAGCTAACAGTCACGTATTCCTTTTTTCCCAACAACTATGTGTTGCATATATACTAAATGATGGTTCAGTTCTAGGAACCGAGGACTGCGTCATGAACACAACTCAAAACGCCCATTCCTTCATGGAAAGTACATTCTTGTGTTGGGAGACAATAGATAATGTTTAAAATAGTGGTAATTGTATTATATTGTCCGTTAGGCGATCATGTGTAAGACACTGGCTTATTTCTTAAAGAGGTAGTTCAGCTAAGTTTATACCTGTTAGTATATTTCAGCAAACATTAGGCAGATGGGTCTATGTGCCGGACCCTGCCCTAGGCACTCTAGAGGCGTCATCCACCTAGCTATCACAGCAGCCCTAGCAAGTAGGTACTCTTATTGTCTGCATTTCCCAGAGGAGGAAAATGAGGCACGGAGAGGTTAAATGATTTACTCAGAGTTAAACCAGGAAGTCGAATCCCAGCACTTGCACTGTGCACCCCTACGCTATCAATGACAAAGTTCGTCTTTGTCACTCAACCACAGCGATGGGATGTCACCGAGGCTGCAGCATAGGTACACATTGTGTACTGCAGCACACCTGCAGGGGGCAAGCTGATGTGTGGTGTGGCAGCCCTGTTGCTTTGCTATCACTGACGTACTTTTATTTAAATACACAGTCCCATAAGCATACTTAAAAAGAGGACCCAGGAGAAAAATCACGCATTCCAGCATCATATAGAAGTAGGATTGTTCATCTGTTGTTATTATCTCATAAGACAATAATTTCAACCATGGAAATTGCATACAGATTTCAGAGACACAGACATATACTTAACATATATATTACCTATACTTGTAGATAGGCCATTGAAAGGGAAAATTGCGAGAAACCTAGGAGAATTTACGAACTTCTTCATGAAAGACGCCTTTTTTCTCTTCACATCTCTAAACTTAACCTGGAAATTTTCAATTTCTGCATGGCTTCTTCTCCGCACCATCTGCTAATGCTGGCACGGGGCGGGGGGTGGTAATTCCCTTCATTCAGGGAGGCAGCCTACGCTACAGTGATAAGCAAAGACCCAAAAGACAAATGAAGGAAATCAGAGGGGGGAGAGAATTCACAATCAACTCTTCACTGGACTGGTATCCCATGAGTGGTCCCTGCTCTAACCACCACCCATGGCAGCTTTCCTTCTGATCACTGAGCGGTGTTGTTTCCTCTACCTGACTCTGTGTCAAGACACAATTCCACTGAAGGAGGATTGTAAGTTTCACTTTCCAGCCAGATAAATGGGCAGCTTAAAATTCCAGCCCAGCAGATCTGAGAACGAGCAAGGGTGGTGAGTGTGAGACCCAACTGTGTAAGCCAGATGGGAGGTGGCTTCAAATGGGAATAGGAATGTTAAAAGGTTGCTGCTTGCAGGAAAATCGTTCATTTTAGACTCCAAGAAAACTTTTGGATGAAACGAGATTCAAAACGGGGACGCTTCTGCCCTACTACTTATTCTCTGGACCCAAGATGCCCAGGGTTGGTCAGATTTCAGAAAACGTCCTTGCTGTTGCCCTGAGCTTCTAGCATGTAGAATGTTTAACTGGAAACAGGGCATCTTCTCTTACTATCCCACTTTTTGCTTTTATTTGCTTTTTTTGCTTGTGTGGGCTTAGAAATGCATTATTTTTTTTCCTCTTTCTTTTTTTGTCTCTCCTTTAGAGAAGGCTATTTTAGGAGAAAACAGCTGTATAAATTATAAGAGTTCACCTGTTATGGTCCTCAGTCTACAACTGGCAGCCACATAACTGGTTTTCAACATGGTCAACATCCTGTGTCCTTTGGATGAGGAAATCCCTTTAGAATTGTTTAAGTTTTCTATCAACCTTTATTTTTATTTATAGACCCTGAGCATTGCTCTGGGTCACCGAATGTAAATGAAAAAACCTGAAAAATTAAGCTGTGGAGAAACACGTTTATAAGGACAAACGTGAATTCTATGAAAAGGGTTGGAATCCAATAGCAACTAATCACAGCGTAAAACTGGATCCATGGGTAATGGAGGGCTGCCCTGGGGAAAGCGTCTTCTCTATGCCCAAGGGAAAAGAGCGCAGGAAGGCGAGATGGACAGGGAATCTGTTACAGGCAACACAGTTTGTCTCTCCTGTGGGTTCCTGGAAATTCGAGGTAACTTACGGCACTTGGGTAACCACCAGCACAGGACAATGCTGTTCTTCATCTGAGCCCACAGGTGCCCTGCCCAGGGACCAAACCATCTCTCCTCCGTCCACCACTGAGTCCTGGACCTGGGCAACTCATGGCCCCTTGGAAAGAACCGCATTTCAGTGCTTTCTAAGCATTCACCTCACTGAAGGCTACTTATTTGCACATTATTCTGTCTTCCGCCCTAATGTGAACTCCTCAAGGGATCTGACTGCTCGGCATCTAACCCAATGCCACGCACGGAGTAAGTGCTCAATAAATGTTGAATGGATAAAACAAAAAACCCCATCAGTTTGCTGGCTCAGTTACATGTCCCATAAATGCATTTGAGTGGATACTCCAAGACTTGTGAAAGAGGAACGGTACGCCTTCAGGAAGCAGGAGGAACGACACAGATTAGATGACGGGTTAGAAGAAAAAAGAAATTTGACTCCGGAAAACTATTTTCTCCAATGTGGGAGTTTGTTATAATGGGATCCTGCCTTGGACATCCCTTATTCGTCTTGTGGGTGCTGAGAACAAAACGGGCAAAGGAGAAAGATTTAGAAATGGTAAAAATGATTTTCAAGTCCCACTGCCTCTTCCATTCACTGCCTCCACCTCTTCTTCCTATTCCTCCAGAATGATCTTCTCACCTCCTAGTCTGATCACGCACCTTCCCTGCCCAAAACTATCTCCATTCCCATCAACGTAAAGCCTGACCCCTCGTGTAGCCTGACTGCACAGCCCCTCGGGGCTTTGATATGAATATCCCCCAGCCTCACTTCTATGCCCTCTCACCATCCCCCAGGCTCTGGGCTACAGCCCCCAGACCACCTGTGGTTTTCCTTACCCATCCCACTCTTCTGTTCTTTATGACTTTTGTGTGGTGCTTCCTTCCTCCACTTGGGGAATGCCCTCCGATGCCTAGTAATTCCTATTCGTCCTTCAGAAGTCAGCTGCTTCCCTACCCCACCATCTTATTCACCTCGCACAGCACCGTGTTGATGAAGCTCAGCGATTGTTCCGCAGCCATCTTTCTAGTTACCTCCTCTCCCACTGCGGGGTGGCTTCCGTTACTCTTAAGGCCGATACACTCTCCAGTTTACAGCCGCTCATCTACAATGAGCTTTATAATCTCCTAAAAATATAAAAGCTGGACCACATGGAGGGAGTTAGGAGCCGCTTGCCGAGGGACAGTGGGCTGCATGCCCCTGGCTCTCAGACCCGTGATCTCGGGCTGTCTAAGAGGTTGATTCATCTCAGGCTGTAGCTCTGACAGGGACGAAGGATCTGACAGCCTCCTGTGGGTCCTCCTATGTGGCAATAGTTTACCACTTGCCTGGGGTGTTTCCCACCCTATTTTAACTTTTCTGCTCAGCCTAAGAAATCTCCCCGTTTGTTTTGTTTTCTCGGAAAATAAGAGCGGGTTGTTTTGCTTGTTCTTAGCAATTAGATGGAAGCAGCCCACACGTATGAAATAGGAGTTAAACGCTAGAACTAGGATTCAGTTGCCAAGGAATCATGAGCTGAGGAAGGAGTCTAAGAGGGGCGCCCCAAGCTCCCAATGGGCCAGCAGTGTCCTAGGGCGTCCACCGCCCACTATGGGCTTTCTTCTTGCTCTGTCAGGATTCATGTGTGGGCTTCCTATCTTTCTGCTCAACCAAGCCCTCTGAGAACAGAGGATGGTGTTCATCTTTGCATCCCTAGGACCCAGCCCTGGAGCTGGCTCAGAGCACAGTACCCCAGCACTGACATATAACGAGAAAGTTATTTCCACTTCAATTCTCTTACAATCCATTGAGTTTAGTCAAAGCAGAAACATCTCTGTTTATTGACGGTATGTTTTTAAATCTCTTTTTGCTTTTCCTCCCTTTTAAGCAGGCTTCAGCAAACACAACATCTACCTAAGTGATGAACTTGTTTTGTTTTGCTTATTCTTAGTTTCATGGTTAACTTCTGTTGGAGGCAAGGCGAGTGGAAGTGACATCAGACTTCTTTTGAAAAAGATAATGTATTTAAATTGAAAATGAGTCTACTTGTAAAAAAATATTAAGTAAAAAAATAACACCAGGAGAAGCAGATGTGGCAAAAATCATGATGGTGGTGTACAAATGATGGATGTTTGGAAAACGGTGGCATACAGCTAACGCTCGGTAATTGTTAACTGAATGGATAAACGGACCTCTCTCACATCTCCCCTCTTCTTTTGACTTCTCTAACTTCCACGTCAGATCTGGCTCTGGCTCTAGTTTGTATGACAACAATGATCTCCTATTCTGAGCTCTATTCCTGCCTCTACCCTCTGCTCAGCTCCCCGAGGCGCGAGCCTCACCTACTCACAGACGTTCCATGGTTCCTTCTTGCTTATAAAGCCTTGACTTCAGACATTCAAGACCCTTGATAACCTCGCTCAAATCTATTTCCCAAACGCATCGGCCCAAGCTCCTCTGCATAAACTGTGTGGGTATTTGTTATTCCTAGAATATGCTTGGTATCTTCTTGGCCTGAAGACTCTAAGTGGAAAACCCTCAGATTCCTACTCATCCTTTAAGACCCATTCCAACTGTCCTCCCTCCATGAAGCCTTCTTTGTTCATTGCATCTGGGGGTGATCTGCCTCTTCTCTGAGCTCTGACAGCACTTTGCTGTATGTGTACATTATATGTAAGGTATTCGTTCAGTGTTTTCCTAAGTGCCCTGTTTTCTCTTTCGGATTGCAGGCTCTCAGAAGGCAAGAACCGATTCTTAGGCATCTTTCTGACCTCGCCCTATTTTTGTTGACTAAATACCTTACTGACTGAAATTAATAAATAAATGGGGACATCTGGGAATATGCCGAAGTAAGGAAATGCAGAAAATCAGCGCACTGCTTACTCCCCTGAGTAAATGCAAACTCAGCAGAAGGGAACGCTCGCTAGGAATTTAAATGTGGCAATTCAGCCAATTTGTCTAAATCTGCCTCCTTTAAAAAAATGATCCGTAATAATATTAAAAATAATTTTTCTAATGAACATTATTTATTCAATATAATCTAGTCCAAATCTTCCCATTTTAGAGGCAAGAAAACTGCGATAACACTATGAATATAATATATGGACATATATACACTTATATATGACCAGCCCAGTGTTCACACTGCAAATATGCACAGGGAAAAATGGCCCGTTGGTTCTTTGCAGAATGTGTTTCAAGCCGCAGAGGAATCACACCCTTTAAAATTCCCTTAACCTAGATACAGCCATAAACAAGAAGAGGCGTATTTGTACCACGTGGCCTGCTCCTCTGGGTCTGATAGTGTTGGGTGTTTATAGGAACACTGGAGACAGCTGGGCTCGTTACGCTCACCATTCCTTCCAGGTGGAGTGATATTATCACAGAACACATTTCAAAGAAAATCCTTGTATCCTAGCTGCCTCTGACCTTTAATTGTTGCTTTGTTTCATACCAGATGCCTCATTAGAAAAATAGCGATACTGAAATGGCAGAAGTAACAGTAAGTAACATTCGTATGTCAGGAACTATGCAGCAAAAAACACACAAGACAAAAAAAAAAGAGATTATCCCGTGGCTGACTATTGGCCTTAGTGAAATTTTACTGGCATGATTTCCCAGAGAGAGATGGGTCCCTTTCATAAGGAAACACCAGTAATAAAGCCTACAGCTCTGAGCTGGAGGAAAAGTTTTCCTTCCTGACCCTCATCTGGTGAGAATTCCCCTTCGCTCCACTTTATACCAACAGAATTGAGGGGATCCACTCTCAGGCACAGTGTTTAGGTTACGTGTGGACAAATTCTCTCCGTAACCAAAGGCTGTGAAGGATGACACATGAGATCAGAATCCTTTTGCAGGGTGCTACCCAGACAGATGCTAAACAGGGCATCTTGCTCCATAGCCATGGGACTAAGCAGTGCAGGGTAAGATGGAGAACAGATCTGGGTTGCTCGGGGGTCAACAGTGGTAATATGGTCCAGTAGGTGGCACTAGACCTGGTGAAATCTACAAACACTGCAGCAATGCTGGCTTGGCCTCAGAATGACCTCAAACTTTAAGGAAATATAATTTTAGGAATTTTATTTATTCTTCTGGGGTCCTCAAGCTTGGGGTTAAGCCGAGGTTAGGCTGGGCCTCTGAGGATGCTGCTGGAAAAATGGAGTCCATGGATTTCATCTGGTCCTGCCTCCAAACTTCAGTCTATAGAGTCCGACCGTAAAGGCATCCATCATATGCATTCTTGGAGCTGCCATTCAGTGAGTTTTCAGTGATGATTAAACAATCCATTCAAATTGGGAGAAAATGCACTTGATCTTTTTATAGTTTAACCACTTAATGAATCAGCACTTGGAAGAGGCAGACCTCATAATTAAAGCAAAACTGTCAAGACTAAATATTTTGTTCTTACAAAAGAGGATAATTTCTATAATTCTTAGCTGTTAATGCATTTAATGTTAGTCACTCCTTAAAAAGACTTGGGATTAGTCTTTCAAGATACACTTTGGTTCTGGCTCACTTATCCCTTGCACATAAAATAAAAGAGGAATAAAAACATGAGCCTTACTCACTTGGTAGATAGAGGTAAATGCGTTTTCTGGAAAAATTGAAGGTACATGAATTTGCAAGGTTTCTTGGAAAAGACGAACTCTGTTATTCTTTATTATTATTAACTCCTAATACTATCTTTAATCTCTGTTCCATTTTCTCTGGATAGTCTCACCACTGACATTATAAAAATAAATCAAGAGAGTTGAAATGTATAGGCATCAAGGGAGGGGCCAAAGGACGAATAGAGATAATTTGGAAATCACTTCTACCAATACCAATATTGTACACAAGTTTTTAAGTAATTGTAGTTTATTGGTGGTCATTTCTTGGTGCCAGGGAAAACATCAAAAGGAGGTTCTGCTAACAACATTATAAATCAACTATACTCCAATAAAAATTAAAAAAAAAAAAAGAAGTTTCTGGTAAATGTCCATACCCTTCCTGACTTTGTTCAAGCTTTTGTCTTTTAAAAATAATCCCCATTGCTCCTCTGGCCATTTCCAATACCTTGTTTGTTAAAAACCTCAATTAGCCAATGATGTAGGCTAAGGAATTTGGAGATAGAAAGGACCACAGAAACAGCTGGGCTAGAATTTCCCCAAAGTCGTTTTCTGTGGCTCTCTAATCCTGAGAGAGATTCCATGAGGAAAAAAAGAAAAGAAAAAAAGAGAGATTTGGTGCAATATATTTGGGGGAAGCTGGCTATTATATCCTCTTTTTAGACGTTCACAAACCCTTTAGCCTATTAAAGGCTG
This sequence comes from Globicephala melas, assembly GCF_963455315.2. Lineage (NCBI taxonomy): Eukaryota > Metazoa > Chordata > Mammalia > Artiodactyla > Delphinidae > Globicephala > Globicephala melas. Next base: position 55,752,217 of record NC_083326.1, read on the forward strand.
TAAAGTTTTTCAGTAAAGAAACCTTTTTAACATTTTTACCCCAGCATTTCGTAAAACTGTCTGGTCACTGAATCTTTTGAAGACTACCTCTTGCATAGCACAGGGAGATCAGCTCGGTGCTTTGTGACCACCTAGAGGGGTGGGATAGGGAGGGTGGGAGGGAGACGCAAGACGGAGGGGATATGGAGATATATGTATATGTATAGCTGATTCACTTTGTGATACAGCAGAAACTAACACACCATTGTAAAGCAATTATACTCCAATTAAGATGTTAAACAAAGACTACCTCTTGCCATTTTTCAGAATGATCAGACTGCAGAGCAGACCTGAGGAATCGCGGGTGGGGGATGCCAAGTCCCCCGTTTCAGAAGAAGAAGAAGAAACAGCACAATTCACCCCTTTTCCACCTAAACCACGTTGACCCATGAGAACTTTGGGTGAGTATGGACAATAGGACTCGAAGCTGAAGAGAACTTAGTCTAGCTTCATTAAAAAGAAAAACAAAAAAAATTTAAAAAAACCTTGAACTCTAGGAAGTTTACTTGATTTACACAAAGTCATGAGTGAAACAGTGTCCGTGTCTAGAATCTATAATTTCCTCACTTCCGCTTTCTCCTTCCCCCTTCAAAAAGTGCTCTTTTCGCTACATGAGGACATTTTTCTGAAATGATCATACCGCGCTCTTTGCTTTATCTTAGGGTGAATCTTTTTTCTTAGTGCAGTAGAAACCCTTTTCACAAAACACCTAACTCACTTCCCAGCTTAATGGACCCTGTTCATCCTCTCTGGAGAAACAGCCAGGCTGCCCACGGCACAAGGAACGCTCACACTATCGAGCTAGTTTAGAGCTTTTCTAGACTTTTGCTCAAATCTATTTACGTTAGTCTAACGTGGCATTACGATTACTTAGTTCAATTACGTATTACAAAGAGTGTTGAACTATGAATGCAGAAAAGCCATTTCTCTAAAATCTCTTCAAAAAAGAGTTTAAAGAAATGGTTTCTCTTTCAATTTAGAAAGCTTTGCGAAGGTTGACAAGACAAAGTGTTGTTAAAGATTGCTGCCAAAGTAGTTGTGGGTGAGACAAGTGTAAATCATGGAAAAAATAATGACAATTTAGAAGGCTGCTGCATTCAGATGGTTTTGCACATCGCAACCTAAAGAAAACCAAAAGCAGAATTTGTAGGTAATACGTCATGAATGTGGTTCATGTAGGAAAGACGGCTTGGAACTTCAGTCAATAGATTCATTTAAAAAAAGGCCGTGATGCCTCATGAAAGGTTAGTGAATGAATAACCATTTACAAGTTTTAAGTCAAAACTAAATGTTTGAGGGCAGTGTTTTTAAATGACTCTTTGCTTTACCTAGCCTTGTAAAATAGGTGACTACCAGTATAAACAAACAGTTTAGAGGGATTGTTATTATGCGTCTAAGCATTAAAAAAATACTTATTTAAAGTGCTAGGAAACCGCCCCATTCCTGTGTGGCAGGTTAAAATTCTGAATTGCTCTGTGTTGTATTTTCTCTCTCTTGATCCCCTGGGTCCTCTGACCATTAAAACTAGGCTGGAGGGTGAAGCTAATGGCCCCAGGGTAGGAAGGGCACAAGGGGACACAGAGAAAGCAGGAATGAAAATGTCCTCAGCTCAGAAGGGGTCATTATGAACGTCTTGACTGGACATTGCGGGGACCAGACACAGGAGGGAGAAAATCCAGACACAGGAGAGTCTGCAACGCTTAGAGTACAGTTTACAAAATAAATCCGAGAGGAGAGAGCTTGAAGGGTGATTCTAATGGAAGTATTTTCTTACTGGGAAAGCCAGAGATAGCAGAGATAAAAGATCTTATTGGGACACCAGAGAGTTTAAAAGGGGACAGAATGAGAGACCAGAGTTTCTGATCCTTTTTTGACAGTAAAAAGAATTGAGTTTACTTCTTGATCCAGTATATAAAATAAAGAAATAGAGCAAATGTTCTCTTCTAGTTGACCCTATACTATTGGATTCCATGTAATTTAAAAATGCTGGCTGTGAACACAATTATTTCTTGACCAACAGTTTAGAAAACAGTATGTAAAAAAAGACCAGTGTGAAGTCAGGGAGTGTGATGTCTCCAGCTCTGTTCTTCTTTCTCGAGATTGTTTTGGCTCCTCGGGGTCTTTTGTGTTTCCAGACAAATTTGAAAAGGAGGCTCACTTCTCACACTATCAACTCCTAGGGTCGAAACCTGGTGTGGGCTCAGGTGAGATAGGCCTGGGAGCATCACAGATCTCTGCCTGCACCCCACCTTGGAAAGATGGCAAGCCTACTAGGGAGGCCTCATAGGTTTGATTCACGCTGGGATTGGTGAGGGTCCTGGCCTGACTCGGTGGAAGGGTGACCTCAGAGAGCCCCTCCCTCCCTAGCCGGGGGAGGAGGGAACAGTGCTGAGTAGTTGCAGGAGTGCTGAAAGAACCAGAGGCCCGAGGTGAGGGCGGGGAGAACACAGGTGCTCCCACTTCATGACCAGAGGCTGCGGTGGGGACCACAGGTGTTAGCAACTCTTGGTAGCACGGAGGGCCCGAGGGCCAGCGAGAAGACGCCAGGGAGGAGGCGGCGTCGGCAGCCCCACGTGGGACGCTGGGAAAGCCTCCCGGCGTGAAGAAAGAATAAATACCTCATTTGACCGAACTTCTCTCTAACAGGGAGAACCTCACGCGGCGTGACTGTTAACTTTCACGGCACAAGTATCCCAAGTTCTCCGTCTGGACTGGAGCCGGGGTCTCAAAGGTAAGCTTAATTTACTTGCAACAAAGAAGGAAAAGTTATGTTCCTGCACATGTGATTTGTAAGGGCAGATTTTAAACCTGATATACCTGCATGAAAGGATTTTGGGTGTATGAAATCTACACGTAGGTCCTACTGTTTTTTAACGCTTAACTCAGTGCCAGTGTTCTAGACGCTACTGAACATTGACTCAGACATAATTCCCTGTTCGTTTGGCTCACGGGCAAAGTGAGAACACAATATACAACGAGTGTGATGGGGAACAGGATAGATGCGTGGTTATGAATGTGACGTAATTAGGAAGTACGAATAAAAAATCTCCTGACGTGTTATTTAGGGGTAACTTACATGGGACGAAAGCTATGCACTCCTAAGTCATTGATTAAACATCTCAGAAAGAGTGTATAACTTTCGAATTTTGCTCTTAACTCTGGCTGTGATTCAGGACGTCAGTGGCACTCTTGAGAAAAGATTTCTGCCCCCCCACTCAGGAAAACCTGGGGTTTGACCTGGCCGTTTGTTTTTTCAGAACGTTCCCTTGGCGAGTCTGCTGTGCTGCTCCCATATCGGTAGCCGCTGCCATGGAGGGTTATGTTGTTTTTCTCAGAAATTCTCTATTTATGCCTGCTTATTCTTTTATGTGGCATTCGTAAGAGGGGAGGAAACATTTAGGCTATCTCACAAATATGATTTCTCAGTGAGAAAAGGTCCTTAAACAGAATGTTATCATGTAGCATCCAATTTTGCATTAATCAGCACACACTTTTACTAAACTTTGTGAAAAGGAACTTACAAAAATGTGTTGGACGCATCATGCTAGGGACAGCGTATTCCTAAATCTTGAACAATAAATTTCGTCTGAGGCAAAGATCTGCATATTTTAGTTTTTAAGATGCTTGAGCCACGGTCATGGGTGCATGGGTGCCTCACTGATTTTCTTCATAGTTCGGGTGGCAAGGTGTGTCTGTTGAGGAAATTCTAACTTGAGTTGCTGAAATCACTTAGACGCAACGGCATACTATCTAAAAATAGGTGGTGGTGTTTGGTTAGAATATGGACTTTTAAGTTCGAAATGAACTTCTGTCTGCTTGGAAAAAAATCTCAGTAACAGTGATAATTCTAACCTCAAGACACCTGGCTCCTTGTTTATTGCGACGAGAGCCTTTTGCTATACAAGGCAAAGGGCAGCGGTAAAAATTCTGGCTTCAACAGCTGAAGGCAATTGCTGAAGATCTTTCCTAAGTGAGGTTTTCTTTTTTTTCATGTCATTAAAACGTTATTGTGATAGAATACACATAAAATTTACCATCTTGAACGTTTTTTAAGTACACAGTTTAGTAGTGTTTGGTATATTTACATTGTTGTGAAACAGACCTCCAGAACCTTTTCATCTGGCAGCACTGAAACTCTATAGCAATTTGAAAACGCCCCCTTGCCCTCTCCCCCAACCCCCCTCCCCCCAACCTCCATTCTATTCTCTTTATTTATAAATTCGACTAGTTTAGATGCCTCGTGTAAGTGGAATCATACAGTATTTGTCCTTTTATGGCCGGCTTATTTCACTTAGTGTAAGGTCCTCAAGGTTTATCCATTTAGTAGCATGTGACTGAAATTTTCGACTGCAGGCGAGAAAGACTTTTGACGTCATAGCTTCCAGGTTTCTAGCACCTAAGTTTCCTCGTTCGGGATCTGAGACCACATAAACCAAATGGCTGGATGGAAGGTGGGGTTTAGTCTTTGACTAGTCATAAGTTCATCTGTACTTTCATATTAAATTAATGTCATGGGTTACATAACCTTGATGGACCATTAACTGCAACTTGTATTCTCAGGCTGAGTTTTAAAAGGGACCAGCTGTCTAGAGGTGACGCCTAAGAACCCTGGATGCTAGTTTGCTATTACTGACCACGGATCTTTTTTTCCTGCTTTTGATTTCTTTCTATTAGTGATAATTACTTCTATTTCACCGGGAGAGTGGTTGATTAAAAAAAGAAAACACTTGGAACTACAAAACTTTATAGGTTTCTCTTTCTCTTGGTTCTTCCAAATAGACAGTGTTAATCGTGGGTAAATTCCTTGAACAGCAAGGACCATACATTTTTGCCGTCTCTGGTGTACCGCACACAGAAGGTGTTCACTTATTCACTGCCTGCCGAGACACCTTCTGTGTATATTCACTTTTCTATTTACCTAGAATGCTGGAAAGCTCTTATGAGAAGAATATAGCCCATACGTGATTTTCTCTTGGCTAGATAGCTAACTATGGTATGTTCAAGTGGTTCTGAGTTTTCTAGAAGAAATACTTTCTCCTCCTATTTTTAAGCCAAGTTAAGTTCAAGGCTTATATTGACAAACTTCAGCTTTCTTGATCCAGCGTGATTTCTGATGGGTTTAATGAGAGGTTCTCAAGAATGCCTTTCTGGTGGCCAAGGAACAGGAAGAAATCATTTGCTATTCTTTCACAGTTAAAAACTTTTTACCGATGACCTAGTATTCCTAGCTAATATTAAGGAATCATTAAAATATCTTTCCAGTGAGAATGTGCATTATCGTGTCATTATTCAAATGGTAAAGAGGCCCCAGGGCAGTAATTGGCAGATGTTATCTGTTCTCAGAAGGACAGCTTTCTCTCCATACCCTCGTTTTCAAAGAAGTGAAAATGTAATGCGTTTGCCAGCAGTTTCGATGTTGGTATGATCCACCCCAAGTGATTTAAGACGAGGCACGCAGAGTTGGGTTTGGCTTTAAAAAAGAAAGTCAAGAAGTTCCAGACCAAAAATTTCATCCATTAAAACCTGCTGTTTCCTATGGGCCAAAATTCAAATTGAATAACGACTTAGAACAAAACACAGCCTTTGGGTAAGTGACCTTAGGTGGACTAAATTGTTTACCGTCTTCTCAGTGGACTCTAGAGCAATGAAAACTCTATAAATGACTTTCGAATAAGGCACAATTGGTGATTAGAAATCACCGCCATCTGCTAGCGCCTGCCACCTCGGCAGCATCTGGGGGCCGTCAGTGATGAAGCAGGATCATCTGGGGGCCGTCAGTGATGAAGCAGGATCATCTGGGGGCCGTCAGTGATGAAGCAGGATCCATTGCCAGCCTCGATGGAGTGATTCACCTCCTCTTCCGGATAGAAATAAAGGATTGAGAAGGGATGCCTCATTTTCTAAATATATGAAAATATTGAAGAAAATTAGAATAGGAATCTTTCTGATGTCATCAGTAGTGTCTAAAAACCGTGAATGCTAACAAAAGCCTGGGTGGAGGTGGGAGAATTTCTGCAAAATCTGCGAGGATGATTGCTTGCTGGGAATTAGAAGGAGTCAGAGTTCTAATCCTGGTTTTGGTCCACGAATTGCTTGAGGATAAGACATTGAAACACTCCTGAGTTTAATTTCTCCAGCTGGGAGCTGAGAAAGCCCTGGCTTAATTAGGCGAGTACAAATAGAGCAAATAGGTAAGTCCTGCTAGAAATTTCTGGATGGTAAATGCCTACCAGGTCAAATGGCTTTCTCTCTGAAGACAAACTAGGTGCCCAGTAAACTTTTTTTTTGAGTCCATTTGGGCCACATTCCTTGTTTTACATGAACTATGCAGGCCTCTAGGGTGAAGGTTGATCCTATACATACCTGATTTTTCTCAGTACAGTGGCTGGCTTACAGTACTCAGTGTTTGTGGAACTGAATTGATTTTGCATAAACTATACAAATTAGGGAAAAAATTTTTTCCGATGGTAGGTGAAGAGGATGATGGTAGTAATCATGCAAAGAAGGTCAAGATTGGATCCTTATGAAAAAGGACAGCATGACTGAATTTCCCTTCATTTTATTTTTGTATTTTTAAAAAATTTTATTGAAGTATAGTTGATTTATAGTGTTAATTTCTGCTGTACAGCAAAGTGATTCAGTTATACCTATATATATTATTTTTCATATTCTTTTCCATTAGGGTTTATCACAGGATACTGAATACAGTTCTCTGTGCTATACAGTAGGACCTTGTTTATCTATCCTATACATAATAGTTTGCATCTGCTAATCCCAAACTCCCAACCCTTCCCTCCCTCACCCCCTCCCCCTTGGCAACCACAAGTCTGGCTTAATTAGGCGAGACTCTATGTCTGTGAGTCTGTTCCGTACATAGGTTCATTTGGGTTATATTTTAGGTTACACGTGTGATATCATATGGTACTGATGTTGTCTTTTTCTTTCTGACTTACTTAGTATGATAACCTCTAGGTCCATCCATGTTGCTGCAAACGGCATTATTTCTGAATTTCCCTTCATTTTCTGTGGTGATCAAGAGAAATGTATTCCCTACCCACTGTCAGTAGATGGATTCGAACTCTCAGAATAAGTAGGAAGTTGCTTACCTTCAAGATGTCCAGTGACTAGAGGATTGCTCACGGTGGGGTACCGGGTGACACAGCATGTGATAGCTCACTGAATCACCCAGTAAGGAAATGACATACATTTTCAACCCTACAACACGGCAATCTAAGGCAGTTTCCTCACGAACTGAGTAATTGCTCTTCTGAAATGTTTAGCCAGAATTGAAGTAAATCCTGATTCCTTCTACTGAATCATAGCACTTCCCTTGCCTCTTTGGCAGCCCAGCTGCAGAAGGAGAGGTTAATTGATAACGGCTACTTAGCCGCTCCAGGCTCAGCCTATGCCAGGGGTCGAAAATGTACTTAATGCCAAATTAGTATCTTTATGTAAGGTCAACGGTAGTTTGTTCTCCAAGAGGACCTGGACCTGCCGCATCCGTATCACCTGGGACCTTGTTCAAGATGCAGATTCTCAGACCCCAGGCCTAGTGAATCAAGCCGTTTCAACAAGCGCTGCGGGTGATTCTGATACGTGTCGATGTTTTGAAACCCCTGATCTCTGATACTTAATACTCTGATGCACAACTAAGGCCCACGTTGATTCGGAAAATAAAAGATTACATTCCATATGAACCTGGATATTGAAACTTCAACAAGCCAAAATCGAATTTCTTGTACTCCTCACAGCTCTGGTGCAGAGAGCTGGCATCCTAATGTGGGCCATCTTTCAGGGCGGGGGGCAACTTCAGTTCACACCAGTCACTGTGACCTGAGCACCTGCTTCACATAAAGCTCGGCACTGGATACCGAGGGGCTGTCGGGTGGCACGAAGGAATCACACAAGCTCTTTCCTTCCAGGGTCTTACAGTCAACTGGGGGTATTTTTTAATTAAACCATTTTTTTTACATTGGCGTATAGTTGATTTACAATGTTGTTAGGTTCAGGTGTACAATAAAGTGACTCAGTTATACGTATCCATATATCTATTTAAATGCATAAACACATAATATAGATATACAGCATTGCATAAGCTCCCTGGAGAAACGCAAAGCCAGAGAGGGGCCAGGGGTTGAGCTCAAACAGAAACTGGTGGTGCTGTGGGATGCCGGTGGGCCCGGCTAAGCTGAGGCGAGCCCCCTTTCTGTGCCCTTGTTTCTTCGCTTCTAGAACAGTCTGAGGTGGGGCTAGAATTGGATTTGGAAAGGCCCCTTGCTGACTTGGAGGGGTTGGGAGTTGGGGGACGCTGAGTCGGGACAACTCTGTTATCTCTTCTACTTCAACCAGAACAGCTGCTTGTGTCTGTCTGTCTATCAGGCCCCAGTGTAAGTTTTTGTTGGGAGACACAAAGTTTCACAGCTGAAGAAAAAATAATCCCCAGACTCGATGATGTCAGGTTTGTTCCAGCTCTGCAGTTCTGTGGCCTCTACTTCTCTGTAAGGTTCTGGGAGGACTCATGAGCAGGAAGGGGGTGCCCTGAATTATCTGAGGGAAATTGTTATGGAGCTACAAGGTGAAATAATATTCCTGTCAAACGCAGCGTCTGTTTATTACTCAAAGTGGTATATAAAAGTAGTGAATTCCTGAATTTTCCTTAAGAGGGATATGATTCCTTTTTCTGTTTTCTATCCTGATTTAAGAACAGAGAATGACTTTTATGGCAGGACTGAAATACAGACCCTTTTGGACTTGGACCAACATTTCAAAAGAGCTCAAAATCTCAACTGAAGGAAGAAAAATTTCATAGAGTTCAAGTTTTCATTATTTCTCCCTAAACTAAATTCCCCTCTTCAGTTAGTCTATTCATGAATAATCAGTGACTGAAATTATGTTCCCTCCCTAATCCACTGCCATATGTCTTGCTAGCTTAAAACCATTATAATAAAGATGACATTTTTTCTTCAAGCAGAAAGCAAGAGGGTAGTACTCAGTAAATGACAAATGGGAAATGCATAGGTAGTTTGGACTGGAAAACTTAGGTTTTACTTTCATAGCAATTTACCAACTCCGTCTTAATTAAAAGCCCTTCCAACGTTCACTATGGCTTCTTTTAAAAGAATTTTTTTTTTTTTTTCTGCACCTCATGGCATTCGGGATCTTAGCTCCCTGACCAGGGATTGAACCCGTGCCCCCATGCAGTGTAAGTGGGGAGCCCTAAATGCTGGACCGCCAGGGGATTCCCTGAAAAAGAATCTTAATAGTTTTATTACAAGCTGAGTGTAATAAGCTCAGCTATGACCATTATGTACAAGAATAACTGAGAATACTTAAAGCACACGGAATGAGCCACAGTCAGAGGCCTTGGAAGCAAACCTCATGGAGACCCGGTAGAAGGATGCCAGCTCTCTGCACCAGAGCTCAGGGAAGAAGTAGCCCCCGTTAGGACCAAAGGAGGTGATCAAGGAGATTAAAAAGGAACCAAGAAAGTTGGAAAGGAAAAGAAACAAAGATGGAAACTGCTAGTTGCAACTGAAAAAGGCATTTTAGAATCAGATCTCAAACAGAAGATGTGATTGACCCGTTCTTAGGAATGCTTGTGTAAGCTTGGAGAGTTTCAAAATCAACTAAGCCTTTGATTTTGAAAATAATGATCATAAGGGGGAAGAAAATGTAAGGAAAACAGCAGACCAGCCCAGAACAGGCTACTTCTGAAATACCAGTTACAGCTGGATGCAATATTTGTACATTCTTTCTGTTGGGAGAATGTCATTTTTGAAGACGTTTTGCTGCCTTTAGAAAGAAGAGTGAGCTCTGACAAGTCTGAGACCTTCGGTGAGAAGAAAAGTCAATGAAGACAGAAGAGTCCCTGCTCTCTATTATAGCAAGATGCCCAACACCCTGTAGAAATGCTGCTGCCAAAGCATGTCGCCCTTGTTCAAGGGAGCTAATTAGAGACCCCAGAGATATCCATAGACTCACAGCCAAACGTCTGAGAGCTTGACTTTCTCCCTGTGCTGTCCACCACGGAATATGTTCAACTTGCTGGAAACTTTGTCTGGTGCTAAATAGCCCAAGGACAGTGACGTTGCTTGAGAGACACCCACGGTCACGGCTGTACCAGCCAAATCTGCTTCGTGCTCCTGTGCCTTCCCGGAGAACAGAGGAGCATATGGAAGGTTCGGGATCCTTGACATCTGTAGTGAGTGGGCAAGCTGGCACATGCCTTGCCAATCGGCACCGATGCTCGGGAGATGATAATTTCCATAGTGAGCGTCTGCTGCCCTCAGATGAGAACAGTTTTCATATGGGGATGGGGAGAAGCCACGAAACAAACACCTCTTGTTCTTAGATCTACCCCAAGCTCTCACGGGTTAATCGATAGGACTTTGAGGGGAGAAAATCCTTACACCCTGCTTAGTCTGTCCTGAGCTTGGACATTCATTCACGTGCTATAGAACATCGTCATCATATTACTGTAAATACTAACAACACTTACTGAACTGCCCAGAAACTCTTCCCTTTAACTTCTAAGAACTTGCACCGTGTGATATCCTCATGAGTGAAACTCAGACCTGTGGACCACTCTTCCATATCTACCTGTGTTCCTAACAAGGTATGAAAATGGCAGGGACTTCCCTGGTGGTCCGGTGGTTAGCACTCTGGGCTGCCACAGTGGGGGGCACAGGTTCGTTTCCTGGCTGGGGAACTAAGATCCCACAAGGCGTGCACGCGGCCAAAAAAGAAAAAAAGAAAAGAAAATGGCAGTGGGAATTAATTTTATTAAAAAAAACCCGGAATTCTGACCTTTCTAGCATCCTCCTTTATCACTCCGAAAATCTTACCCTTTCTCCTAACTTGGACCAACATCTACAAAATGAAACAATACAAAACATACAGTTAATATGACTACCCTATGTAAGGAGATAGTTTCCGGTTCAAAACTTGTCCAAACTTATCACTGTGTACGTTGAAATTCCGGAGTCATTCTTCCAATCTGTCTGCCAACAGTTTGTTTATTGAGCAGGATACCCTGAAAGACTAAACGTCTGTTCCAGATGCCCTGTTTAAGTTCTTTATATATTCCAACGCATCAAATCCTGTTAAGAATTCTATAGTGTAGGTATTATTAATGTCCCCCTTTTACAAATGAGGAAAGTGTGGCACAAAGAAACAGGATAATTTGCCCCCAAGTAATACAGATTGTAAACGGTGGGGGCCAGGAGACCAGTGAAGAAAGGCTGGCTCTGGAGTCTGTGTTTGTAACCACTAGGCATAACCTCCCCCTAATCTAGGAGCTGATGCTTGCAGAGGGGTGGGAGGAACTAGTTGGTCACTGCAGTGGGGAGTGCAGGAGAGGGCAGGATGGGTGGAAGGAGCATAGAAGCTGTTTCAAGTGCACTGTAGTGAACTGCCCAGAGAATGGCTGCAGTGTCCATTAGAGAGGCAGGGGTTTGCATTCGGGGCTGAAGGACTTGCAGACAGGGGGCAGCAGCGTCCTGCCTTTGCGCCGGTGGATAAGAACCAGAGGGCATCGGAGGTCAGTCTAAGAGTGATGGCTGCGTCCAAGGAGCCTAATATCTTTCTCCATCAGTTTTGTTATCTTTATGTCCTCATTTCTGGAAGAGTCACCTAAAATATATTTTACATCATACAATAGAGTAACGAGTGACACTAGTATTTATAAATGTGGACGTTCGTCAAGTCATTAGACATATACCTGGCCAATCTCAAGGGTCTGCCCCATTCACCTGTCATTCGCTACTAAGTAAATGGTGGCATAAGTAAGAGAAGACTTGGGCTTTGACAGTCGTTGAGCATATTCTGGGTGGTTCTTAAAGCAGCATTATGTACGTAAGGATATGGAGTAAATACTCTGCTACAATAAATAATGATCACACTAAACTTATATCGTGAAAATTGTGTATATGGGAAAGTCGGTACCTGGGGAGAAAGGGAAAATGTCAGATAACAACACCACAGTGAACAAATAACACGTTCTCCCTCAGACTGAGGATATGGGATTGTGGTGGTAGCACGAATTGTGTGAAGAAGGTAAAAAAAAAAAAGTAAATCAGGTTCAAGGACCTTGCTTCCCCTCCCCCCGCACCTTTAAGCTGTCTTAAAGAGGAAGGAAACACTTTTACGGGTTTTCTCGTGTCTGACAAGGGGGAGCGGGTCTGGTAGAGAAGGAAGTGCTGGGGTATTAACATTCTGAAGGATGGGGATGCTGCTGGCACGTCTGCGTTGTCCTGGTTCCTCTCAATCATCTCTATTCAAGCTGAGCTGTGAAACATGCCTTACCTGTTATTACCGGGCTCTTGGACTGGCTGTGTGCTTTCTTGTTGTTGCTTAAATATCATGTCTGTTGCAATGAAAATGAAGCACTCCTGACAGAAGGTTGGAGACACACACGCTGGCTACAGGAGACATTAGCACGCAGAATAATTCTCATTTTGAGTGCATCTATGTCAAAACAGTCACTTCACCTCTCTGAGCCTCAGTTTCTTTGAAATAAATGCTCTGTTAGGTGTTTTCCAGGCTCTCTCTAGCCTCTAAGAGTCAGTGGAAAGTGACTAACAACTGGCCTAACACAGGCATTAAAGGGGGAGAAGTAATCAAATGACATTCAGGAACTGTATCTCAGAAGTTTTGATTTAGGAACTAGAGGTGCAGCCCGTTAGGCCATTAAATATGTTTCTGGAGCCTTTCCCCACACATCTTCTCTGCTGAAAGCATGATTTCTACCAGTGTTACGGTTACTCCAGGGACTGGCATTCAGAGAGGAGACTACCGTTCCTCGGGGGGACGAGGGCAGTAAGGGAACGTGCAAGGAGGAGAACCAGCCGGTGTCTATTGAAATAGAAGGAGCAGTGATGGTGCCCTGAACTGCTGGTGGTGGAGGGCTGGAAAGGAAGGGGCGGATGGAAGGAAACTGGAGAAACCGAATTGAGGACGGCAGGCAGCACTTGGGGTTCCGACCATTCAGCACAGGTGCTTACGGTTTTCCAAGAGCGAAGCACAGGCCAGCTATGCAAAGGGATGGAGGAAACATTCGGATAATCTAAGACACGCACAGCCCAGTGAGAGTCTGGCCAAGATAACACACATGCCGTGTCAAAGATTCCTGAACGTATAGTTGATCCACTAGAAAGATTGGGGAAGGTCTTGCCCCTTCTCTGGTCCTCGGTTTCACAAGCATCTTGAGTAATTTTAATCTCCTTGGTAGGCACTTGGGAGAGACCTGCAATTCCCACATCTCACATCCTTAGCTTTGTTTGAAGGTCCCCCTTGGCAAATCTGTATTGCTTCCTTGGGAGTTATTAAGGGAACTCCGTTACCATCCACCGATGTTACCGAGTTTTCATGTTCAGGGGTAGCTCACTACAATGCACCAGGGGCAGACTGGAGTTTCCCGATGGGTTTAATTGGGAGTTAAGGCTGGAGAGTTAGGTTGAGGCTAGACTGGGAATGACTTCACGTTTTTAAGTTACTGGATTGATAAGGGGGAGCTACTGATGGTTTCTGCACAAGGGGTACCACAGTCATCATACTGCTTTACCAAGTTAATATGGAGGCAGTGGAAAAATGGATTCGTTAAAGTAGGATTCTTGAGTCATGCTATCAAATAGGAAGCTGCTGAAATGTACTAGATATAAGGCGATACAATTGTAATAGCCACTGTGATATGCCAGGAACGGTGCTAAATAAAGTGCTTGACCTTTAAGTATTATCTCACTTAATTAATCCTTACAGCAACGCTACAATGTTATCACTTTCATTTTCCAGAAGTATACAGAGAAGCTCAGAAAATCTAAGGCCACACAGCTAGTAACTGACAAAGCCAGCTTTGAACAAAGACCCATCTGACTTCAACCCTGTGCTCAGAAGCAGTAAGCTAAGAAAATGACACTAATAAGGAAGAGCTGGTGTGAGACCCACGGTGGAATAGTGGGCATATGGTTAGATAAAGCTGCCTGGGAGGGGAGAGTCATCGCCTGATGATTTTCTGCAGATGTTATGAGCCTGAGAAAAGAAATCTTCCTTTTTACATCAGTCACTCTGAATGGAAGAAGGAATTCACAAATGCTCGGAGGCAGAACTAGTAGGATGGGATCGATCTGTCATGCTGGTTGCTCTCACCATTCCTCCTGTGGGTTACCGCTGAGTTCACTGGAACTGCAATGCATCACTTTCAGGTTTCTTTTTTAAAAAAAATTTTATTGGAGTAGAGTTGACTTACAATGTTGTGTTAGTTTCAGGTGTACAGCAAAGTGAATCAGTTATTCATACACATATATCCACTCTTTTAGATTCTTTTTCCATATAGGTCATTACAGAGTATTGAGTAGAGTTCCCTGTGCTACACAGTAGGTCCTTATTAGTTACCTATTTTATATATAGTAGTATGTATATGTCAATCCCAGCCTCCCAATTTATCCCTCCCCTGGTAACCATAAGGTTGTTTTCTACATCTTTAACTCTCTTTTTGTTTTGTAAATAAGTCCATTTGTACCACTTTTTTATATTCCACATATAAGTGATATCATATGATATTTGTCTTTCTCTGTCTTACTTCACTCAGTATGATAATCTCTAGGTCCCTCCACGTTGCTGCAAATGGCATTATTTCATTCTTTTTTTATGGCTGAGTAATAGTCCATTGTGTATATGTACCACATCTTTATCCATTCCTCTGTCCTTTATCCATTCCATTTAGGTTGCTTCCATGTCCTGGCTATTGTAGATAGTGCTGCAATGAACATTGGGTTGCATGTATCTTTCTGAATTATGGTTTTCTCTGGATATATGCCCAGAAGTGGGATTGCTGGATCATATGGTAGCTCTATTTTTAGTTTTTTAAAGAACTTCCATACTGTTCTCCATAGTGGCTGCACCAATTTACACTCCCACCACCAGTGTAGGAGGGTAACCCTTTTCTCCACACCCTCTCCAGCATTTATCATTTGTAGATTTTTTGATGATGGCCATTCTGACAGGTGTGAGGTGATACCTCACTGTAGTTTTGCTTTGCATTTCTCTAATAATCAGTGATGTTGAGCATTTTTTCATGTGCTTTTTGTCCATCTGTATGTCTTCTTTGGAGAAATGTCTATTTAGATCTTCCACCCATTTTTTGATTGGGTTGTTTGGTTTTTCTGTTATTGATCTGCACGAGCTGTTTGTATATTTTGGAGATTAATCCCTTGTCAGTTGCTTTGTTTGCAAATATTTTCTCCCATTCTGTAGGCTGTCTTTTGTTTATGGTTTCTTTTGCTGTGCAAAAGCTTTTGGGTTTAATTAGGTCCCATTTGTTTATTTTTATTTTCATTACTCTAGGAGGTGGGTCAAAAGATATTGCTGTGATTTATGTCACAGAGTGTTCTGCCTATGTTTTCCTCTAAGAGTTTTATAGTATCTGGCCTTACATTTAGGTCTTTAATCCATTCTGAGTATATTTTTGTGTATGGTGTTAGGGAGTGTTCTAATTTCATTCTTTTACATGTAGCTGTCCAGTTTTCCCAGCACCACTTATTGAAGAGACTGTCTCTCCTCCATTGTATTCCTTGCCTCCTTTGTCACGGATTAGTTGACCATAGGTGCGTGGGTTTACCTCTGGGCTCTCTAACCTGTTCCATTGATCTATATTTCTGATTTTTGGGCCACAGTTTCAAGTTTCTACCTTCCTTCTGCCACCACCTGGCGTGACCAATTTAGGCAGCATTTCTTTCCCAGGGTATACTGACTGCTGCCTACTGCCACATACCTCACCCTTCAACTTTTCCTTGATAGCTACGAAATGAATGTTTGTGTTGTGTTATAATGTGTTGTGTTGTACTGGACCTTCACTTAGACCGTGGCTCGCTCCACCCCACCAAGGAGACGTCAAAGTATCCACGAAGCCATGTCTATTGATGTAGAAGGTCTTGTTGACCAGATAGCAATCAATAGTCATGCCCTTTCTCAAGGATGAGATCACTTCTTGTCAATTGCTTCCCCTTCCCAACAGTTTTCCTGAATGGTGAGTGCTACATTCTGACTCATACGAGTAATTTTATGCCAGTTTTCTATGTTCCTCTGGTGAAAATGAAACTTTCAGTGCTGATAGCTGCTAGAAAGGATTATTAATTTTTTGCCCGGCAACTAACAGCCTTAACCATTAAAATTCAACTTGTAAGTTTATAAAACTGTAATTCTGCTACACTTATAGTCACTACGTGGTAAAAGGGATTATTTAATTTCCTAACATACTGATGCAATTTGGATTGATTCTACAGCTCGACAGGAGTAGAAAGCATTTTCAGGGAAGCATTCTTTTATGATCCACAAATGTAAAGAAAGAGAATTAAACTAGGAACTCTGATATCTGCTGTCTTGTTCTAGCTTTGCCATTTCCAATCTGGGTAATATAGGGCAAGATCATTCAGTACTCTGAGATACAGTTTCCCCTGAGATACGGTTTCCCCAATTATATAATGGGAAGACTACTTCAGTGTAATGCAAGCGTTTGAGAAAAAAAAATACGGAAGTGTAGGCACACATTGTTTCTCTGTGCACAGTGGAGAAACATCACCATGAGAGAAACTTTTAGTGTCTGCAATTCCTACACAATTGAGAAGGCACGAGTTTAGAGTCAGAAGATACAGATTTGAAGCTTGGATTATCGATTTCTATGAGAGTGCATTTGAGAATGTTATTAAAGTTGAATTTTTTTGCTTAAAAAAAAGGCAGGGGGTTAGTAGGAGAGGATTGTCGAGACGATCAAATAAAAATGTTTGGCAAACCACATTGTAAAGTGTAAAGTAATACGTCAATGTCAGAATAAATAGAACAGCTCAAGTAAGCCTTTCTTAAGGGTTGTAAGGACGTGCAGCTGGTAAATAGCTCAGAGGCGACTGCCTCCTTCCCTAGTTTCTGAGCCCTGCTGTGGGGGTGAACACTTCCAGTTGACTGGTCAGCATCGAAACAGTTCACCAGTAATTGGAGTTAACTGTAATAAAATCTACTTTGGACTTGATGAGGGTAGGTGACTGTGGGCCCTAGGAGGAGGTAATGCCCAGCAGAGAGTTAGATTCAAGGTTCTGGAGCTCAGAAGAGTGCTCTATTGAGAGATCTAGATTTGGAAATAAAGACATCTTTTTTCTTCTGTTTTGCTACCTTTGATGATACTCTACGATATCACCTAAAATCTGCTCTTGAGTTGTAAACGGGAGGTCAAAATACATCATCCCTGAGTAAAGTGGTCTGGTAGCATTTACCTTACATAAACCCGTTTTTGTTGTGTTTCCATTTAGTAACAAATTCGTGGGATGTTTTTTTTTTCTTTCACTTTTAAGATTCCAAAGGATGTGTCATCTTCAGATGCAGAAATTTTAGTTTGCACTACCTCTGTTGGTACCCCTAACAGTAGTGTGTGTATGCTGAGAAGTGCCCGTCTATCTCTAACTTAGATGTGAAGGCTGAGCGCTGTTTCTAACCCTGAGCAAGTCGCTATCGGGCCCTGGCGCCTCCTGTTACAGCCCTGGTATTCCCGGAGTTGTCATAACTCAAATTTTAACCTGCTCTTTTAAGACTAATGTGTGAGGAAAAAACAATATTATGAAAATAACCTCTTTTGGTATAAGAAATTTAGCCACAAAATAACACAGGCCAATAGGGCTCATACATTTAAAGACTTTCATACTCCAGGACATACGGATCTAAGTAAAATACAGTTTATTTTCAGAGCTACAAGTATAGAGAAGAGCAAAGCAATAAAGCTCAGATTGTTCTCCTGCATTAATTAGATTCAGGAAAAAAAAAAAAACAACAACCCAAGTAACTTGTGAATACAGTACTTTGACTATCTTTAGGCTAAAGACTAGAAAAGAAAAAAAAAAAAACAAAAACTAAAACAAAAGAAATCCCACCTAGACAAATACTGTTTCAGTAGGTAGGTTTGTTTCTCTGCAGAGAGATGGGACAGCAATTTGGAAAGATACTTTCTGTGTATTCGAGGATTGATCACACAAGTAAGCACTCTGTGGCTGGAGGTGGCCGTGTTCCTCACTGTCACAGGAAATCCAAGAGCCAGCACTGTTGCTGGATTGAAATCCGAGATACAGTGTAAAGCAGGGTTTCTCGACTTCACTACTGACGTTTTGGGTCAGATGATTCTTCGTTGTGAGGGGCTGTCCTGTGCTTTGTAGGATATTTAGCAGTAACTGTGGCTTCTGCTTAGTAGATGGGAGTAGTACCCACCCCCCCACCCCAGCTCTGACAGCCAGAATTGTCTGCAGACATTGCCAAATGTCCCTTGGGGGCAAAATCTCCCTGGTGGAGACCCACTGGTCTAAGCGAATGGTTTCTGATAGATGTAGATAGAGGTGTGTGTGTGTGTGTGTGTGCGCTTGCACGCACGTGCGCACACACACACACACATATTTCCTAGTTCTACTGAGAGGACTTGGAAGCAATGACACCACTGTAGCCACAAGTACCTCCAGCACCCATGTCTTGGGTTCTAACTACCATTCTTGACTAAAAGGAATCAGGGCTCCTTGGGGAAATGGCTTCTCTGTGAAATCCAGTACCGCGGCTGGGAAAATATAAGATGATCCTGGAACTTCTTGTTACATCATAAAGTAAGGAAAAACTCGAGAAACATTGGGAAATATCAAATGTCATAGGAGTTTGCTTGAAAGGTGCTCCCTCTGACCAAATCTGGGGCAGAAAAATTTGAGAAGCAAAATAAATAGAATTGAATAAAATAAGTATATACAGTCCATGCTAACTAAATGAGAGCTCTTTTTTTTTTTTTACAGTAGAATATCAACTAATGAATCTAGAAATGATGATTCTATCGTTAGAAGATCACATAGGCTGGTTAATAACTGATTCAGGCAAGAATAATTAATAGATGCTAAAAGCAGGGGGCGAGAGTGCATGAGTAACTGTATTTACATTGTAAAATTTTGGGGAAAACCAATGGCCTGATTGAAGGGCATATTATTCTTGTATAAATGCCTTTATTGAAAGATTGAAAGAACTCTAAATTATGGTACATTCCGTATTCAAATGAGCATATATAATTATCAGCGTCAGTGCCTAGAAAAAAATATTTGAATGAATGATGTACCCCATTAAGTATGATAAATGGCTGTTACATCAGTGTAAGAATCATAAACGTGCCATTGTGACATAGGAGGAAAGCCAGTTGCAATTTTCTTAGCCTAAATAAATGTTTATTACATCATCAGAGAAGTTTGAAATGTTAAGGCCTTCAGCTATGCATATGATTTAGCGTTTTGATGCTGAAAAAACCCTTTCTACTAGTGGGAAAAGGAAGGGAAAATTGAATTGTTCTTTTACATTCATTGTCTTTTAATATGCAGTCCACTGGAGTAAAGTGATGGGATACCAGCAGGTGCATTTGTTAAGGAAGGCAAATTGTAACAGGTACATGGTACATTAGGTCATGAAGCAGTATGAATTCATTTAAAAAATGTTAGAATCATTTAGGTTTGTACTTGTACACCAGGAGAAAAGTTTCTCCCCATTAGGATATTTTTCACAAAGCTGAGATGATCTGACTTGCAAACCAGTTACATACAGAAGACGACCTTGGAGATAGACCTGCTTAGGGATTTTTCCCTTCCTACGTGGCCTCCCCCCACCCACCCCTGCCATTGGTGGTTTCTCTACATCCTCACTAAGCAGTTCATCCTCTGTGTGGTTTTTGGACCTCCCCTCCCTCCCACCCCATCTACATCACTATTTTCCCTGCTTCTTCATGGCACCCATCTGTACCGTCTTCTATTTGTGTTTGTGTCCAGCACAGCAACTGGCTCCCAGAAAGGTTTTATGAGCTTATCTGACGATAAGGATGTAATACAGTTTTTCACTGTTAAGAAGCTAGGCATCCAGTTTTTGGAATGAGACCTTTTGACAACTCCCTGGGCAGTTAAGTTGTTGAGCATTTCTCCTTGGAGGAGCATTTGAACACAGAGGTATATTTCTCACATCAGTCATATGCTCAGAGTCTACTGTGCTCCTTAAAAATATTATTATTATTTTTTTTCCTGCGGTACGCGGGCCTCTCACTGCTGTGGCCTCTCCCGTTGTGGAGCACAGGCTCGGGACGCTCAGGCTCAGCGGCCATGGCTCATGGCCCCAGCCGCTCCGCGGCATGTGGGATCTTCCCGGACCGGGGCACGAACCCGTGTCCCCTGCATCGGCAGGCGGACTCTCAACCATTGCGCCACCAGGGAAGCCCTAAAAATATTCTTAAAGCAGCAGGAAAGGAGGTTGGAATTCAGTGCTCTAATTTATTATTTTCAACAAAAATGAATAGAGAGGTAAAGGGATACGTGAATAACACTTAATAATGATGATGATAATAGGTGGCTTGTGTGTGGACCTTACTGTGTGCCAGGCATGGTTCCAAGTCCTTCAGATACATTAGCTTATGGAACCGTGACGGCAATACTGTGGAGTAGGTCCAATGATCCCCCCACCTTCAGATGAAGAAATAGAGCCACGAAAAGGTTGAATGATTTGTTCAAGGTAAGAAAGCTGGCAAATCTTGGAAACAGGGCTAAACACAAGGGTCTGGTGCCGGAGTGTGGGCCCTCACCGTGCACCCACTCTTCTCCGTCTATGCCTTACGATTTCCATGTACAATTTTCTTTTCTTGTTCTTTTGGATGATTTCATTTAAAATTTTTTTTAAAATATGTTATGCATATTTAATTTTATTAACACATTTTGTATGTTAACATGTATTCTATTTTTGAGATAAATATTAATGTAATAATTACATAAGGAATCTTATTTTAGCGGTTCACTTTGTTATTTTTTATTGAAGTATAGTTGATTTTCAGTGTTAGTTTCGGGTGTACAGCAAAGTGATTCAGTTATACATATCTATTCTTTTTCAGATTCTTTTCCCATATAGGTTATTACAAAATATTGAATATAGTTCCCTGTGATATATAGCGGGTCCTTATTGGTTATCAGTTTTATATATAGTAGTGTGTATATGTTAATCCCAAACTCCTATTTTATCCCTCCCCCCCTTTCCCATTTGGTAACCATAAGTTTGTTTTCTGTGTCTGTGGGTCTATTTCTGTTTTGTAAATAAGTTCATTTGTATCATTTTTTTTGATTCCATATATGCAATATAAGCAATATCATATGCTATTTGTTTTTCTCTGACTTCACTTATAATCACTAGTTCCATCCATGTTGCTGCAAATGGCATTATTTCATTCTTTTTTTACGGCCGAGTAGTATTCCCTTGTATATATGTACTACATTTTCTTTATCCATCCCTCTGCTGATGGACATTTAGTTTGCTTCTATGTCTTGGCTATTGTAAATAGTGCTGCAGTGAACATTGTGGTGCGTGTATCTTTTCAAATTATGGTTCTCTCTAGATATATGTTCAGGAGTGGGATTGTAGGATCATACGGTAGCTGTATTTTCAGTTTTTTCATTTTTAGATGGAAGGAACTTAAGAGTAAAGTAAGGTTGCTTACCTAATCTAACCACTCCCTAAGCCAAAACTTTGAAATCTGAAGCATATTCTTCCTGTGGATTTGCAAGTAAATTTGAATAAGTTGGCAAAGCAGATTCCACTGTTCTGACCGTTCCAGCGATGGCTTTGGGTCACTGTGTCTGTGTCAGAAAGAGAGGAGACCCCGCGGGGCTGAGGTGTGTGGTTCATCTAAGTCGAAGCTACATTTGTGGTTTTCTGCCTTTGTGCAAACACTCATGGCAACACTGGGAAGTGCTCTCCTAACCGCATCTAGTCCAATGATGACATTCAGAGGCCGTGAGGGACCCCACTGCCTGTCACTTGGAGGCCACCTTCAGACCCACCTAGGCTCTGATGTGTGCTGAGAAATGAGTCCATTGATTGCTCCTTGGGGGAGGATGAATCCACGTAAACATTTTTTGTGTGTGTGTGTGTGTGTGGTACGCGGGCCTCTCACTGCTGTGGCCTCTCCCGTTGCGGAGCACAGGCTCCGGACGCGCAGGCTCAGCGGCCATGGCTCACGGGCCCAGCCGCTCCGCGGCATGTGGGATCTTCCCGGACCGGCGCACGAACCTGTGTTCCCTGCATCGGCAGGCGGACTCTCAACCACTGCGCCACCAGGGGAGCCCCCACCTAAACATTTTTTATGCTTATGATATGTGTATTTTTGCAGAAGAAGGCGTAATATAGACTAAATTTATTTCTCTCTGCTGAACTTTAAATTCTCTGCTGTGGATTTTTATCGTCTCCTCTGAACAAAGGTCCCTTAGTGTGTTTGTCAAAGTTTTCTGCAAAGGAGGTGTACAGCTGTGGGTAAGGGTGACTCAACCAGGACCTGGGTTCTTTGCACCATGGCTCTCTTAGTGAATTCTCTGCCTGTACTATTCCTTCTGCCAGCAACACATCCCCTTCCTCTTCCTTAGCAGCCCTCTTGACTTAAACTTACCCCTTCTTCCAGGAAGCCCTCCCTTCTCTGGCACCTAAGGTCTGGGTTAGCGACCCCTCCTATATCTCCCTGTGCTTGAATATACTATCCTGCAATGACCTGTTTTCTCATCTATACTCACTCCCTAAAATAATGCCAATACTGATATGGACGCTAGTGCCAATACTAATAATCGTGCTAATAGTAAAACAAGTACTAAGCCAATAGTTAACAGCTAACATGTATGCTTTTCTTTCCAGCACCAGCAGAGTCTGGCATATATAAGTTCTCTATAAATATTAGCAAGATGAAAGAGGGATCCCAGTTCAGACATGTGTTTAAGTCTGGGACTATGTCCTGAAGTCTTAAAAGTCAAAATTGTTTATTGCTTTTCTTAATATAGAAGCAGTGTTTATACACTACAGAAAAACTAGAAAATGCTGTGAAGCAGAACCAAACAATAAAAAATTTACAATTCCACCATGCATAGGCAATCACTGTTAGCACGCATTATATTTTTCTATACTTTCATTCAGGTTTTGCAAGTTCCCTTTCCCAATATTGGCTATCCTGACCCTCTTTGTATGATGACAGAAAGGTGGTCTGCAACATCATACATATGTCTGAATATCTTTATATTGTACAGTGATATTTTTCGTCAACCTCTATTGTTAAATATTTAGATGATTCATAACATGTTTTGCTTTAATAAACAACAGTGTAAGGGACATTCTGTAGATAAGTATTTGTGCATGTTCTTTTTCTTAGAATGAATTCTCCACACATGGAGTTATTGCACCAAAGTATATACGAACATTTCTAGAGTTTGTAATCTCATAAGATGAACTGGCAGGTCACTCTATGGAAAGGTTACGAGTGTCGGGCTGCAATGAACTGGGTATTATCTTAAAATATAACAACTAGAAAAGCAAATTTTGTCAATTCAGTGTGTGGGGAAAAGTTCTTTTACTAACTTACTCTTTGATTTTGGATGAGGATATTTTATATGCTTTGTGGGCCATTTAAACCTCATCTTTTGTGACCTGTCTGCTGTGAGCACTTTCTTATTTTTGTATCAACTTGTAGGAAGCTCTATTTTAATGACAACAATAACAGCTACAACTTATGAAGTAGTCGCTGTGCCTGGCATTGGGCTGAGCCCACTGCTATCAAATACGCAGCAACTATTTTCCCGGGTGGTTTGCATTTTAAAATACTTTCCTAGTGAAATCATCACTCCTATTTCTCGAGGCGGTTTTGGGAGCAGTCTGTTTTAGAAGTCCGCATTAGTTCACTTTTAGCATTTAACATCTTGAGTGGGGGACAGAAGCGCAGAGCCTGTGTAGGCTGCCCCTGAGTCTGTGCGGCTCTGAGCCCCTCCTTCATTAGAAAGACTCCAGCCTGATGGGGTGGTCACTTCCCCAGATGCTCTGGCCTGGGACTCTTGGTGGTGACGTCAGAATTAGGTCCCTGGGACTCAGCGGGGATCCCTCTGTGCCCCCTGCCTCCTCTTTCCACCAACTCCTAAGAGGCAGAACCATGAGAGTAGGCGTGATGAGGTGACAATGACACCGTTGTCTAGTGACACTGAAAGGTGGGGTCATAACAGTCCAGGGAGCTCTTGGACGTTTATCCAAGCACCTGTGGGAAAGCACACAGCACTAGGATTGAGGAAGAACAGTAATGACCCATTGGCGCTTGAAACATCCTGAAACAGATGCATCCCTTTTGTGGGTTTGGGAGTTGTCTACCTTGTTGGCATGGTGACGTGAAAGCTGGTCTAAAATGGCCCTAAGGTAGCTTCTGAGCAGGGCCTAAGTACTGCCTCCACTGTTTTCTCTACTGCCCGCCCCTTCTCCCCCCTAAGAAGGCCCGGAGGACACAGCATCATTCTGGGTGCAGAGGCTGTGCCTTGCTGAAGGTGGGGCAGCCCCGCTAAGTGCTCCCCACTCCCCCTGCCCGCTCCGCCGAGGCCTGGCTTGTTGGCAAACATGCTGTCCCCTCCCTTCAGCCTCTGGCTGGCATCTCGCCTTCCGCTGCATGGAGAGGTGAGACGCAAGCTCTGGCTTTGGGAGCTGGCCTTGAAATAGGCCACAGCGGTCTTTCCGTTGACTTTCGCTCTGGCCCTTTACGCTGACGGAACTCGGAGGAGTAGCCCTTCATGCAGTCCTGCCCCGGCCCCCGACTTTGGGTCTGGGAACGAGATGTTGTTGGCTTCCTCTCGGGGCACCTGCCTTCCTCGGGGACCGGAGGGGAGGTGCAGAGCCAGACAATGGGCAGCTAGTGGTTTTCAGATCTGGATACGATTCCGAATGAATTGGGATGCTGGTTAAAATCTAGATTCCTGGGCCCATGGGGCTTCCCTGGTGGCGCAGTGGTTGAGAGTCCGCCTGCCGATGCAGGGGACACGGGTTCGTGCCCCGGTCCGGGAAGATCCCACATGCCGCGGAGCGGCTGGGCCCGTGAGCCATGGCCACTGGGCCTGTGCGTCCCGGGCCTGTGCTCCGCAATGGGAGAGGCCACAATGGTGAGAGGCCCGCGTACTGCAAAAAAAAAAAAAAAAAAAGTAGTCAAGCGAGCTCTTAAACACTAACTTATTGATCTGATATGATCTTTGAGTTGCCTCAGGCAGGGAGCAGTCGTGTGGAAAGACAGTCTCTCTGTGAGGATCTGCTGTTACTTTTATTTAGTGACTTCGCCTAGTCACTAATAACACAACTCCATTTACTGAAGAAAAAAAAAAATTGACAAAGTACAGGTACTTCCGTTACAGTTTCTTCATTTTGATTAGTGACCATACACGTGACACTGAAAGAGGAGACTGCAGTTGTGTGAATTTCCCTAAGGGTGTTGGGCCTGAACAGAAGGCTTTCAAGGCCTATACACAGTAAACAAGCCAGGAGGCTCGTGGAAAGAGGAGGCCTCTTTAAACACGTATTGAATGAATGAGTCTTCACTGACTCATTCATTCAATACATGTTTAAATGTCCAGGGGTATCTACCTTCATGCATTGCCTGGGGCGACTCGAAGATCAGGTCAATAAGTTAGTGTTTAAGAGCACACCTGACTACTTTTAAAGACCCTGACTGACCCGGGACCCAGCAAGCTACTGCCTTCATACCAGAGTGTCTATGGGAGACTGTTTTGGAATATTGTGCAGGAAAATACCATCTGTTTTGAAAAGCCTATCAGTTGGTGTAAACTGGTGCAGCCACTATGAAAAGCAGTATGGAGGTTCCTCAAAAAACTAAAAATAGAATTGCCGTATGATCCGGCAATTCCACGTCTGGGTATTTACCCCCAAGAAAACGAAAGCACTAATTCGAAAAGATATACACAGCGTTCTTTACAATAGCCAAGATGTGGAAGCAACCTAAGTTTCCATCTATAGATGAACGGACCAAGAAGCTGTGGCTTATATATGTGTATGTGTGTATGTTATACATATACATGCAATGGAATACGACTCAGCCATTTAAAAAATGAAATCTTGCCATTTGCAACAACATGGGTGGATCTAGAGGAGAGTACGCTAAATGAAATAAGTCAGAGAAAGACAAGCACTGTATGATTTCACTCATATGTGGGATCTAAAAAACAAAGCAAAATGAAAACAGACTCATGGAGACAGAGAACGACAGGTGGTTGCCAGAGGGAATGTGGGAGGAGGGCAAAATAGGTGAAGGGGATTAAGAGGTACAAACCTCAGATCATTAAGCCACAGGGATGTAATATACAGCATATGGAATGTATGGTCAGTAATACTATCAATATAATTTTGTATGGGGACAGGTGGTTCCTAGACTGTGGTGATCATTTCACAATGTATGCAAATATCAAATCACTATGTAGTTTACCTGAAACTAACATCATATTTTATGTCGACCGTATTTCTATTAAAATATCTAGGGATGTCTACTACATGTGGGTGTAGATGGATCAATCGATAGAATGCTAGGCATGATAGAGAACGGGTCGTCTCTGCCTTCCGAAAACTTTCAGACCTATTGGTGACATAAAATTATACAGAGAGTGAAATTTTCAGAATTAAGAGTTCAACCAGACAGTAGTGCAAAAGCCCTCGTGCTATCTGTGTTATGATTTAATGCCAAGTAAAGCATCTCGGGGAAGGGACAGATAGACGGAGGTGCAGCCAGGGCAGGTCCTAAGTGGGGCCGCGCAGAGGGGATAAAATTGGATAACAGCGAAGAAAAGGTGTCCATGGCGCACTAGCTAGATCAGTCTGCCTGGAGTGAGGGGGTCCTTTTAGAAAGGGCATGAGGCACCCAGCTAGGAATCCAAAGCACACTTCTGAATCCCAACCCTGTTCGTTCCTGAGAGCTGTGCACCTTTGCCCAAGGGACTTGACCTTGCTGAGCCTCAGATATTCTTAATCTTTGAAAATGGAACGAAAATACCTAAAAGAGTTACTGTAATGGTTCTAAGAAAGAATACTTACTGGGCATATAGCAGGCCATCAGTAAACACTATTTCCCTTTTCTGTACAGGAACTCCCCTACATACGAACGAGTTCCATTCCAAGAGTGTGTTTGTAAGTCCAGTTTGCTCGTTAAATGCAACAAAGTTAGCCTAGGTACCCAACTAACACAGTCGGCTATGTAGTAATTTACTGTAATAGGTTTATAATACTTTTCACACAAATAATACGTACATAAAAAACAAACACCAAAAAATAAAACATTTTAAATCTTACAGTACCTTGAAAAGTACAGTAGTACAGTATAACAGCCGGCATACAGGGGCTGGTATGCACATTCGCATCTTTGAAAGTTGGCAGCTTGAAGGTTCGTATGTAGGGGACTTACTGTATAGAGCTTTGTAACACACACAACCCATCTACAGGGACTACCCACTTTGATCCTCACCGCAGCCTCGTGAGGTGGATAAAGCAGGCATAGACGTCCTCCTTCTCCAGGTCCTGGGAGGTTTCTTCCATTCTTCCTCAGGGAAGTAGAAATGGAACAGTGCTCCATGGTTAGCTTCTAAATAGAAAATTCTAAACTACAGTATTTTGGGAAGGTTAATCTGGTAGCGGTGGGCAAGTTGGGTTGAAAAAAAAACTCATTCAGGTGTGCCTCAAAGCAAGGGTTTTGGGTGTTGCTATTTACAGGGGTGTCAGGTTACTATGCCCAATGATGGGCTGATGACACAAGTTGACACAGTTTCATCATCACCAACAAGACAGGTGTAGCCGTCCATCTGCTATTCTGTCTACCTCTTCTTTGCAAAGCAATGATGATGATGAGAACAGCAATGCAAATGGCTAATAGCTCCTGGGTCTGAGTCCCAACAGTGGATCAGAAAACTGTGTGTAGACGGTACACATTGCAGGGGAGGGCTCTTATGATCAGAGAGGTTTGATAACTTGTCTAGGGTCACACAGCTAGTGCTAGAATACAGATTTGAATCTGCCCTCCTTCCAAAGCCCAAGCTTGTTCCACTCTGCCGTCAGGGTTTGAGAGGTTGTCTTTTCCCAAGGGAAAGAAAATATTCTGTTGATACAAATCCTGTATAAGAGTCAAATCCCCGATGCTGGCTTCACTGATTGCTTCTAATGAAAGACTTAGCTCATAATACAGAGCTCTCTCCTTGCAGCCATCCTGGGGTCATCCTCTAGAGGTCAAGCCACCATCTTTCAGTCCTACCTTGTTATGGGGCTACAGACTGAATCCCTCAGACTTGCTAGGTGCCCCCAACCCACTCTCCTCTTGCCAGTCCAATCTCCACGCAGACTTCGCTCTGTTTAAGCTGCGATCGCATCCTGACGTGAATCAGTTCCCAAACCTTCACCATAACCGAGGCCGGCACGACCCTGCCTCTCTCAGCTCCATTCCTGTTTCCTCCTTGTTCTGTGATCTCCCCTCACCACTCCAATGACATATCAATTCTAGGTTTTCCCTACAGATCATGTCATTTCTGGCTGGAGCTGAGCTTTTCCCTTCCCTGTATCTTGGCCTTTCCATGTGCCCAGTTCTTCTTAGTTGGTCTAGCATTTGAAAAGGAAGGGATTCTCCCCTTGTTCAGGATAGGTACTCCACTCCCAACAAGATCTCCATAATTCCATAGGCATTCTGCCATGATTTCTCTAGCAACACTATTACAATCATCTGGGTATATTCTTGCCTATTAGACTGTGAATGGCTTGAGCAAAGGCCCTGGGGTCTGTCTGATCACACTTGCAGGATTTCTGGTCTACAGTAAGAATCTAAATATGATGTTTGAATGAGTGCATGAATGGACGAAATGCTGTTGAATAGCCTTCGAGAAAAGTTCCAGCCCTCCAACAGCCACAAAACTAGTCACAATTTGGAGACCCACGTAGGATAATGTGGCAACTGTCAGCGTAGCCAAGAGCAAAGAATCAGGAGTGATGACCCACCACTCAGAAGTCCTAATCGTCATGTCGAAAGCCAGTGAACGTGGATGGAGAGAGAGAGACACAGTGATCTTGTGTGGGCGTTTGAAGTCAGCTCTGACACAAAAGCTGCCTGCCTCCGTTCTTATTAAAAACCAGTTTGTAGGGGATTCATGGAGAGAGCACACGGAGTGCTTAGGAAGCAGAGAGAGAATGAGCTGTGAATGGAGGCTAAACGTGGGTACCCCCAGGAGAAGCCAGCTTCGGAATACATGGAGGTGGAGGGGATGCTCTAGGTCACGTGAATTTACACATGCTTTCAAGTTACTCTCCGGCATGTACTGCAACTCTGCTGCTTACAGACTATAACTCGTGCATCTAGAATTTAGCCCCCCGATACTTTGTGTTTTATTCTTTCTTTTTTTTTTAAATTGAAGTATAGTTGATTTACAATGGAGTGTTAGTTTCAGGTGTACAGCAAAGTGATTCAGTTATACATATATATGCATATATATCTTTTTTTCAGATTCTCTTCCCCTATAGGTTATTACAAAATATTGAGTATAGTTCTCTGTGCTGTACTATTTTGCATAGCCGCTCCCCCCCATACTTTGACCTCTCTGAGGCCCCTTCCTCATAGGAAGCCCCCTCAGGCACTACTCACAGCCACGTTTTCTTTACATGCAACTCTAGGAAGGGATAGGCTTGTATTACAGTGGTTAAGCGTGAGGGCTTTGGAGCCAGACTGCACTGATTCTAATTTGTCTCTGACATTTATTATCTGAGTCACCAGAAACACAGTATTTATACTCTCTGAGCCTCAGTTTCTTGAACTGAACAGTGGGGATAATAATAGACCATAACTGACAGGGCTTTCGTGGATGAAAGCGCTGGGCTGACACTGGCTGTTATCATGAGGTGTGGTTATTTAGTTTCCAAGCTCGGAATGGATTAGAAACAGCAGATGAGCTGGTGCTACAGAGGCTGGTGTGCTGAGAGCCGCGTCAGCTGAGCTCCTGGCAGCAACACAGGCGTCAGAACATAAACACAAGTATAAAAAGGTTGGTACTTTGGGGCTGTTGACCCAATAACTTGAAACAATACAAAATGCCCTGTCCTCTTGCATCTTTCAGTCTGACCAGGGAGCTGACATTAAACAGCTGAACCTATACTGTCAGCTATGATGGGGATCTGAGGGGAAATAAAGCAGCACGTGGGGAGAGAAAGTAATGAGAAGGTCAGAGAAAGCCTCTCTGGGGAGGAGCCCAGGCTGAGACCTACATGCTGGGAAGCGACCCATGTGGAAATGTGGGGAAGAGCACTGGGGGCAGAGGGAACAGCAGGGGCCAGGCCGGGAGCCTGGGTGTGCTTGGTGGGTGTCTGACATTGGAATGAAAGCTCCTCAAGGCCGGCCTGTTATATTCACTGCTGTACCCCAGGTACCTAGAAGGATGCTGAGCAGATAGTACTTGCTCAATTAATGTGCTGAAATGAAGAAGGAATGCAGGGAGATCCGTGTAGCTGCAGCATTGGAAGCAAGAAAGCCGGAGGGAGTGGTCGGCAGGACAGTGGGGTCCAGACCAGGCCCTGGCCCTGTGGCCTAAGGTGAGCAGTTAGATGTCATTCTGAGATCTGTGGGAGGCCCCTCAGGGCTTGGAGCAAGTGGAGGATGTGAGATGACTCACTCTTTAAAAGCATCATGCTGGCTTCCAGGTGAGAATATACTACAGGGGACAGAGTGGAAATGGAGAGACCAGGTAGCAGGGGAATCCAGGCTGGAGGTGATGGGCTGGAACTCGGACAGTGAATGCAGAGGTGGCAATCAGTGGCCAGGTTCTGGGCGTACACTGTGTTCATGACTGTATAACCGGAAGAAGTGGGGAACTGGAGGACGAGGTAACCGACAGGGGGAGGAGATGGGTGAAATGCGACCACTGAATATTCCTGAGAATTGTGCAACAATGAACTAGATCCGCAAGTAGAGACTTGTGCCCCTTCGTGGAACCAAGCCAATCTGTAGCCAGAGTAAAGACCAGAAACCTTTATCTGTTCTGGGCTTTTTTTTCCCCCTTGAGGGCAGAAATTTATTATATACAGTACCTAACGCATAGTAGATCCTTACTATTTCTTGAATCGAAATCATTTGTTTTCACAATTCTCATGGAAAATTCTTTCGTTTGTTCACACCATGAAGAAAATTAATTGTGTTCCTGTACCTAATAGACCCTCTAGGGATTAGATATGGGGGGTGGTGGTGTGGATAGAATTTGGGAGATGGGGCGCCTGGTGAGGAGGGAGTCAGCTTAAGGACGAGAATTGGGACCAGTAGTAACATTTTAAGGCTTTTTCTCCTGAAACTCTCTCTTAATGCAGCTATTAAAAATAAGAAGTGGTTTCATTTTCAGCTTTTTTTCATCGTTCACTTTCAAAGGAAATTGGTTCCCATTTTCTTTCTTGCTCTCCATCCAGTTTCCTATTTCACATCTCTTTTCTGGTTATTTAGTTTTCTGGGATCAATCTTCTGTCTTAAGCTCACTGAGTCCTATGGTCCCCCCCCACCCCCACTTCTGAAGCTGTTCGCCTGTCAATTTCCAAGGATCAAAGAGGTTCAATTGATCAATATATATTTTAGGAGGAAGGAAAAAAGGGAAAAAAAAACTTTACTTGGATATTGAAAAGTTTGGCTTCATAGAATGCCAGGCTTCACTCACATAATGACGAAACACTTCTGATTTTGGCATCATCACGTCAGAGAGCTTACTCATGTCAAGGTTTCCAAAGCGATAAACTACAAAGATAGAGGGTTATCTACTGTGAAAGAGATTTTGTTTTTCTGGTGTGAGAAAACGAACATTGCTACCAGGAAATAGTCTGGGTCTCACAGAGGATCACTCCCTTATGTGAGTGTGAACATCAGTAGGACTGGTCAACCTTAGAGGAATTAGCTCAGGGACTGCAAACCATACCTAAGAAAAACAGGCATTAGAAATAAACCCAAATGCCATTAATGTAACCCACATCCCAATTTTCTTCTTTCTGAGTGATTCCAACTATTTACTCTAATACAGCAAGTAAAGTGACATTGTACACTTTATACATGTGTTTATATACATAAGCTTATATGTGCATCTCTTATCTCCGAGGTATCACAGTCCTTGGATTTAGGTCTCTGTTGTGGGTAAATTGTGTCCCTTTCAAAATCATATGTTGAAGTCTTAACCCCCAATACCTCAGGAGGTGACTTTTTTTTTGAGATAGGGTCTTTTTAAAAGAATTGAAGTATAGTTGATTTACAATGTTGTATTAGTTTCAGGTGTACAGCAAAGTGATTCAGTAATACATACATATTTCTTTTTTTTTTCAGATTCTTTTCCCTCATAGGTCATTAAGAGTATTGAGTAGAGTTCCCTGTGCTATACAGTAGGTCCTTGTCGGTTATCTATTTTATATATAGTAGTATGTATATGTCAGTACCAGCCTCCTAGTTTATCCCTTCCGTCCTCTCACTTTGGTAACCATGAGTTTATTTCTATGTCTGTGGGTCTATTTCTGTTTTGTATATATGTTCATTTGTATCATTTTTTTAGATTCCACATGTAAGTGATATCATATGATATTTGTCTTTCTCTGGCTTACTTCACTTAGTATGATAATCGCTAGGTCCATCTGTGTTGCCACAAATAGCATTATTTCATTCTTTTTAATGGCTGAGTAATATTCCATTGTGTATACATACCACATCTTCTTTATCCATTCATCAGTTAAGGACACTTCAGTTGCTTCCATGTCTTTGCTATTGTAACTAGTAGTGCAATGAACATCGGGGTGCATGTATCTTTTTGATTTATGGTTTTCTCCAGATATATGCCCAGGAGTGGGATTGCAGGATCATATGGTAGCTCTGGTTTTAGTTTTTTAAGGAACTTCCATACTGTTCTCTAGTGGTTGTACCAATTTACATTCCCACCAACAGTGTAGGAGGGTTCCTTTGTCTCCACACCCTCTCTAGCATTTATTATTTGTAGACTTTTTGATGATGGCCATTCTGACCAGTGTGAGGTGGTACCACTTCTCTAATAATTAGCGATACTGAACATCTCTTCATGTGCCTATTGGCCATCTGTAAGAATCACCTTGTCCTTGAGAGGGTCCCTGGTGTGCTTCTACCTTGCACCTTTGTGGTGAACAGAGGGACCCACCAAGCCTTCTGCCTAGGCACTGAGGGATTGGAACCTGTCCACAGTATTCCCAGAGGAAACAGTGAAAGTGGCTCTCATTCTAACAATTGAGTTTGGTTGCGTTTAACAAACAATGAGGTGGCCTTTTATCATATTCGTTCTCTTTTCAAAAACTCTTTGAATTCTTTACATCTGGGGTATAAATCTCAGAGGCAGCAGAGCCATTGAAAGCCAGACTCTTGGGCCATAGAGCCTGGGTCTGAATCTCACATGCCTTGAACTAACCTCTTTGTGCGTTTCAGTTTCCCTATCTCGAAAATGGGAATAATAAGAATATTTACATCCTCAGATTGATGCAGATATTGAGAGTTAATACATGTAAAATCTTTCAGAGTGCCTGGTATGTGAGCTCAGAAACATTACCTATTAGAATATCTCCAGTTGTACCTAATAATGTGACTGAGGAAGAAAACAGGACTTGCCAGCCAAAGTATGAACCACCTGATAAGATAGAAGCAAACTTGAAGAAAAAACATATACTACTCTTTGACCTCTTCATGTCTCATAGTTTGGGAATATATAATAATATTTAAAAGATAGTTTCGTCTGGAGCAGGATGTAGGGCTTGGAAGTATCCCTGAGCAGTATGGTGGGTTCTAACATTTCAGTAGAAATAAAAAAGGTGAACGTGAAGGTCAAGGTAAATTTTCCGAAGAGAAAAGAACCACCACCAAGAATTCTTAAAGATACTGGCTCAGTATCTTGCCTGTAAAAGAAAGATAGGAGCATCTTCTTATGGGATTTCAAGAGTTAATATCTTCCGTAAAGCAATGGTTTCAAATAATGAGGTGTCCTTCCAATAGAATGAAAATATTAACATACAGCTCCAATAATAGATGCCAAGATAATCTTAGACTACACATCTAGAATCTCTGTGGATGAAAATTATTAGATAAGCCAAGCCCAGGGATGAAACTCTTGGCCGTCTCATCTTCTAGGAAATTGCGTCTCAAAACTTTGATCTTAATGATGCCGGGCAATGGTTTTGATTCTGGTGGAAAGCTATAGCAGGTGTACTTAATAGCAACATTTGCCTGATTAGGGATTTCATGGCTTAGATTACTTTGTTCCCTTGTTTGTTGCTTAAATCTTTTAGTTGCACAAATAATTTTAGAAACATGAAAAATAATGAGCTTCTCCCATAAAAGCGTCCTTATTCTCCATTGCTGTCTCAGATGGCAGGGCCACTGTGGCTTTGCTCTGACCCGTGGACGGTCCAGCCTGTCGATATGGGGGGGTAGTTATGAGGCAAGAAGACTGTGGTCTGGTGCATTTGTTCTCTGTGCTTCATAATAGTTATTAAACCAGATCACTCCGGGGCTTGACTAATGCGGCAATGGTATGGTTTCCATAGCAACAGGGATCAATTTTTTAAAAAATCAACATCTGCATAGCATAGGGAACTCTACTCAATATTCTGTAATGGCCTATATGGGAAAAGAATCAGAAAAAGAATGGATATATGTATACGTACAGCTGAATCACTTTGCCGTACACCTGAAACTAACACAACACTGTAAATCAACTATACTCCAATATAAGATAAAAATTAAGTTAAAAAATCAACGGCTTCCCTATAAAGCCAAACATTAAGAAATTAAGTTATCTCCCAAGCCAATTCAAAACAGATTTGATCAACTATAAATATGATTTATTACCTGGTCAAGTTATTTACATTACTATATCAGTAAAAAGATTTTTCTGCGAATTTTCCAAATCTAAAACACATAAACAACAATAACAAATCTTAAACGCAGAGTATTTCCTCTGGAGAAAACGATCAAGTGTTACAGTAATTTGGTCTCTGCTGAAAACCTTTTTGGAAAAGTATCATTTTCTTTGTGGACTCAAGTTACTCATGAATAAAGGTTCTGACTTGTTGCTACTAAAGGATACCAGGAATGATCTGAGTCACTGCTAAAATTAACACCGAATTTTGATTGAACGAAAGAACTAATTACATTTGTCTTATTTCATTGAAACCCGGACGTGATGCTTTGGAACTTCCTGCCTTAATTTGAAGATGTATTTATAAGATTTTTCCACTAAGTTCTTGATATTGTTAGGGGGCAGCCTTACATGATGAATGGGATATAGCTCCTTGTTTGATTCCTTGGGTGGATCTCCAACAATAGAGAAGGTAGGCTGGAGGGTGGGACGGTTGGGCCGCCATGCTCCACTCCCCCCACTCCCTAAACCCATCATTTTTTCCCATCATAACCACTACATTCCAATCTGTACACTTTGGGTTGGGTATAGACTAGTCCCCCCTCTGCTCCCCGCACTGCTGTTAGGGTTTCACAGAATTCTTTCTTTGCACTTCACACGTGGCTGTCTACACTGCCTGGCTGTGTCTACAGCCTGGCTGTAAGCTCTGCAGATGAGTGGATCTAGTTGGGCTGGCGTTGTTTTTTTTTTTTTTTTTTTTTTTACAGGGGAATAGCCAAGCATCAACGCCTACATTGGTCAAAGTATAGAAGGAAAAAATAACACATTCAGTAAGGAACAGTTAAAAGCGGCTCTAAGGAAAGACAGTTTCAAGGAAAAGGTTAGAAAAAGAAGCACTGACAGTCCTGGGGTCTGGAATCCTCAGGCATGGGACCATTCAGCATCGTTTCCTGGCTCTGTGCCAGTCATCTGTCTGTCTGCCTTCAGGTTTATTCTTTGCCCTTCCTCTGCTCTGCATCACGGGGCTATTTGCAAGCTCCATGCTTGCCTCCTGTACAATTGGCTTGAGTTAGGTTGAGTTGGTGGGAAGCTTGGTGGGAAAATGAAGGGAGAAGCCAGGGTATTTCTCCCTGTCTCTGCTGCAGTTACCTCAGTGGTTGTAGGAGTGATGCAGCTGTGGCATTGGGTCCTAGTTACACAGCTTTTCCCCTGTGTCTCCACCCCCCAGCTCCAGGGTGGTGTAGGTTTCCTGCTGCTGCTCTGTTTTTCCGCTCTTGCCACCACCTTTGTAACCAATTCCCTGTATGAAATGACCTCTGTTGAATCATGCGGCATGGGTTCTGTTTTCCTCACAGGACTATGGCTGTTATAGCTCCATTATCTTACTCTAGGTAATTTTACTGGTCAGAACAACTTTTTCTTGATTAAACAACACTTTTTTTTCCTACATAGGACATCATCATCTCTGAGTTAATGTTGAATTGAGTTGCGTGTGTGTGGTTGACTCAATATAATATATAATTGATTGTATTGAATATCACATAGATAAAACATTTGGCATAAATACCAGTTTATTCTTTGTTCTCAAAAAGAAATCTGCTATTTTCTATCTTTCCAAGAAGATCATTTTAAGATGGGTGAGGTGTTAGTAATCATTAGACTAAATAGTAGTATAAATCACATTGGAAGAAAATGTGTCTTACTGAAGACCACCTGTCCACACATTTCGTGGTCCACATGATGTTTCTTTAAGGAAAACAAATTCATTTACTTCACTCCTAAAACACAGATGGTATATGCTAGGAAAAGCATCAGAAGAGATGCAGCTTTACAACAATATCAGAGAAGTGAATTTCACATTATACAAAGACTTTTCTTGCCACCAATCAAATATCTCCATATTCAGGAACAAGCTGACCAAGGTGCTTTGCCTATTAGACTTACCACTCCATGCACAATTGCTTGAGCAGCCCTACAAGCCTTACAGGACTAGTTAATAAACCTAACAGGACAGGAACTCTGAAAAAGAGGCACAAGCCAATATTTCATCATTTGTGGAAAGTCATGGCACGACTTAAATGTAC
Organism: Globicephala melas; assembly: GCF_963455315.2. Lineage (NCBI taxonomy): Eukaryota > Metazoa > Chordata > Mammalia > Artiodactyla > Delphinidae > Globicephala > Globicephala melas. The sequence goes on from NC_083326.1 coordinate 55,789,064, forward strand.
ATTCTGGAGATATAACTGCTCTCATCCTTCAAACCTGCGGTCAGTCGGCGCCTCCTCAGGGAATCAGATCCTCTCTGTTACAGTCACAGACCCTGCCTGCCCTCAGCTGCATATCACACTTAAGTCCACACATGTCTGTTGAATTATTAGCAGCATCTCTCTCTCCCCCTGCACAGAAAGCCCCGTGAGGGCAGGAACCGTTTCTAATGTTGCTTATTTTAATTTTCCTAGTGGGTAGCACATCATCAATACTTAATGCAAGCCGAGTGAATGAGTAAAGAATAGACACAGAACTTCTCAAGCTGAGGAAGTAGCCATGGCATTGGAACTGGCCCCACTTTCTGCCTGAAGTGATTCTTCTGACCTCCGCTTGCATTTGTCCTAGTCTGAGGCAAATTCACTTGGTCAATTATTTCATCCCTACCAGCCCTCAAAAGGGACTGTTTGTTCATGGTGTTTCTCTAATTGTAGTATTATAAAACAGAGGATTTTGATAGGTCGACATTTTAAAAGTATAGATATATCAAGGTGAATGAATTACATGGGATGGCAGTCATCCATGTTCAAGGAACAGAAAGACTGAAGGGGGAATCCAACGTGGGAGAAAAGGTGAGAAAGTTTTCCTTAAACCGCAGCGCATGAAGCAAATTGTCACTCAAGTAAGAAGTTACTGTATCTGCCCTTTGTATTGAAAAAAAACAAAACAAAACGTTTTTGGGTCAGCAGACCCTAGACAGCAAATGAAGAAAGCTAACCTTATTTCTACGTGTGTAGCCTATGCTGTAGGAATAATGTCATTTGTCTAGAGCTTATTCAAGCATGAATACTCTAACTAGAATAAAATAAGTGAATTAGAATGTGATGGACAATAGTTTTCCCAAAGTGGTTTTTAATTTCAGCACTCAACATCAAATACACACATAGACAAATACATAAAGATATTTCTGGGGGAGGAAATCACTGTAATAGAGTGGAAATGGACATCTAATACACTTAAGTTAGTATTTTACAATTCTCAAATGGTTGATTTTTAAATTTTGGTGGAAAATGTGTCTTTTGATGAATGTATTAGAAAACTTTTGGAGAGGAGTTATCAAAATATCTTGAAATTGGTATACTGGTTCTTCATTTTCATTTTTCTTTTGTTTACTGATTTATTGTTTGGTCTAACTCTGACTTTAATTTTAAATGTATCCACTAAAATCTTTTGTAATTCCAAAACCTCTTTGTTTTACAAAGAAGAAAAGTTGACCGATTAACAGAATGTTAATTTTCTTGAAGATTTAGGTTATTAGAATTATCGAGATATTTTATGGGAAATGCAAGACGTAGAAAAACATGGAAATTGCGATACTAGAGGGAAATAGTTCCCAATGGCATATTACATTCTCGTTAGTGATTAGCTGGTTTTTAAGAGATGCTCCATCTGTGGAGCATCTGACCAAAGTCAACTAACCTTGAACTCAGATCAGACCTTCTTGGGAAGAAAAAAAAATTTCCCCTTTCAGAGATGATTTTTACTGCTTTTATTTTTTTAATTTCCTTTAAACTTCTTGGCTTTTTAATACGTTGTATCAAATCACGGTGCTCTGGCACTGTGACAAAGCCTATATACAGCCTTGGAGCAGGTTTTCCGGTTGGTGCAAAGGTTGTTCTGAGTTAACTTCACACCACTGACCAGTTTCCCTTGTGATACTCATTAACCGGTTACCTGAATGGAGATACCTGGGTGGCTTCTGACCATTGCAAGGGGTTGGTTTTCCTCGAGTGAACTGGTCAATTCTGATCCTCAACCTGCAGCCTTGACACCACTAGCCTTGTGTTTCAACGGACTGAGCCAGGCGAGAGGTGACACAAAAGGGTGTGCTGCGATTAGAAGCAACACCACTGCAAATGTTCACAGAGAAGAGGATAAATTAATATTAATCCCTTAACACGTACTCATTTATCAAACTTCAGTGATACTGTCTTACATAAAGAAAGATGGTGATTGGGTGAATAATTTTACCTTTAAGTATATGAACAATTTTGGGGGATGCTGAGCAATTTATCTTTATTGCCACAGAACCATAAGCAACGGAATAAAATTACAGGTAAGAGAGCGTTTACAATAAGTAAATAAGCACTTGGAATCTCTTTAAACCATTCGAGACAGATCGTGATATGTTGCTCTCTTGATGTCTGGGGCCATTTGCCTACTTAACCATGGAAGGATTCGTCTACGTATACTACTGTGTTCCCACCAAAGTTAGGTTCTATGTTCAGCCCTTAGGAGACTGAAGGTCCTCTCCAAGTCTATTAGTTGTAAACCAAATATGCAGCATAGAAAATAAGCTAATTCTTTAAAAAATTAAAAGTCATAAGAAATTGCTTTAGCTCAGATTTTTGAGTAAACAGTCCTTTAAACTTTCTTAGCTCCTGCAATGGTATGTCCAAGAGATCTACTCTAAATTTTCCAAATGGAAATATTTAAACCATTGAAATACGGACGCTTAAGTGATGATAATAAGATGTCTGATATTTCAGTCACACACACTAAGCTATTATGTGGCACGGAGCTTCCAAAACTCTTGGAATTTCCTAAGTGATGAGAGCAATAAAGGGGTCTTTTGTTATGTTAATAAGGTGCCTTTTGGACTGCACCTAAGGATGGGGGCTGGTTGGCAGGAAAACCAGGCAAGACATGAGAGGGTTGGAACTTTCAGTCCCACTTCCTGACCTCTGGGGAGGGGAGAAGGCTGAGGTTGAGTTCAGTCACCAATGGCCAATGTTTTAATCAATTGTGCCTATGTAATGAAGCCCCCATAAGACCCCAAAAGGATAGGGTTTGGAGAGCTTCAGGGTTGGTGAGCATACGGAGATGTGGGGAGGTTTGCCTGGAGACGGCATGGAAGCTCTGTGCCCTTTCCTCATACCTTGCCCGTCTGTCACTTCATGTAGCCACTGGTTGGTATCCTTTTGTATCCTTTGTAATAAATCAGCAATCTAGTGAGTAAACTGGCTTCCTGAGTTCTGTGAGCCTCTCTGACAAATTAACTGAACCCAAGGAGGGGTTGTGGGAACCTCTGATTTATAGTCTGGTCAGAAATGTGGGTGACATCCTGGATTTGAGATTGGCATCTGAAGTGGGGGAGGGAGGGTGGCAGTCTTGAAGGACTGAGCCCTTAACCTGTGTGGTCTGACTCTATCTCCAGGTAGACGGTGTCAGAATTAAGTTAAACCGTAGGACCCTGACTTGGGGATTGAGAATTGCTCGATGGTATAGGGAAACAGCCATCCCCCGACCGCTTGGAATTGGGTTCAGAACCCTTTTTAGTTATCTCTTTGGGATTCTCATAAACTAGGCTCTAGTAAGATGGGGAAAAAAAAAAAGGCTGAGGGGGGACTCCATGGCTTAGATGAGGTTATTTCATCCAAGACTTTTTGCTTGGGGCTTTTTATTTCCACCCCTGTCAGACTGTACTGAAGAAGGAAAACTATTTTCAACATTATTATGAGAAGACACTTCATCTCTTGCCCTTAACATTAGGTACATATTTATTTTGTTTTTCTCAATATACGAAGGCTATAGGCAGTGGTTTATCCCTTGCGAATGCATAGGTATTTTATTTTAAGGAAGGAAATGGTCAAATGTCGAAAACATAAAAAGATCAAACATAGTTTAGAATAAAGCTATCTTCCTAAAAAGATACTATCTTAGAAACACTTCCTTTCTTATCATACATTAGAACCATGTTTATATGATGCCACTCAAGGGATGGGAATAAAAGGCCCTATAGGGCACAGTCTCTGGTCTCTGGTCTGATACCAAACTGTCAAAACATGATATTTGATGTTAAGTGGTGTGAACAGGTTTTATTTTAACTGACACATTGGAAGATGAGTAATAGGATGAGTGAAAGATCAAACAGTGAATGTACTTCCATGAAAGGTGAACAATATTCTAATAAGTAAAATAAGAAAACTATTTCACACTAGACAGTTGAGTCACACTTAATGATTTTAAAGCAAAAAGTTATTTGACTTATGTCCCTAGTGCCACAGCCTTGTGTTCAAATAAATGGAAAGTCTCAGAATTGTTTACGAGAAACACGTGAAAGAACTGTTTGAGATAATGATAAATACAAGATTAGGAAATTCTCAAAGGGTCTATAAATTGCTAAAGGGTTGAGGTACTTCTGCCCAAGGTAGAGTCCCAAGGGACCAGATTTATCTCCTGCCTGAAACAACCAAAAACACTGGACAAAATATATGAAACGACAGTTTTCAAAGCACTAGACATCAGGCAATGGAAATCAGTGATTCCTGAGAGATGGGAAAGAAATGAGGAAAACCTGTTGATTTTCATTCACTTATTGCAAAGAGAGTTTCCAGGCTACGGCACAGGGAGGGGAAAATCCAGGCAGAGCCCAGCTGAGCTGACTGCATGAGTGTAGGAGACAAAGTCCAAGGAGACCAAGGCAGATGGAGTTTTCAGGACAGTACCCAAGAGGAGACAGCTATACAGAGAGAATCCCAGAGAGGTGCAGAGGGTCTGACCAGCAAATGCATGTGAAGAAACTACCCAAGTCTGGGGGAAAACATATCTGAAAAGATTAGCAAACAGCATGTGCTGCTCATTCAGAGCTGAGAATAGCACTTGTCCTTACCAGGCAGATTGGAACAGTTCAGGATTCATGGGACCCATCTAACAAATCATAAAAGCACGACTCAGAAAAAAAAATCAAGCTGTTTCCAAGTGATTTATTTATATCACAGAACAAAGCTCAAGAATCGCTTTTAGAAATACAAAAATATCCAGCGCTCAACAAAGTAAAACTCACGGTGTCTAGTAACCAATCAAGATCAGTAAAGACACTGAAGATATAAACGGGCCCCAAATTGAATAGAGAGAAAATTAATATGTGTGCGATGAAAAATATACTGGATGGGGCTTCCCTGGTGGCGCAGTGGTTGAGAGTCCGCCTGCTGATGCAGGGGACCGGGTTCGTGCCCCGGTCCGGGAAGATCCCACATGCCGCGGAGCGACTGGGCCCCTGAGCCATGGCCGCTGAGCCTGCGCGTCCGGAGCCTGTGCTCCGCAACGGGAGAGGCCACAACAGTGAGAGGCCCGCGTACTGCAAAAAGAAAAGAAACAAAAAAAACACTGGATGGGATGAATGGAAGACTAGACATTGCAGAAGGAAAGATTAGTGGATTTCAAGACACAGAAATCGAAACTCTCTGAAATGATATAGAGAAAAAAGAATCCCTCAAAGACAAAAGAGCATTGGTGAGCTGGGACTATGTTAAGCAGCCTAATATTTGTGTAGCTGGAGCCCCTGAAGGGGTTACTGAAGAAATAATGGCTGAAATTTGGTGAAAACTATTAAATCTACTAATCTAAGAAGCGCAATGAATTCCAAACATGAGAAATATGAGGAAAACTACACCAAGGCATAATCTACCTGTATAGAGCTGGTAACATAAGGGGGAATCTTAAAAGCAGCCAAAGAAACAGGATGTTATTTACAGAGGAGGAAAGATAAGAATGGCAGATATCTCACAGAAGCAACGTAACCAAAAAGACCTATCTTTAAAGTACATAAAGAAGAAAAAGTCCTATCAACCTAGAAATCTATACCTGGGGAAAATATCTCTCAAAAGCGAAGATGAAATAAAGATGTTTCACTCTGAAGGAATTCCTCTAACGTCTCATTTCTTTTCTTTTCCAGAAGGTGCCAGTCGTTAGAGGTCTACTGAATAGGCAGGATGATGGCCCCCAAAGATGACTATGTCCTAATCTCTGGAATCTGTGAATAAGATACAGTCAGTTCAGGCTGCTGGAACAAGTACCACAGACTGGGAGGCTTAAACGAGAAAAATTTATTTCTCAGTTTTAGAGAATGGAAGTCTGAGGTCAGGGTGCCAGGGTGGTCGGGTTCTGTGAGAGCAGACTGTCCGCTCACCCTTGTACCCTCCCGTGGTGGAAGGGCAGCTGGAGAGCTCTGTGGGGTCTCCTGTATGAGGGCACTAATCCCACCCTGGAGGGCTCCACTCTCATGATTTAGGCACCTCCCAAAGGCCCTGCCTCCTAATCCATCACCTTGGGGGTTAGGATTTCAACATACGAATTCTGAAGGGAAAACAAACATTCAGTTCATAAAGTAGCTTATGCGGCAAAAGGGACTTTGCAGGAATGATTGAGATAAAAATCTTGAGATCAGAAGGTTATCCTAATTAGGTAGGTCAAATGTAATTACAGGGGTCCTTATAAGTGAGAGGAAAACAGGGGAGTCAGAGCCAGAGACTGATTTGAAGATGAAGGAGAGGCCATGAGCGAAGGAATGTTTTTTTGGTGGTGGTGGGGGGGTCTCCAGAAGCTGGAAAAGGAAGGGAAACCTCTCCCCTACAGCCTCCAGAAGGAATACAGCCCCGCCAACACCTTGACTTTAGCCCAGTGACACCCATTTTGGACTTCTGGCTTCCAGAAATGTAGGCTAACACATGTGTGCTGTTTTAATTTAAGCCCCTACGTTGGTGGTAATTTGTTATAGCAGCAATAGAAATTTTTTTTTTTTTTTTTTGTGGTACGTGGGCCTCTCACTGTTGCAGCCTCTCCCGCTGCAGAGCACAGGCTCCGGACGCGCAGGCCCAGCGGCCATGGCTCACGGGCCCAGCCGCTCCGCGGCATGTGGGATCTTCCCGGGCCGTGTGCACGAACCCGCGTCCCCTGCATCGGCAGGCAGACTCCCAACCACTGTGCCACCAGGGAAGCCCCATGCAATAGGAATTTAATATACTCACATTCAGGGTATGGCGTTTGTGTTCTCATTGACCAAGGAGGTCGATTTTACACGTGTCAGATATTTTCAAAACTTTACCTATTTGTTGATGACCACACTGATAATTCCTTTGTTTGGTTAACCTTGAAAATGTATTCAACATTTTTCTGCTTCAAAGGTATTTTAGACATTGGTTCCTTGAAAATTTTAAAATTCTGATTGTAAATCAACTATACTTCAATTAAAAAAAAACAATGTGTTAATTTCTGCTGTACAGCAAAGTGATTGTTACACATATATATTCTTTTTTATATTCTTTCCTATTATGGTTTATCACAGGCTATTGAACACAGTTCCCTATGGATACAATAGGACCTTGTTTATCCACTCTATATATAATAGTTTGCATCTTCTAACCCCAAATTCCCACTCCATCCCTTCCCCAAGCCCCCAGCTTGGCAACCACAAGTCTGTTCTCTATGTCTGTGAGTCTGTTTTGTAGATAAGTTCGTGTCATATTTTTAGATTCCATATATAAGAGAGAGCAGATGGTATGTCTTTCTCTGACTTCATTTAGTATGATAATCTCTAGATCCACTCATGTTGCTGCAAATGGCATTATTTCATTCTTCTTTATGGCTGAGAAGTACTCCATTGTATATATGTACCATATAAAACCTCCGGTTGTTAAAACTTTGCTGTTGGAAGCAAAGCACTTAGATCTATAGTTCTCTCTCTGAAGAATGTCTTTCTTATGGTCCTAGCCATTCATCTCTCTTTTATAGTAAATCACGCAGAACCCAGTATGGGAATCTCAGAGTCTGTATTTGATGGAACTACATTCCTCAGTGGGGTCATTTTTACTTTTTTCCCCATTTCATATTTTTTTAAACAACAATAAGAAGGAGAGTGGGGAATGTCTGGTGTTGTAGTTGGGACTTCAGTGCTACTGTTAAGAGAAAATGCAATCTGAGGGAGGCCAAAAAAAAAAAAAAGCTACCGAATGAACAAGAAGTAGTCTCCTAGCCAAGTCAAGTACTATAGCATCGGCCAAAAAAAACACATGAAGATTGAGAAAAGGAAGTTGAGAGTTCACAATTTGAGAAACAGAAAGTCTAAGACAGTTTAATCCTGTTTTTTTTCAAGTATAGTTAATTTACAATGTGGCACGTGTACAGCAAAGTGATTCAGTTACCTATCTATACATATCTATATATACATATGTATTTTTCAGATTCTTTTCCATCATAGGCTATTACAAGATATTGAATATAGTTCCCTGTGCTATACAGTAGGTCCCAGTTGTTCACCTATTTTATATATAGTAGTATGTATTTGTTAATCCCAAATTCCTAATTTATCCCTCCTCCCCCCCCTTCCCCTTTGGTAACCGTACGTTTGTTTTCTATGTCTGGTGAGTCTATTTCTGTTTTGTATATAAGTTCATTTGTATCTTTTTTGTAGGTTCCACATATAAGCGATATCATAGGATATTTGTCTTTCTTTGTCTTAGTATGACAATCTCTAGGTCCATCCATGTTGCTGTAGTTGAAGCCTGTCGAGGAAAAAAGCTTTTGTAGGTTCTGTGGAATTTGAGGATATAGAGTTATAAATAAGGATATTTTCTATAGCATCTTTTCTCTCCCCTGTGTGGCCTCCAAGCATTGAGAGGAAGGTTTTGAGTGATAGCTTCTCAGGAGGCAATATGTTGCTTTTTTAAAAAGCCCCCAGTTAGCACTGTCCTCCTGTTTGCCATAGTCATTGGTACCAGACTCTTCCTAAGCAAGTCCTGTGTTTAGATGTTTGAGGCACTTCTGAGATGGACTCACCTAGAACATCTCAAGGAACACTGTCAGACGTCTTATAGCTTGATCTTTCTGCTCGAGCATGAACCCAAAAATGCCAGGGATGACCTTTGGTAGTTTTTCTTCCTTTGTCCACCAGTAGTTTAGTTCAACCTACTAGTTGGAGGTTTCTTTCAGACATGGAAGAAATTTCAGCACCAAATTATATCCTCACTCAATGAACTCAACTCCTCCTTGACAGCTTTAAATGAGTAGCCAGTCTTTTACAGGTGAACTTCTGTACCTTCATAATCTCCTCAGGGTTTTTTTTTGCGGTACGCGGGCCTCTCACTGTTGTGGCCTCTCCCGTTGCGGAGCACAGGCTCCGGACGCGCAGGCTCAGCAGCCATGGCTCACGGGCCCAGCCGCTCTGCGGCATGTGGGATCCTCCCGGACTGGGGCACGAACCTGCGTCCCCTGCATCGGCAGGCGGACTCTCAACCACTGCGCCACCAGGGAAGCCCCTCAGGTTTTTTTTTTTTTTTTCCTTTCTTTTCAAGGGGCAGAAACATTTTTCTCTATATATATTGTAAGACACAATTTAACATGAGAAAAATCTTGACAAAACTGCATGTAGTGTTTTCCTTAGATCCTTATGTTGACTTGAAACTTCTAAACTCTTCTCTAAACTTTTTCATCCAGTTTTTCTCCAAACACATTAGACTCCCGTTTGCTCCAGACCAGAGTTCTCCATCAGAAACAATGTTAGCCACAAATGTAAGTGAAAATTCTAGTAGCCTCATTAATAAAGAAAGAGGTGCAGTTAATTTTAGGAATATACTTAAAACAATCTATCAAAAAGTATTATTCTTTTGACATGTAACCAGTATAAAATTAGTAAGGGGTTATCGTCCATTTTCTCTTTATACTGCGGCTCGAGATCCAGTGTGCACTTTATGTCAGTGGCACATTTCAGTTCAGATAAGCCTCATTCCAAACGCTCAACAGCTGCTCTTGACAAGTGGTTCAGGTGTTAAAGCACATGGCGCTAATTTCTCTCCCTTCACAGCCCCCAGGAAAGTCCTCCCCTGAGAATTACTTCATTTCCAGTGTCTTGAGTTTTCCATTGGATTCTTTTTGTCTTCCTTTAAACTGCACAGGCCTTCCTGAAAGCCCTTCGCTTGCATGTAACTGCTTTGGGTGCAGTTGATCAATTTCCTGTTCCCTATAAGCTCTGTAAGTAAAACCCAGGTCTCTTCACTGCCTTAGGCGTTGCTGACAGCTCTCTCCTTCCCTCCTGGGGTGGTTTCACAGCTGCCTGCTCCTTCCCTCTTTTCTTCGCCTTTGCAGATTCATCCCAATAGAGGGGGGTGGGTACAGGCAGTGGTTCTCAAACCTGAGCACCTCAGAGCCCCCAGAGGACATGTTAACATACTGCTGGGCCCACTTGCAGAGCTGCAGATTCCAGAGATCTGGGGTGAAGCTGGAGATCTGCATTTCTGATAAGTCCCCAGGTGGTGCTGTTGGTCTGGGAACCCTGCTTGGAGATACCCTGTCAGTCCTTGGCCCTGTGGCCTTTCCCCCAGAAGGTGCCTGCCCTGCAGCCACACCCGCTTTTCTGGCCCACAGAGCCCCAAGGTGGGCTGTGCTTCAGGGCCACCTGGCATCAGCCTGAGTCAGTCCCGGCCAAGGGTAAAGGCACCTTCTCTGGCCAGTGATGGGTTCTGGCAAATGAGATGCGGGGGATGGCGGAGCTTCTAGGAACTTTTCATGCTTTGTAAAAAGGACCCAAGACAGGCTGGTTATTTTCCTGCTTCTGGACATTGTTGCCTAGCTGCATCCCTTAGGGCTAGAGTCAGCATGCTGGGCCCCTGAGGGCAACGGCAGAAGAGGTCAAGCTTGCACTGACTACAGACACAGAGAGGAGAGATGGAAGGGACGTAGGTTGTGGAGGATCTCACACAGCCACCGGAAGAAGCCGTCCTGGGGCCTCCCTCCTGTGCTGTGTGCATTAGTAAGTGTACACGTTGTTTAGGCCACTTTTAACTTCGTGCAGGAAACCTCCTGGCACTCCATCTGAGAGCTTTCATCTCTTCCCTCTCTAATCGCTAAGTCTGGTTGGTGATTTCCTGAAGTCCGCTCTCAGCTCCACTTCTTCCTCGACTGAATTCTCTCTCCCCTCCCTGCCTTTCTTCCTCTGCCAAAGATGAGGGAAGGCCAGTCCCTAACATTTTGGGGGCTTAGAACAGGAACATAAACGGAGGGTCCTCGCACCTCTCTCTTCCCACACCTGGATGCGTCCCATGCCGGGAGTGGGATGCATGTGGGCACCTGCGTGTGAGTCCAGGCTCTGCCCTAACTCCCCACCCCCTGGCCATCCCTGTCAGAGGATTGAGGACCCTGGTGCCTGGTCAGCCACAGGAGGGCAACCTTGGGAAGAGCTAGGCAGGGATTGGAAGTCAGCTCAGGGACGCTTGATTGGGAACTGCAGCTTCCCAGGTACGAGGAGCGTGGTCTACAGGTGGGGCGATGGGAAACATGGACTTCAGGGATCCCACAGACTCCTCATGCTGCTGTGGGGGGCATGGCCAGAGGAAGGCCACAGTGGGCCTTCTAATCCAGCGTGCCCCGGGGCAGTGGCCCCAGCTGCTCAGGTGTCAGAACTGGATGAAGGATGCTGATGTGACTGAGCAGATTCTTGGACTCTGAGTCACATACAGTAAAGGCTTGCATGGCTGCATAGGAATGTGTCACATCTAATGCTTTGATCCTGCTTTGGAACATGATAGTACCCCAGCATACTGATTTTGTGAAAAGATCTGGGAATTTTTGTTTGAGGTTTTATATTTTATTGTACTACGTACAATCAGGCATTTAAACCTTAGTGGTAAGATTTTCCCTATAGTAGTATTTCTGATGCCCTTATTCCTTCTTTTTCCTTGGATTCCTTTGCTGCAATAAATTCTCTAGTTATTTTTTCAGAAAGGACCTCATTTAGTAAACTTTATTCAGAACGCTCTGTTTTCCCACATTAAATTTGAGTATGAACTAGATACAAACGACTATTCATTTTCCCTCCACACTTGGGAAGGTTGGCCCCAGGCGTGCTGGCACACAGCACTACTGATGACAAGTCTGGCCCACCTCGTCCTCACTCCCTTGTAATTAATCTGTGTCCAGCCCTCCCTCTGCCTGGAAGATGTTATACATGCATAAGTTTATTTATATCTGGATATTCTGGAGGTGAACTGTGCTGTGCCCTTCAGCTCAGGGAAATTTTCTTTAAAGTCGCTCAGTATTTTCTCTCCTCCAGTTTCTGCTCTTCTAAAACTCCTGTTAGACAGAAGTTTAAGATTTGGCTCTATTTTCTATTCTTACGTGTCCTGACTCATCCCATTCTATCCATCCCTGCATTTGTTTACGGGATATTTTAGAGGTTCCTTCCAGAGTATTCATTCTTTGAGCCGGTTCCATTCTGCTCTCCAGACTTCAGGCTGAGACTGTATATTTGTTTTTTGGTCATATGGTTAATTTGTTCTATTTTCATTAAATATTATTGAATACTTGAGGAGGATTATGTTATTTTCATATTTATTTTCAAGTTGCCTTAGTTTTCTGTTGACACTCTTTCCTTGGAGTGAGTTCTTCACTGTCGAATTTGATGTTTCGCTTTGAAGTGTTTTCTTTCAAAGTTTGATGATTCTTGGTTTTCTGTTCACACTTACGGTCAGGGCAGGACTGAAGTCTGAATTGCCTCCGCTGAAATAAGAAACCCTATTAACTTTTCTATTAATGTGAGTTCTGATCTCAGCAGTCTGTCTTCTATCATTGTGGGGAGGGCAGGATAGGTGAGAGGCATTTCTCCTTACCTGCAGCGAAGCCTAGGGGCCCCTCCTGTTAGAGTCCCCACCTCCAAATACACCCTCAGTGCTCTACCCTGGGGGCCGACACCAGCCTCACCGGCCCCATTTCATTCCCCCAGGTTCTTGTCTGCTTCCCTTAAAGAAAAACCAGCAGAAGAGCTTTCACTTAGGTCAAACAGTAGTTCTTGAGCTGTTTAGTCTGGAGGAGAGAGTCACAGGTGCATGAGGGTGAGGTGCCCTACTGACCTTGCTTTTCCCAAGGCCATCTCTTAATTACCGACTCATCTGCCCCAGGGCCCTTTCTAGGGCCTGATACAGTATGCCTCTAGCTCTCTACTGGGATTTTTTTTAGGAAACTTTATTCTTGAAGGTTCATTCTCTTCTGTGTATTTTAGGCTGTGATGTTTTGTTTTGACTTGAGATATTATTGACATGCAACACTGTGTAAGTTCAAGGTGTACAGCATGTTGATTTGATCCACTTACACGTTGCAAGATGATTACCGCCTTGGTGTTCATGAACACCTCTCTCACATCAGATAATGATCATTTCTTTTTTGTGGTGAGAATATTTCAGATCTGGTTCCTTAGCAATTCTGGCATATAATACAGTATGCTTGACTCTAAGCAGGATTCTGTGCGTTAGATCTCCAGGACCTCTTTATCGTCTGGTTGCAAAGTTTTCCCTTTGACCCTCTCCCTAATTCGGGCTGTGGTTTTATCCTCAGTTTGATTCCATCTGCTTTATGAGTTCTCTCCTGATGGCTACCTTCATATTTTTCAGCGTACTTATGGGTTCTTTTTTTGTTTCTATCACCAGTGTCTTATTTTATGGCCTGACTGCTCACTGGTGCTATAGGTATATCCTTCTCTATGAGTGTTAGCACCACTCCAGTTCACCACCTACAATGATATTATGGAATATGGCAGCCACTGGCCCCACAAGACCATTGAGCACTTGACTTTGAACCAAGAAAAAGGACTGAAATATCTACTGAAAATTTTAATCTAAATTATAGTTTGAAATTGTAATATTTTGGATGTACTGGTTTAAATTGAATATAGTCTCAAAATTAATGTCACTGGTTTCTTTGTTCTCTTACAATACGGCTACTAGAAAATGTAAAATTTCATGTGTGGCTCATCGTATTTCCATCGGACACGTTGCTGCAAGAGTCATTCCTTAGATAAAATTAGGAGGAGGAGATCAAGATATCACTGGAGATGTAGACTACCCATCCACCCCCAAACCTCATCAAAGACACAAAAGAGTGAGATAAATTATGCTCCCAAAATTGGCAGTGTGGGTGGAGAGAAGAGGTCAGGCCAGAGGTACCGTATTCTTCAGTAGAATCTATGTGATTTAGGGATCGATTTATCATGAGTACAGAGCTCAGGAAAAAGTTCAGTGTTTCAAGCTGGGGACCATGGTCCGTCACAGTCCTGTCGGTCATGTGAATCGGGATGTCATACGGGAAGAAAGGAGAGCAGACGTGTCAGTGAAGGTAGGAAAATAATGAGTGTGGTTTCAGGTTCGTGGTGTGTGAGGTGTCCCTGGGCATCCACATGTCCCCATAGACGGAGGACGGCATGAGCAATGCTAGGAGCATGCGGCTGGGGGTAAACATGCGGGTCGTCAGTACAGTGGATGAAATCACGCGGGGCACACACTCCGGTGTTGGCGCTTTGGGAAACCTACCAGGTAAGTGTGGTCTGATGAGGAAAAGCCTTGAAGGAAAAGGGACTATTAGCCAAAGGAACCTTGACCAACTTATATACTCTGACACCTAGCATAGCAAAGGTACAAGACAGGCCTCAGGTGGACACTTGTGTAACTTACTCTCAAAGTGTTCACAGTCGCTTTCGATACACTTAGTGTTTCAGCAGTTACTAGAGCATGACGTACGTTTTAACCAGTGGAAGCTATTATCAGTCAAGGGATTTCAGGAGGTGGTACATAAATATAAGAAGAAAGTACAAAGCTGTGGACAAAGGGAGTTCGGCGTGGAAATAAGGGAGTCTCACCTTGGTACAGTCTAATTGGGATGAATGACTTTTGCTTCTATTCCTGCAGGTTTATAACGATTCTATTAAGAGAATTAACTGGCTGTGGTAGGAAATGTAACCAAATTTAGGTTAATTCCTAATCTAAAGCAGAGCACAAGGTGGTTTCAAGTCCTAAGTACTTGGCCAAAGGGAGATTCCTGTTGTTTTTAATGCTAAAGGAATAGAATTGAAACATGGAGGGAAAAAACCCACAACTCTGTAAACACCGTGAGGCACGGATTCTCTCTATTTCTTTTCTGTGGCCTAAATTCAGAGCACAAAATGCTGAATGACACCAAAAAGCAGATGATCACTGTCAAATATTTTTGAGCTAGGGCATAGTCAGTATGGGAACTTCAACTAATTCTCAAATTGAAGTCTCTCTAGAATATTCTGGAGGACTTGAATGAAAAACTTGATCTTGTTTGTAGCATTTTGAAAAATACTAGCCGGAAGGGGTTTATGTGGAGTTCAAAACATAGTCTATGGTCTGGGTTAAAAGTAAACATTGAGGACTACATAAACACCATGGCGTGAGATTTCTGTTACGCTGCCCAAGCATCTATCTTGGGAATAATGACTTTTGGGATTCAAGAAGGAGAGATTTGAGTATGTGGCTTTACCATTGATTGGAACAACCCATCTTCTGGACATTGGAGCAGATTCTGATCAAATTATGAAAAAATACATTAAGAGGCACCAGCATGGCATTGAACAACAGAATTCATCAATTCAACATGCTTGTGCGGTGTGCAATGTTCTAAGTAACGCTCTAAGTGATCTGGGATGAAAAAGAGAAAATCCCTGCCTGCTTGGAGTTTATACTCCAGTTGCCAGATACAGGTAAATATTTAAACAAATAACTATTTAAATAATTTCCAGTAAGTGCTCAGAACGAAATAAAAATGGGATAGAGAGTGATGGGGTGGCGGGGAACCACTGTGGCGAATGTGGTTAGGAAAGGGGTTGGAAAAGGACAGTTACAGGCAGAGGGAACAGCAGCTGTAAAGGGGGAAAGCCCAGAGGCAGGAGAGGCTTCTTATGTTCAAGAGGGAGAAGGAAGGCCAGGGTGGCTGGGATTCCATGGGGCTGGCTGGGTAGGGTAGTGGTGGAAGATAAGGATAGGGAAGCAGCATCCTATAGTCATGGTAAGAGACTTGGATTTATTCTACTTGTGGGGGGGGGGAAGCCTTTGGCAGATTACAATCAGAGAACTGTTATGGTCTGAGTCACCTTGAAACAGAATCACTCCAGTTGCTTGGTGGAGCAGGGACCAGTGGAGGTGAGTGGGAAGTTACGAAGCTCTTGCCATGGATTAAAGGAAGAGAGAAGGTGGTTTCAACTGTGGTTGCAGCAGGGGAGATGGTACAAAGGAGTTGCTTCAGAAAGAGTGGGAGCAAAAGCTGATCAAAGGGGTTTGTGGAAACTTAGCGCAGGAAAGAAATCCAAGATGGTGCCCAAGATTTTGGCCTGAGTAACTGATATATGGGGGTGACATCTCCTGAAACGAGGAAGACTGGGGAGAAGTAGGTTCGAGGCAGGTGAGGATTCTGTTTCGGACCTCTGACATTTGAGATGCTTATTAGGTATTCAAGTGGAGACGCCAGGCTGACAGTTGAATAAATGAGTGTGAAATGACAGTTGAATAAATGAGTCTGGGCTGGGGATGCAGACCCGGGTGACCTCAGCGTGCTGTCCACAGTCCTGGGGCTGGGTGAGATCATCGAGGGACAGAGAAGGCAGTTGGGACAAGAGCTCCCCTGGGCCTTCTGACATTCCAGGGTCCAGGAGAGGATGAGAGAGCAAAAGTTTCTGCAAGAAGCGGAAGGGAAACCAGGCAGCACGGGGCCTAGAGAAGACAGTGGTTTGAAAAAGGACTAGTCAGCTGGTTCAAACTGCTGACCGACCAAGATGCAGAGAAGACTGACCACGGGACCTGGCAAGGCATAGGTCAGTGGTGACAGCACAAGAATTAAGAGACTGTGGTCCTAGTTCTGTCGGTAGCTAGGCAGAAGTTTCTGCAAATTTTCCCTAAAGTGGGGATTATAGTACTAAATATAATGCTTTGCTTACAGGGTCAAAGGAGAAAAGGATATACTTTTTGAAATTTTCTAGTTTGCAAAGATCTACACTTGTGACCTTCTGTTTATACAGAACTAAGATCATAGCCTGAAATAAATGCTATTAGTTTAGGAGCTTAGGCTATGTCAGTAACTCGGCATTTTATTTCTTTGCCACAGAGATGTTATCAATGAGTTGATGTTTCTGTGTATGTGAGAGTGCCTCTCGTCCACGGAGCAGTGTGCCAGCCACATTCGTGGAGGGCATTCAAGTAATGATGGTTTGCCTGCTTCCTCAAAGCAGTTACTGGGTGTCACTTATGCGCCGGGCACCGCGGTAGGTACGCAGAGAACCAGCAGCAAATGAGAAATAGACCCTGAACATAGCAGTTCTGGTAACTTTAACCACTGTTGCAGGGTTTGATTCATCCTGTTGCAGGGTTTGATTTAGAGCAGGGGTGTCCGACCAGCAGTGTCAGCAGTACCCTGGAACTTATTAGATATGCAAATTGTAGGGCCCCAGCCTAGACCTACTGAGTCAGAAACTGAATCAGCAGTCCATGTTGGAACAAGCCCTGCAGGTGATCCTGATGCAGGCTCAAGTTTGAGAACCACCGGCAAGGACGGAGGCAGTCTGTCACCCTGGAAATGCCCCCATCGTCTAGGCTCCATCTGAAAATGACAGCATCTAAGGAGAAGACATCACGTACAGTCAGCCCTCCACGTCTGTGGGTTCCGCACTGACGGCTTCAACCAACCGCAGGTCAAAAGTATTCTAAAAAAAAATTCCAGAATGTTCCAGAAAGCGAAACTTGAATTTGCCACGTGCCAGCAACTATTTACAGAGCACTTACGTTGTATTAGGTATTACAAGTAATCTAGAGATGATTTAAAGTACACGAGAGGATGTGTGTAGGTGCTATGCAAATACTGTGCCATTTTATATAAGGGACTTGAGCACGCATGGATTTTGGTATCCGCTGGGGTCCTGGACCCAATCCCCCACGGCTACTGAGGGATGACTATACAGAGGTTAATGGTGGTGGTTGTCACTCTCCGTTCCGTTTCTGAAAGCCGTCCTTGGTTATTTTGGCTTAAGGCATATCTGAGTCTACTTTTGGCTTCAGACTATGTGAAGCTATTTAAAAGTTGGGGGGGTTATTTATTTCCATTATGTAAGTAAGACTGTTGAGCGCTTCTGAGAAAATCACCCAACTGTACAGATTGGTCCCAGTATAAATGTATAGCTCTCGGCTGCACTGGGCGCCAGATGCCAGGTGGGGGCCCACGTCCTCCTCGTCACTGCTGCCTCGTGCTCTACCGGTAGCTGTTTGGAACATTCTTTCTGCCTACTTGTTAATCATTCCCAACAATCAATCTTACCTCTTACTCTTTATTTTCAGGTAAAATAACTTACTGGGAAATGTTCCTGACACTAGTCCCGAAAATGTACCTAACTCCATCACTTCTTTCCTCCTTTGATCATGCTTAGAGGAAGGAGCTATAAGTTCACCAGGCTCCCATCTTCGCCTCCTCTTCTATTGTATCTTAAGCCCTTCACTCTCTATCAGTATCTTTCCATCGGCATTTAATCATGGTTAAGAGGCTCTCTCATCTTAAAAGGAAAAGCTGGATCTTGTCTCAATTTCATATCACTTTCAAGCTATTGATCTCAATCTTTTATTTTGTGCAGCAAAATTTCTAGTACGTGTCTGTCTTGTTCTCTTTCTAGTCCCATCAACCAGCATGCCATTTGTCTCAGGGCAGCCAGTTGACTAACACTGGATGAATAAAATGGCTGGATGTACACCTTAAAGAAAACTTGAAAATACAGAAAGTTAACAAAAAAATGTGTATCAATCATCATCTCTTTACCTAGCGAAAGCCATCATGGAAGTTTTAAATAGCAAGCGTCTTTATATTCCTGGTCCTCAAAAGACAAATAATTGTCTTATGCGGTTTTAGAAAGAGCACAGTAATGTGTGCAGGATGATTTAGAACCAGCAGTCAGTTACTTGTGCAAATGTTACCTAGAAAAAGCAGAGATAATTGAAATTCAAGGGAAGTACCTTTTCTTGCTACTTTAAATCTTCAGACTCCATCAAACCTCTGTTGGAACAGCTAATAAGTGATACCATGGAAAGGAGCTTTTTTTTTTTTTTTTTTTTTTTTGCGGTACGCGGGCCTCTCACCATTGTGGCCTCTCCCGTTGCAGAGCACAGGCTCCGGACGCTCAGGCTCAGCGGCCATGGCTCACGGGCCCAGCCGCTCCGCGGCACGTGGGATCTTCCCGGACCGGGACACGAACCCGTGTCCCCTGCATCGGCAGGCGGACCCTCAACCACTGCGCCACCAGGGAAGCCCCGGAAAGGAGCTTTTTAATTTCTCCTTCTTCCTACCCAACTTTATGGAGAGAATAATCATAATAACAAACAACTAGTGATAAAACAACTGATTTTGGGGGGAAGAGCACTGTTCCTCCAACTTCCATCTAAAAGACATCCACTGCAGGTGTTAACAGGCTGATGAGACAGGAGAAAGAGGTAACTAATGAATGAAAAGCACTGGGAAGACAGGAGTCTATTCTGAAAAGAAATACTACTTTTCCTAACAATATTCAAAGAAAATGATGATTAGGGATTGTGTTGCTCTGCAAGTGTTTAGAGGAAAAATTATGAAGATTAAGGTGGCTTCTCTCTCCAGGTCGAAATACTTGAATTTACATGTACCAAACTTTAGAGTACCCTAATATTATGCAGCTCTATTAGAAATCTCGCTGATTATCAGTTGGCCAATCAACACATCCAGTAATTCTTTAAATTAGTCTTTAGTCATTTCTTCTTGAAGATTAAATGGCAGAGAAGCACAAGGAGGTCTCCTATTGTGTAGTGCCCATTGGTTTTTGCAAAGTACCCTGCACATTCTGCTCCACATGTTACACTACTGACACACTCCAACTTTAGGAAAATAATATAAGGGTGCATGCCCTCCAAAAAATCTGTATAGAAGGAAGAGAGTGGCCCAGGACCCAATTTATAAAAGATACCTGAAATCCAGTAAAGATACCCTATTCACAGAAAAGGAGGACCATGGCCCAAGTACAGACTTTTCAGAATTTGTCCTTAAAAAAAATTCTAACAAAGAAATCAGCACAGATGAAGCTCTTTGGGTTTTTACTTTAGCTGTGAATAGCCACAAAACTATGAAAAACTCAAAATTATCGCCCTTAATAAGAGTGCCAACTTCCTTCTGCCAACTCTTCCACGTCTGTCAGCTTGCCACTAAGGAGGCTCTATCCGAAGGTGGTGTTCATTTAATGTTTTAATGTGCCTCATCTAAAGGGCCTTTTACGTATAGATTATGTAAAGAAAGACTCTAGAATTAAATATCTTTGATAAAACTAAGATCCCATATGCCGTGCAGTGTGACGAAAAAACAACAAAAAAAGAGGCCCTCTTGTCTGCATTAAGATGCAAGGCACATGCAGAGAAGCTAGCAGATTTGTTGTGTTAGGGTGTGGACGTTTAATCAGTGCTTAATAATAATGGTAAGTCTGATTAATGCTTGTCGTTGTAGGTAGAGCAACAGAACATAGTTTTTCAGAGCAGGATAAAGCAAACATATCACAAAAGTGAAAATGCAGAATTTAAGATGAGTTGAATTCTATTGTTCTCAAGCCATTTATCCCTCCCTTATTTCATATAAAAATTAATTTCACTAACTTATCAGAGATTTCATTTTAAAGCTCATAGAGAACATATGAGATGATGTGTTTGCATTTTTCAGACCCTGGGGCTCTAGGGAAATAGGGTAACTTAAAAAAGAGATTTCATCCTAGGTTTCTTATTGCTGCATAACTTGATCCTAATGGCTCCAATAACTATAAAAAGTCCTCCAAAGAAAGAATGCCTTGGTAATGAACATACTTTGTACACAGGTATAACTGTTAAATGCTGTATTACATCATATGTCATTGCTACAAATCATAGCGAATATGTATTGTAAACATATGGGAGGTGAGGGAGAAATACTGGACTAATCAATAAAACAAGTGATGTACCTTTTAGGGAATTTTTTAAAAAGTGGAAACAAAGATGGAAATAAACATCTTGACCTGTTATGAGGCTGCAAAACAGTCATAGTTTTTACTCTCAGTTAACACTCAGTTACAAAAGCTAGAACCTACAGACTGGAAGAAAATATTTGCAAACGATGTGACTGACAAGAGATGGATTTCCAAAATATACAAACAGCTCATACAGCTCAATATCAAAAAAACAAACCAATCAAAAAATGGGCGAAGATCTAGTTAGACATTTCCCCAAAGAAGACATACAGATGGCCAGCAGGCACATGAAAAGATGCTCAATATTGCTAATTATTAGAGAAATGCAAATCAAAACTACAAATGGAACCAACGATATTTTATTAAGTCATATTAGAGGCATCTTAGGATTACTATTAACATTAAAGATAAGCATTAGAAATTTTTTTCTCCCAATGTAACTAAAACCCACTTTATTTATTTTTAACATCTTTATTAGAGTATAATTGACTTACAATGGTGTGTTAGTTTCTGCTTTATAACAAACTGAATCAGTTATACATATGTCCCCATATCTCTTCCCTCTTGCATCTCCCTCCCTCCCACCCTCTCTATCCCACCCTTCTAGGGGGGCACGAAGCACTGAGCTGATCTCCCTGTGCTACGCGGCTGCTTCCCACTAGCTATCTATTTTACGTTTGGTAGTGTATATATGTCCGTGCCACTCTCTCACTTCATCCCAGCTTACCCTTCCCCCTCCCCATGTCCTCAAGTCCATTCTCTAGTAGGTCTGCATCTTTATTCCCATCTTGCCCCTAGGTTCTTCTGATCTTTTTTTTCCTTTTTTAGATTCCATATATATGTGTTAGCATACAGTATTTGTTTTTCTCTTTCTGACTTACTTCACTCTGTATGACAGTCTCTAGGTCTATCCACCTCACTACAAATAACTCAATTTTGTTTCTTTTTATGGCTGAGTAATATTCCATTGTATATATGTGCCACACCTTCTTTATCCATTCATCTGTTGATGGACACTTAGGTTGCTTCCATGTCCTGGCTATTGTAAATAGAGCTGCAATGAACACTGTGGTACATGACTCTTTTTGAATTAGGGTTTTCTCAGGGTATATGCCCAGTAGTGGGATTGCTGGGTCGTATGGTAGTTCTGTTTTTAGTTTTTTTAAGGAACGTCCATACTGCTCTCCATAGTGGCTGTATCAATTTACATTCCCACCAACAGTGCAGGAGGGGTTCCCTTTTCTCCACACCCTCTCCAGCATTTATTGTTTGTAGATTTTTTGATGATGGCCATTCTGACTGGTGTGAGATGATATCTCATTGTAGTATTGATTTGCATTTCTCTAATGATTAATGATGTTGAGTATTCTTTCATGTGTTTGTTGGCAATCTGTATATCTTCTTTGGAGAAATGTCTCTTTAGGTCTTCTGCCCATTTTTGGATTGGGTTGTTTGTTTTTTTGATATAGAGCTGCATGAGTTGCTTGTATGTTTTGGAGATTAATCCTTTGTCAGTTGCTTCATTTGCAAATATTTTCTCCCATTCTGAGGGTTGTCTATTCGTCTTGTTTATCGTTTTCTTTGCTGTGCAAAAGCTTTTGTTTCATTAGGTCCCATTTTTTTATTTTTGTTTTTATTTCCATTTCTCTAGGAGGTGGTTCAAAAAGGATCTTGCTGTGATGTATGTCATAGAGTGTTCTGCCTATGTTTTCCTCTAAGAGTTTGATAGTGTCTGGCCTTACATTTAGGTCTTTAATCCATTTTGAGTTTATTTTTGTGTATGCTGTTAGGGAGTGTTCTAATTTCATTCTTTTACATGTAGCTGTCCAGTTTTCCCAGCACCACTTATTGAAGAGGCTGTCTTTTCTCCACTGTATATTCTTGCCTCCTTTATCAAAGATAAGGTGACCATATGTACCTGGGTTTATCTCTGGGCTTTCTATCCTGTTCCATTGATCTATATTTCTGTTTTTGTGCCAGTACCATACTGTCTTGATTACTGTAGCTTTGTAGTATAGTCTGAAGTCAGGGAGCCTGATTGCTCCAGCTCTGTTTTTCTTTCTCAAGATTGCTTTGGCTATTCGGGGTCTTTTGTGTTTCCATACAAATTGTGAAATTTTTTGTTCTAGTTCTGTGAAAACTGCCAGTGGTAGTATGATAGGGATTGCATTGAATCTGTAGGTTGCTTTGGGTAGTAGAGTCATTTTCACAATGTTGATTCTTCCAATCCAAAAACATGATACATCTCTCCATTTATTTGTATCATCTTTAATTTCTTTCATCAGTGTCTTATAATTTTCTGCATATAGGTCTTTTGTCTCCTTAGGTAGGTTTATTCCTAGATATTTTATTCTTTTTGTTGCAATGGTAAATGGGAGTGTTTTCTTGATTTCACTTTCAGATTTTTCATCATTAGTGTATAGGAATGCCAGAGATTTCTGTGCATTAATTTTGTATCCTGCTACTTTACCAAATTCATTGGTTAGCTCTAGTAGTTTTCTGGTAGCATCTTTAGGATTCTCTATGTATAGTATCATGTCATCTGCAAACAGTGACAGCTTTACTTCTTCTTTTCCGATTTGGATTTCTTTTATTTCTTTTTCTTCTCTGATTGCTGTGGCTAAAAATTCCAAAACTATGTTGAATAATGGTGGTGAGAGTGGGCAACCTTGTCTTGTTCCTGATCTTAGTGGAAATGGTTTCAGTTTTTCACCATTGAGGACAATGTTGGCTGTGGGTTTGTAACCCCACTTTAATATTAAGTGAGATTCAGGAAGTGAACATAAGCCTGCTCCCTTGCTCTGAGGACCCCATAGAAGCCCTACACTCTGGGGCCTACGTGGTCTGCTTCTGGCCAGGGTTGCAGTCCAGCTGTGGTATGTTTACTTCCTGAAGCCAGGAATGCTGGAATACAGGCCTAAGGAACAATCAAGCATTGAGACAGCTGTATTAACCTTTGATTCCACAACTGCCCCCCCCCAGCACCCCACATGTGTCCCAAAGAACCAGCATCCCCACCCGCCTCTTTCAGTAGCTAGAGCATAACCTTGAGGTCATGTTTCCCTACCTAGATTTCAATCGTTAGCATTGATCCAGAATAGGAACCAGACTCTGGGCCTCTACATTAATTAGGTTTGGTGCTCCAAAAGGATAACAAGAAAAAGGACAACTGATGGAAGCAAAGTCTTTTGCTGCAGGCTTGTCACGTCTAACAGTTAATTTTTAAAAATCTCAACAAATCACTGCCCAGGAAGACTTCATTTTGACAGTATTATCATCTGGCTTTTTATTCAAATTAAGAAATCAAATATTTATTGAATACCTACTATCTACAAAGCACTTTTCAAGATTCTGTAAGGGACACAGGGAATGTAATACTGGATGCAGCCTTTAAGCTGCCTATATCTAATTAGAAAAAACAACTTTCAGTAAAAGAGACTGCACAAAGCAAATAGAGAATTACCTGGTTTTTCTTGCCTGCATTACTCAGGGTTCTCCAGGGAATGGAACCAATAAGGAGTGAATTGGCTCATGTGATTGTGGGGGATGACAAGTCCCAAATCTGCAGAAGAGGCCAGGAGCCTGGAGACCCAGGGAATGTTACAGCTCAGGTTTGAAAGCAGTCTGGAGGCAGAATTCCCTCTTCCTCTGGGGACCTCCAGCTTTTATTTCTTAAGGACTTCAACTGATTAGACGAGGCCCACCTGCCCCACGGAGGGTAACCTGCTCTAATATCAACTGACTTAAATGTTAATCTCATCTAAAGAATGTGTTCACAGCATCGTTTAGGCTGGGGTTTGACCAAATACCTAGACACCATCACCTAGGCAAGTTGACATATCAAATTAACTATTACATTGCCCTTTGCAGAAAAGTCAATAAATTTGTTTTTAATGAGGCTGTAAGATTTTTCTAGAGCCAATAACAAATAATAAGCTACCAGTTTTTTCACTCCTGGAAGCTGCAGTTCATCTCAGGAAGAGCTCTGTTACCTTGTGCCCCTTTTACTGGGGATCCAATAGCCTGGTTTGGGAACTGATCCTTCTTTTGGGAGAGGGAGTGATGGTGCAAGAGCTTATGTGGCCCTGGCTCAGGTGTCAGGAGCTATTGGCTTCCCTGGTTGGCCTGTGGCTTCCTGAGTGAGCATCCCATGGGGAACATGCTTCTGGCTTATAGCATTTCCTTCTGCCAGAGTTGTTAGCTGACCAACTCTGAGTTTTGGCCAAATTGCCTGCCAATTTTTTTTTCTCTATTTTAGGTAATTTTGTTCTTTCTGAAACCTGACAAAATGAATCTAGGCTGTAAAGTTTCAAGGAAGGCCCAGGAGTCCATAGGAGAAGACAGAAGATAATGTATTAGGATCTTTCAAGTCAGGACTTTAAAATATTTTCTGAAAAACTTTTCAGCTTCCTAAGAGGAGCTTCAGATTTCAATATCCTTCAACCAAAAAGACCTCACTATAGGAGGAGAGAAAAAGGCCAGCCTCTCCTATAATACATCAGGGGTTTGTCTCTCCCAGCATGGCCACTGAATGCTTTTCTTTTTTATGGGGCTAACTGTCCTAGGGCTTCTGCTTTCACTTAAAAGTGAGATATAAAGTACTTGCTATGAAGCAGGTAAATGACAGCAGGACACTGAATAAATTCAACGTCAAAAGGCCTACTGTAGAAAAGGGGCTTTAGGTGCTTGAACAGAGAAGAGGTCAATATGAGATTCATATGGTGGGGTAGGATTTTAAAATTTATAAATAAAACATGTAAAAGCAATACAATACATACAATGGAATATGGCCTTAAAAAGAAAGGAAATCCTCTCCCATTCTACAACGTGGATGAACCTTGAGGACATTACGCTAAGTAAAATAAACTGGTCACAAAAAGACAAATATTGTCTGATTACACTTGTATGAGGTGACTCAAGTAGTCAAAGCCAGAGACAAAGTAGAATGGTCATTGCTGGGGAATGGGGAGTTAGTGTTTAATGGGTATGGAGTTTCAGTTTTGCAAAGTGAAAAAGTTCTGGAGATCCGTTACACAACAATGTGAACGTACTCAATGTCTATGAACTGTACACTTAATGGTTAAAATGGTAAAGTTTATATTATGTATATTTTATCCCAATGAAAAAATACATTGTAGAAAATGTAGAGAATAGACAAAATGAAATAAGCATCACCCATAATTCTTACCACCCTCTCACATCACTGTTACACTTCCCTTTTGGTGTTTTCTCCTCCATGCATGTTTTTATATATTATTTATTTTCTTCATGGTACTGTGAGGTCTTTAAATCTTTTAAAGCTAGACCTATAGTATCAGAAAATTGTTCATTTCATTTAATTGAAGGATAACTGACAACATGCCATTAGTTTCAGGTGTTCAACACAGTGATTCAACATTTGTATACATTCTGAAATGATCACCACAATAAGTTTGGTTACTATCTGTTACCAAGTTACAAAACATTTTTTTTCTTGTAATGAGAGCAACTTTCAAATTTGCAGTAAAGTATTATCATTGACCCTAGTCATCATGCTGTATGTTACATCCACATGACTGACTTATTTTATAACTGGAAGGTTGTTGCTTTTATTTCCCTTCACCCATTTTGTCCATCGGCAAACTCCCTTCCCCTCTGGCAACCACCATTCTCTTCTCTGTAGCTGTGAGTTTTGTTTTGTTTGTTTTGTCTTTCAGATTCCACTACACACATAAATGAAACCATATGGTATTTGTCTTTCTCTCTCTGACTTACTTCACTTAGTATGATACCCTCAGGGTCCATCTATGTTGCTGCAAAGGCAAGATTTCATTCCTTTTTTATTGCTGAGTAGTATTCCATTGGGTTTATATACCATACTTTCTTTATCCATTCATCCATCAGTGGACACATAGGTTGTTTCTATACCTTGGCTACTGTAAATAATGCTGCAATGAATACAGGGTGCATGTATCTTTTTGAATTAGTGTTTTTATTTTCTTTGGATAAATACCCAGAAATAGAATTGCTGGATCATAAGGTAGTTCCATTTTAAAATTTTTTTTAGGACCTTCCGTATAATTTTCTATAGTGGCTGCACCAATTTACATTCCCACCAGCAGTGTCTAGGGTTCTCTTTACCCCATATCCCTGCCAACACTTGTGACTTCTAGTCCTTTTGATAGCCATTCTGACAGGTATGATGTAATATCTCACTGTGATTTGTATTTGTATTTCCCTTATGATTAGTG
Source organism: Globicephala melas (assembly GCF_963455315.2). Taxonomy (NCBI): domain Eukaryota; kingdom Metazoa; phylum Chordata; class Mammalia; order Artiodactyla; family Delphinidae; genus Globicephala; species Globicephala melas. Next base: position 55,815,876 of record NC_083326.1, read on the forward strand.
ATGTTGAACATCTTTTCATGTGCCTGTTGGCCATCTGTGTGTCTCTGGAAAAATATTCAGATCCTCTGCCAATTTTTAAACCAAATTATTATTTTTTTGTTATTAAGCTATACAAATTCTTTATATATTATGGATATTAACCCCTTATTAGATATGTGATTTGCAAATTTCTTCTCCCATTCGGTAGGTTGCCTTTTTATTTTTGTTGATATTTTCCTTTGCTGTGCAGAAGCCTTTTAGTTTGAAGAAGTCTCATTAGTGTATTTTTGTTTTTGTTGCTTTTCTCACCTTTGAGGTCAGATAAAAAAATACTGCCAAGTGTGATGTCAAGGAGCTTACTGCCTACATTTTCTTCTAGGAGTTTTAGAGTTTCTAGTCTTATAGTCAAGTCTTTAATGCATTTTGAGTTAACTTTTGTGTATTGGGCAAGAGAGTGGTCCAGTTTCATTCTTTTAAATGTAGCCGTCCAGTTTTCCCAGCATGGCTTACTGAAGAGACTGTTTTTTCCCATTGTATATCTTGCTTCCTGTGTCATAAATTAATTGGTCATATATGTGTGGGCTTATTTCTGGGCTCTCTATTCTGTTCCACTGATCTATGTATCTGTTTTTATGCCAATACCATACTGTTTGGATTACTGTAGCTTTGTAATATAGTTTGAAAACTGGGAGCATGATGTGTCCAGCTTTGTTCTTGCACCTCAAGACTGCTTTGGCTACTTGGGATCTTTGGTGGTTCCATACAAATTTTAGAATCGTTTGTTCTCTTTCTTTGAAAAATGCCATTGGAATTTTGATGGAAATTGCTTAGAATCTGTAGACTGCTTGAGGTAATATGGACATTTTTACAATATTAAGTCTTCCAATCCATGAGGATGGTCTATCTTTCCATTTATTTGTCTTCAATTTCTTTCATCAGTGTCTTACAATTTTCAGAGTACAGGTCTTTCACCTCAGTTAAATTTATTCCTAGGTATCTCATTCTTTTTAATGCATTGTAAATGGAGTGCTTTCTTAATTTCTCTTTATGATAGTTCATTGTTAGTTTATAAATGTTGCAAATGGCAGGATTTCCTTCTTTTGTATGGCTGAATGATATTCCATTGTGTGTGTGTGTGTGTATATATATATCACATTTTCTTTATCCGTTCATCTGTCAGTGTGCACTTAGGTTGCTTCCATGTCTTGGCTATTGTAAATAATGCTTCAGTGAACATAGGGATACAGATATAGTTTTGACATAATGATTTTGTTTGCTTTGGATAAATACTCAGAAGTTGAATTGCTGGATTATATGGTATTTCTACTTACAATTGTTTGAGGAACCTCCATACTATTTTTAATAATGGCTACACCAATTTTCATTCCCACCAAAAGTGCACAGGGGTTCCCTTTCTCCACATCCTCCCTAGCACTTAAAATTTTTTGTCTTTTTGATAGTAGCTATTTTAACAGGTGTGAGGTGATGTCTCATTGTGGTTTTGATTTGTACTTTCCTGATGATTACTGCTATTGAGCATCTTTTCATGTGCCTGTTGGCCATCTGTGTCTTTTTTGGAAAACTGTCTATTCAGATCTTTTTCCCATTTTTTAATTGGATTGTTTGCTTTTTTTTTTTTTGCTATTATTAAGAGTTATTTTTATATTTTTTATATTAACTTCTTACCAAATATATGCAAACATTTTCTCCCTTTCCATAGGTTGTCTTTTCATTTTGTTGAAGGTTTCTTTTGCTGCACAGAAGCTATTTATTTTTTTGCAGTTCCACTGGTTTATTTTTTGCTTTTGTTGCCTTTGCTTTTGGTGTCAAATCCAAAATATCATTGCCAAGACTGATGTCTAAGAGCTTACCTCTTATATACTTTTTCTAGGAGTTTTATCATTTTGGGTTTCAGGTTTTATGGTTCAAGTCCTTAACCCATTTTGATGATTTTGAGTACCATGTAAGATAGTGGTCCAGTTTTGTTCTTTTGCATGTTGCTGTCCAGTTTTCCCAACACCATTTATTGAAGAAGCTGTATTGTTTTCTTAGGATAATTTCTTTTAATGGAATCATTGAGTCAAATGCATGAGTCTATTCTTAGCTTTTAATGTTTGATTAAAATTGCTTTTCCAGAGATCTGTATTAAATAATAATGCTATCAGCAACACATAAAAAGCGCTATTATCATCATGACCTAATCTCTGATGAAATATTAAAATATGTTAATTTAATAGAAAAAACCTTGCCTCTCAAACCTTGCCTCCTAGTTTGTTTTTATATAGATTCCTATTTTTAAACGATTCTCAAATAACAAATGCACTGGAAACAGCAGAACTTCAAAATACAAGAAAATTAAAAATTAGAAATGCCCGCCTGCAAAAGGTCCATATTTCTGGACAGGCAGAATGCAGAGTATTTGTCCCTAAGGGGGTAAATGTACTTTATTTATTAAATCAGAACACCTTTTAAAAGGAGTTGGATCGTAGTTATATTCGGAGAATGCTTGGTTTTCCTCCCCACTTTCTCCTCTGTCACCTTTTGTGATATGACTCAAAGCCAGCAAGGAGGTAGAAACGCTAGCATAACTCAGACATGGCTGAGATGACAGCCTACGGCAGAGTCATAAACAACAGGAGGCAGGGCTTTGGCCTGGGGGTGTTAAAAGGTAACGAAAGGGTTTAGGGACCATAGGGGAAGGAAAGGAAGGAAGCGTTCCTGGGAACGTTCTGTGCTCATTGCAAAGTGGTGGCTCGTCCTGCTCCAGAAGGTCCAGTAGCTAAGGGCAGGGGCCTCAAAAGAGCTTAGAGAAGAGCCAGGGAAGGGAAGGTCACCCCAAATCTCCAGTGCCCTTCAGTTCTGTATGGCTTGGAATAAAATGCTTGAAATTAAAATAGAGAGCTGGGGCTTCCCTGGTGGCGCAGTGGTTGAGAGTCTGCCTGCTGATGCAGGGGACGCGGGTTCGTGCCCCGGTCCAGGAAGATCCCACATGCTGCGGAGCGGCTGGGCCTGTGAGCCATGGCCGCTGAGCCTGCGCGTCTGGAGCCTGTGCTCCGCAACGGGAGGGGCCACAACAGTGAGAGGCCCGTGTACCGCAAAAAAAAAAAAAAGAGAGCTGATTGAATATTGTCTGGTTGTCCCACGATGGACTGGACTGGGTTATAGAGAATTTGTGGGGTACTGAACCACATAGATATGTAGGGTATAGTGTCGGGTTATATTCTGTAGGACTTTCCTTGATCATTTTAATCCAATGATTCTTGCCTCTCAGCTCTTAAAACACATACTTTTCGTTGCTAGTACCATATGACAACTCTTTTGCAATTACCTTGACAGTTGTTTATTGTTGGTATGTTGTTGGCTACCGTTTAACTTTTCATGATGGGTATTATGATATAGGAACTACTTAGGCTTTTAGAGCAAGACAGACCTGTGACATAGGGCTGGCAACTTACCTCCTCTGAACGTCAGTGGGTCAGGCACGTCTCGGGGATGTGATGAGGTTTCGATGAGATAGTCTAAAGTAGTTCTTACTCCCTATGTGCCTGACACACAGTAGGCCCTTCAGACATGTATTGCATTTATATCCCTCTTGTCCCTCATCATTATGCCCTTCCTTCCCAGCTGGTTGGAAAGCAGCCGATTTTGTACTTTTCAGTATTTTCTACAGCAGTCTAGCACAGTGCCTTACAGGGTTTAGGTGATTAATAGTTACTTATTAATTCGGGTTGAGAATATGATGGAAAAGAAAAGGCTAAAGTAAGAAGCCTCAATTGCTTGTATTTTAAGAGATTTGTTAGAATTTTTTTCCTAAAGGTAGTTTCCTACAATTCTTAAACTTTAATATGATAACTTTGAAGAGTAAAATAGAATCACTCGTGTTCGTATCGAAAGAGTTACGATCACCCATCAGAAACAGGTTCCTATAAAATTTACTTACAGAAAACATTAGGGAAATCAAAGGAATACAGATATATATTTGCCTTTTAAGAAGGAAACCCTGCTCTATGTGACACCATGGATGAACCTGGAGAACATGTTAAATAAAATAAACCAGTTACAGAAGAATAAATATGGCATGGTTCTGCTTATATGAGGTCTCTAAAATAGTCAAACTCGCAGAAACAGAGAGTAGAATGGTGGTTGCCAGGGGCCGGGGTGCAGGGAAAATGGGGAGTTTCTGTTCAAGGGGTACAAAGTTTCAATTATGCTAGATGATTAAGTTCAAGAGATCTGCTGTATAATATTAGATCTGTAGTTAACAGTATTGTGCAGTTAAAAATGTGTTAAGTGTAGGTCTCATGTTAATTGTTCTTACCCACAAAAAAAGAAAAGAATATTTGTTACTTAGATTTATTTTTGCCTTATTTGAGATTTCAGAGCAAAGTTATGAGCGTATCTGTCTCTTACTCATTAATCTCATATGTGCAAGAGTTTAGGGGATATTCGGCAGGAAAAGGCAAAAGCTACCTTGAGTTAATAATCTCACTGGCTACCATTTCTTGAATTAACTTTATACCAGGTACTCATTTAATCTCACAGCAGTCCCAGAAGGACAGGGATACTTGTATGTTCGAACAGGACCCTAAACGGAATGTTTCCAAAATAAAACCCATTTTCCTGACACACTCAGCACCGTATCAATCTCTGCTGTTAGATGAGGCGGCTCAGACCGACAAAGGATGTGTCACTTGCCAAGTTCCCACTAGCTGGTTACGGGGGGTTGAAAATATACGTTCCACTAAGTCATGTGCAAAGTGAGCTGTCTCTGGAGTACTAGAGTTTACCTGAGACATATTTAGGTTTAAAAAAATGCTTTGGGTCCTCTACTGAAAGTAAATACCAGAATAAACCCGTAGAAGAACATAAACTGAGTAAAGAATGATGGACACCACAACGTGAGACTATGGTGTTTCTCACACCCCACCCTCCTGCCGAGAACAAAAATATAAATTTTATACAGTCTTCCATTGTGAGTGAAGCATTTGCGAAACTTATCAGGATGGGGAAATAAATCACTAGCTTGCTCTAAAGTCTGTGTTATTTTCTGAAGAGGTATCAGTATGTTCAGGAAGGTTACAGCTGGGCAGGTTTCCAGCAAACAGCCCCTAGAATGACAGCAGGTAACACTGAAATGCTACTACTGGAGCCCGGAACTTGGACTTGAGGGGGAGAGATGAAAAGACAGGTAATTTGGAATTCTAAATGGAAAGAAAGGCACAAACAGCCCTATTTGGTCAGAAATAATGGAAAGAAGAGAAGAGAAGTCTCCTGTGAACAGAAGAAAATAAGCACACTCACGGAGTGGGAAAGCTTGGAAAACTTCTCCAGTTGGTAGTCTTTTGAACGAACAAAAATCAGAAAATCAGAAGACAAAACGGTGCAGTGTGTCAACCATCTTCCTTGTGATTTTCACCTTGCTTTTTTGATGCATTTATTGATATAAAAAAATCAATGCCACCTAGACGTCCTTTATGCTTCTTAACTAACTGGGTTTATTTAGGTCATTTTTTGGACTCTCTAGGCACCATGCCCTCAGGTGTGCAGAACTGAAAAGATGCGGCATTGAAAATTCACTTTGCAATGTTACTGTGTAGTGGGAGATGTTTGGGCAAGATCTCAGAGAATGCCAAGAGGAGTCTGTAATTCCCGGGCCCTTTGTGTCTGTGGAAGCTTTAATGCTCATCCTCTTCCCCATTTACGAGTTTCCTTATCTTCTGTTATGGGCTGAATTGTGTCCCTTCAAATTTCATACGTGGAAGTCCTAAGCCCCCAGGTATTGCAGACTATGACTGTATTTGGAAACAGGGCCTTTAAATACATTATGAAGTTTAAAATAAGGTCCTATGGGTGAGACCTAATCCAGTATGACTGGGGCCCTTATAAGAAGAGGAGATTAGGACATAGACATGTACAGAGGGGTGAGGACACCCCATGTGAGGACACAGGGAGAAGACAGCCATCTGCAGGCCAAAGAGAGAGAGGCCCCAGGAGAAACTGACACCTTGATCCTGAACTTCCAGCCTCCAAAACTGTGGGAAAAATTTATGTCATTTAAACCACCCAAACTAATATGCCTTCTAAGTGCAGGTAAGTATCACCCCCCCCCCCCCCCCCCACCAATCAGGATGCTTTTTTCTCAACATTCCCTGAGATCTCATCAGTCAGTCACCCGAGTGTCACCTGGGCCTGACTGTTCAAATAGAAATCGCAGGTCTCCACTTAGCTCCTGGCTGCAGTTCCCTGTATTTTAGATGCGGGTGAGATTTGTTTCTTGTGTCCATCACTAGCGTGAGCTCGGCCAGCACTCTAAGCTCAGTGTTGTGTCTAAAAGAACTTCTTGGCCGACGAGACAGGTCAACTCTCACCACTTTCATCCGGTCACCCCGGCTTCAGACTCTAGAGCCATCGTTAGTTTTTTTCTCTGGTTGCTTCTCACAGTTGAGTGGTCGTCACCTTCCTTTGCTGTGGCTTCCTTTTCCTTTCTTTGGCATTCTCCCTGTGTGGTAGGTCCTGTCTCATTTTCCCTAGGCCAGTCTACAGCAAACTCCTACCCAGATTCCCGCTGCCAGCCTTGCGCACGCTGCACTCGGCCCAGAGTAATCTTCCTGCTACTAATCCACTTTGGCCTTTGAGTCTTTCCTGCAGCCCAGTAGCCCTGGATTCCTGCCCATTCTTCCCCACGTGTGTCCTTCATTCTAATCAAACGGGTTTATGTACTGATGGGAGTGTGGCTGTCCAGGCAGTGAGTTGCGACTGTCCTGTGTCTGCCTCACTGTTTTTGTTCAAGCCATTTCCCTGCTGGGAAATTCCTTCCATTTACTGAATCTTACCCATTCTTCAGAGGCAATTTCAGATCTAATTCCTGCGTGAACCCTCATTCAAAGACACCAGCTGGATGAACCACCTCCTTGAGTTTCTGTAACATATCCAGTTTCCCTGTCTTGATTAGCAAGTACCTCTGAGCCCAATGTGATGAGCATCCTGGCAGCAACCTCTTAGGCCACTGTCACACACCCCTCTGTCTCCTCTCAATGGGGTTTATGCTATTTCTCTTAGTCCAATTTTAAACTCTCTTTGGAATACATGCTTTTCTGACAGGCCTCAAATGCACAAGGCCTGGATCATAGTAAGGTTTCAATAGATAGCAACTATTAATTATAAGCTATTAATAATTATATAGTAATTATAACAATAGATTGTAATAGATTCCATATTAATAGACAATAATATAATTGATATATAACACAATATAATTATATAATATACAATTATATATAACTAGTATGTAATATATACTTATTATAAGCAGATAAGAAATTATGCCAATTATAGCCCATGACACTCATGTTGTCATTAAAAAGATCACTTTTCATTATTAGTTATGTTTTTGGGATATATAACTTTCTTATCATACTTTACTCCTTAAAGGCTGGGGCTTTTGTCTTATGCTTTTCTTTTTTCACAGAACAATGCTTGCCGTAAAATAAGTAATCGGTAGCTGTTCTCTGTTCACTGGAAATAAATCTAGCACCTCTTAAGAAGACTCACATGTTTTCACAGATAAACTGATGAATCTGGAGGAAGAGCTTACAGTTCTTACCGTATGAACAGTATACTTTGTTCATAATTGCAGAAACATCTGCTTTTGGGGTCTTTTTTTTTCCCTTTACATTTTTACAAGCTTGAAAAATAGTTGTGCTCCATAAATATCCCAGGATGAGTCATTCGCTTAACCAAACAGCTGCTGACTCATTTGCCAAATGCTCTTCCCTTGAAGTCATACACGTAAACGAATTTGCTCTCGTGCCTCCCTCCGTCCCCCAGGAGCCAGAAAAGTGATGCAGAGACATTCTTCTGGAATACGAGAGAGGGCCAGACCTGTTTTTGACATAGGGGGGTCTAGTCTAAACTTCATGAAGTCGCGGGAATCCATCCGAGTTCAAGTTAAGAAGCTGTTTGTACCCACTTTGCTGGTTTCTCATGCACACAGTCTCCCATTCCCATCTCTCCCCGCACACGTCTCTCCCTGCATCAGCCTTCCGTTCAATGCAGCATACCAGTCCTCCCATCTGGGGCATCAGGCTGGTCTTTGTTCTTTTTTTCCTGCTGTCACTATCACCTGCCTATCATGCAGGTAACGTTTTGTGTCAAGAACCACTGGCAACAGTCATTTATCTCAATAAGTACAAGGGAACGACAAGTATCTTTGTAAATTCTTCTGTTAAGATAGATCCACTTCTGCAGTTAGTAGTTCTCAGCTATTTGGACTGTTCAACTTATTCTGAATGATAAATACAAAGCAATCACTTGCAACTTCTATCCCAGACAACTACTGTCAACTTTCTGCAATGACCTGGCTTTAAGAATTTTAACTTCACAATAGTTCTTTATCACAGACAAATTCATTTATGGCGATGAATATTTGGTCCACATTACTCTCTCCCGTGTAAGAGAGGTGATTTATACTGTTACTTTAGGAATGGTGAACATCGTCAGTATTTCCTTCTTTTGGAAGACAATATGCCTAAATGTTTTGGAAAAGGCCAGGGGAGAGCAAAACTTTAATGTCTAGAGAGACCAAATAAGAGGAAATAGATACCGTTTTCTGGAGTTTCCATCTGTAGAATAGCTATTCGCAACAGGATTCCAATCTGACGTGGATTTTTTTCCAGCAGAGGACATCTCAAACACCCAGAGCTGACATTTAGCTAGTGTGCATTCAGTATGACTATACATTGTTGAAATCACCAGTTTTTTTTTTGTTTGTTTTTTGTTTTTGCGGTACGCGGGCCTCTCACTGTTGTGGCCTCTCCCGTTGCGGAGCACAGGCTCCGGACGCGCAGGCTCAGCGGCCATGGCTCACGGGCCCAGACGCTCCGCGGCACGTGGGATCCTCCGGACCAGGGCACGAACCCATGTCCCCTGCATCGGCTGGCGGACTCCCAACCACTGCACCACCAGGGAAGCCCTCTTTTTTAAAAAATTTTTTAATAGATTAAAAAAAAATTATTGTATGGTTGATTTACAATGTTGTGTTACTTTCTACTGTAAAGCAAAGGACTCAGTTATACATATATATTCTTTTCCATTATGATTTGTCACAGAATATTGAATATAGTTCCCTGTGCTATATAGTAGGACCTTGTTGTTTATCCCTATATACAATAGTGTGCCTCTGCTAATCCCAAACTCCCACTCCTTCTCTCACCTACCCCATTGGCAACCACAAGCAAGTCTGTTCTCTGTATCTGAGTCTGTTATTGTTTCAAAGATATGTTGATTTGTATCATATTTTAGATTCCACATATAACTGATATCATATGGTATTTGTCTTTCTCTTTTTGACTTAGTATGATAATCTTTAGGTCCATCCATGTTGCTGCAAATGGCATTATTTTGTTCTTTTTTATGGCTGAGTAATATTCCATTGTGTGTGTGTGTGTGTGTGTCTGTACACACGATACATCTTCTTTACCCATTCATCTGTCGATGGACATTTAAGGTTGCTTCCATGTCTTGGCTATTGTATACAGTGCTGCTATGAACACTGTATCTTTTCAAATTATAGTTTTGTCTGTGTATATGCCCAGGAGTGGGATTGCTGGATCATATGGCAACTCTATTTTTAGTTTTTTGAGGAACCTCCTTACTGTTTTCTGTAGTGGCTGCACCAATTTACATTCCCATCAACAGGAAATCACCAGTTGTTAACATCACTTTGATACTAAAGGCCTGGCTCCCCAGTCTCTTCACTGTGACATCCTGCCTCCCACAAAAATGCCTTATAATTTAGTAACTAACGAGTTAATACTGATTATGAGAGGCTCCAGCTAGGCAGAGAGATTCTGGTTGGTTACTGGTTAGCTATTTTGAGTATCTCCTGCAAAAAGCATTTGTTTTCAGGTAGACCAGGTTATTAGTTATTTTCTGGGAAGCAATCTGAATGTGCTGGCTTTGGGAATGAGGGCATCTCCCTCCCTAGGGTTTATTTTCCTCATCTGTGAAATGGTGGGGTGCCCTGGCTCAGCTTTCAGACTGGGTTCCGGAGTTGCCTCGGGGGATTCAGCTGATGCTGGGAGTCTGGGCCCCACTTCAAGCAGAGACTCCTTTTTATCTGGCCTACTAATTGGGGTGCACTCGACCTTTTGTGTTTGTAGGAAGAATTTTTTTTTGTTTTGTGTAACGCGGGCCTCTCACTGTTGTGGCCTCTCCCGTTGCGGGGCACAGGCTCTGGACGCGCAGGCTCAGTGGACTCTCAACCACTGTGCCACCAGGGAAGCCCGCAGAAAGAATTTTTGAAAAATTACATTTTGCTGCTTAAAAAAGTTGAAAACCACTGACTTGAATGCTATTCTTTTTCATCATATTTTAAAATTCTAAAATTCAATTATAACCATAATATTTTAAAAACTATAATAATAGCTAGTTCTTACAGTGACCTCTGCCAGGTCTTGTTCCAAGTGCTTTGCGTAAACTCAATCTATAGAACAACACTAGGTGCTAGTATTTTAATTATCCTTGTAAGTGTCAAAGTTCAAAAAGTGTGTTCAGATACATTTATTTTCACTTTTATAATTTCCTTAGATACGTTTGAGGTCATAATTTATTCAAAGGTAATAACCCTACAATGACTATTTAATGGAATATAAATCATAATATTTGTCCTGCCTTGACATACTTTGTATATGGAAGACTATGGAAAAATGCACTTCTGGGCTTCCCTCATGGCGCAGTGGTTGAGAGTCTGCCTGCCGATGCAGGGGACGCGGGTTCGTGCCCCGGTCCGGGAACATCCCACATGCCGCGGAGCGGCTGGGCCCGTGAGCCATGGCCGCTGAGCCTGCGCGTCCGGAGCCTGTGCTCCGCAACGGGAGAGGCCACAACAGTGAGAGGCCCGCGTACCGCACAAAAAAAAAAAAAAACTGCACTTCTTTGTGATTGTTTCTAAAAATGACAAATTGAAGAGAAACTAGATGTTTCTCTAGATCACAGAATACTCCTCTCCCCGGACGGCACGTCCAGTCATGTTTTTCCACAATAAACAGGATAAATCGAGCCTAATAAGACAGCGCCTGCGGGAAAATCCTCTTACTCTTTGCAGTTTCTATATGCCTAAAAACATGTTCATTGAAAAGTTCCTACTTAATTGGTTTACCTTCTTAGATTTGTTCCCTCTATTTTTAATGATTTAAAGCATTAAAAAAAAAAAAAGATGTCTTGTTTGGAACACCCTTAGCCAAGCAGCTCTTTTGTGAAGTGGGGAAGTCTGGTAGCCCAGCTGGCTCCTTTGAACTGAAATGATAAGATCTATATTTTAAAGGTATAGATCTGTTAGCTTTTCTCCTCCTTCCCCCCCCCCCAAAATTGACATAACAGCTATCTATTTTAATAAGGTCTCATTGTTAGTAAGTGGTACAACCTGTACAAATAAACTGAACTATAAATACTGGCATCGAGAAATGTACAGACATTTAAGAAACAAACTTTCTTTGTAATAACTATCAAGATTATTTAGCTAACACAGGTCCCTTGAAGACTTGTAAGACCTATTTGGAAAAGGTGTGAGAGAGTGTATGTACCCTGTAATCACAAGAGAACCCAGCAATATTAAGTCTGCCCCAATGTAGGTGGCGGTATCCAATTTTTAATTTTGCTCAGAACTGTTAGAAGAAAATCAAGTCAGTTTTGTGATTGGGTTGCTATAGGAAGGCCTTGCCCCTGACAGAAATGTACAAGCCCGATCAACTTGTTTGCATTTCTGCCAAGGATTTATCTTCAGAAGCAAGTAGATGAAGAGATAAAGCTTGCTGGTACAAAGCCCACACACCTGGGACCCACTCAGTATAGCAGTGATGTAAGTGGGAATAAGATGGGAACCAACAGTGCAGGGGAAAGAGAAAGAAAAGGGGGTTGGAAACAAAATAAGATGAGGCTTCCTTTGCATAATGCAGAGGACTCTGAGGAAAGAAGGGAAAAAAAAGAATAAATTTTTATTCACTGATTGAATTTCAGGATATGCTTTTTGAAAGTCATCAGCTTATTCAGTTGCTTTCTTACAGAGCTTTGCCCATACTTGTGTGACAAAATCATCAGTCATTTAATGAGAGTGTAATTAGAATGAAACCATAGAGATTTCCTTTTCTTTCGTCCTTTCAGGAGAGGTCAGAAGGAGAGGTAGGGGGACTTCCCTGGTGGCGCAGTGGTTAAGAATCCACCTGCCAATGCAGGGGACACGGGTTCCAGCCCTGGTCTGGGAAGATCCCACATGCCGCAGAGCAACTAAGCTCGTGAGCCGCAACTACTGAGCCTGCACTCTAGAGCCCGCAAGCCATAACTACTGAAGCCCACGTGCCTAGCGCCCGTGCTCTGCAGCAAGAGAAGCCACCACGATGAGAAGCCCGTGCACTGCAACGAAGAGTAGCCCCTACTCGCCCCAACGCAGCCATAAATAAATTTTTTAAAAAATAAGGGGAGGTAGGGTAAGGAAGGGGTAGGATACAATGAGAGCCATATTTTATGAAAGTGACATGTTTTGCTTTGAATTTTTTTTCCTGCTGGAGTTTCAAATAGATTATAAGAAGGAAAGGGAACACTGAAAGTCAGCCAAACAAGGTGAGATTCCAATGGTCCAGTCAGGGGTGCTGCGTTGAGCTGGGGCTTTCATGACAACTCCTTAGAGATACAGGAGGGAATGAATCCAGTCTCCCTTCTCTGGGGATCGCTGACTGAGCTCCCCAAACTCAAGGGGCACTGACTTCACTGAATCTACTCAAAAGCTTGTCACGGTGAGATGTTGAGAAGAAACAGTTCTAGGCTTTTCTAGCACAAACAGTGCTTCCTCTTGAATCGCACAAAAGATGGGAGGCATGCAGTAGGGAACAAAACGTTTGTCTAAAAGCCTGGCATGTGTAAGGAAGCGTTTCCCTAAAATACTGTTTCTGCTTTGGTTTGGCAAGAATGTGGGGAGTGAAGTAAAAAGCTCGGGGGAGCCAAGTTTCAGTAGCGAGACTGTCTTTATTGAGTCGGTCCCTTCAGTGGTCCTGTTTCTTCCCCATCTGCTGTGGCCACCCCTCTCCCTGTGGTCCACCCCTCCCTGCCGAGCTCTGGGTGGTCAAGTGAGGCACTGGTGGAGAGTAGAGGGTGGGAGGGCGGACAGAGGGTGGGTCTGTCTGGCGTGCTTCCTCCCAGCATCCGTGTGTCAGCAGTGGTTCCTCTAGGATGGCAGCTCCAGTGCTCTCAGGCTCCGGAAACACTCCTTCTTCCTTGTTTCCATCCCTTCACGCCTAGGGTGGGGACCACTTCCCACTGTGCTGATTTCTGGGGAATTCAGCCTCTCTGGTTGCTTTCTGTTAACCTGCCCACTGCTCTGTAAACAGCTGCTGCTTTAAATTCTCTCTTCAACCCTTTGAAGCCACGTCTCTGTGCAATGGGATGCTGACAGATATGGTAAGACTAAAATTTTCTCCGACCTGACAGAAACCCTGGCGAGCTGCAATTTCTAGTTGCCAAAAGCCAGATGATGGCCATCACATGGAGAGGCGCAAAGCATTTACTGTTTATAAAAACCTCAAGACAAACAGGTTATAGAAATTCTAGGCACAATTTCAAAGTCAATCTGAAGAAATGAATCAAAGTCAACTAGGATTAATTAATGATGCACTTTTATAATCACCTGAACTACCTGCTGTGAAATTATATATTCCAAAGAGACTTCAAGAATTGTTCAAAATGAAATAATGTGAACTCTCTAGAATAGTTTATTAAAATATAAGTAAGTCAAACCCATGATTCAAAGTATAGCTTCTATAATACTTAGATTCTAATATTCTAAATGAAAAAAAAGTGATTTGTTGCTTGAATATTAGAAAGTTCACATCATAGTAAAAGGTACTGGAACTTATTAGCAGTCTGCTTATTCTGCATCTGACATATAAATGATTATCTCATTATCACAGATTAAGGACTTATAGACTATGTCCAATACTCTTTGCGAAATGTACTGTCAAGTAACTGCTCACAAGAGCTTTATGCCCTTAAAAAAGACAAAAATATAATCTTAGAAACTGTAAAAAGATTTTCATAGCTTTGGATTTTTAAGTTTTGACCCTATTCTTTTTGTAGGTAGTGGGCGGCTTTATGGGTTAATTAGTACTTTCAATCTTAGCCAAAAAACGGAGAAACGATAGGGTTAGTTACTTACTATGCTTTTCTTGCTTGCAATTCAGCTGATTTTAATTGAATTGAAGATGTCACCAAAAGACTGTCACTAAGCTAAAGGGCTCAGGCTTTCAGCAAAACGTCTCTTCCAAGAGGTTGTGATGAGTTTGCGTATTGTCCGTATAACTTCAGAAAAGGAAGGGGAAACAAACACATGCTTTTGTTGCTATTTATCTCATTAGCCTTTGGTAGTTTGATCTAAGCTGTCCTTTCCAATCCCCAAGAGATCGTCGCCTTAACAGCACTGCCCCCTAGTGGTTGCCTGCTTTGGTGCAGCGTGAGTAAAGAAAAAAATTGCAAGATTTTCAATATATATAACCGTATTTATGAGTGCATTGCTGTATGAGTGTCTAAGATATCTTTCTGTGAGTTGGCTAGACATTTCTGTCCTGGTAAAAGATTAAAGCATGCTAAATTTTCATACATTTTCCCATAAATGAGTAAAAATAAGAAGTTAAGATACCATTAAATTATTTCTGATTTAATAAACAGACACAAATTACCTAATATTTTTGGTTGCCTATTATGTCAAGTATGTAAAAAAGTCATTAAAATTGAAGTATGAGCAAACGTTAAGTCAGTACCTATTCTGACATTTTATAGTACATTTATTCATTTAATGTCTAACTTTGGGGACAACAGTAAAGATGGAAGAGAGGATGGAAAGGATTTAAAATTTTCACATGTCTAATTTGGTTTTGTGTTATATTTTAATCAAGAAAATTATTTTAAATTAAGTTCTCATGAGCTATAGGAATGCTATTGGGAGGTTTAAGGACATAGTAAATTTTAAACCAAGGCTTTCTACTAGTATAGAGATAATAATTATGTATGTATATAGCTGACAAAACTGAGATAATAAGTTTTCAGTTTATTTAAAAATTTCAGGAGGAACAAATTATATATCAGTGTTTTGCATAGGGCAGTTCACATAGCACTGGTAATAAATTACTTTAGGCAAAGCAAAGTTTTATAAATTTTTAATTGTTATACATTTTTATGAGCAACAGTGAGAATATAACTGAGAAACCAAATCTATGATTTCATAGATATTAATATTCATGACTACCTCTACATGAATTATAATGCTCAGGCACATACATTTGTGTTAAATTTGACTCTCGTTAAAATGGATTAGAAATACGAATTACAGTGATTCCAAAAGCCTGGATTTTGCTATTTCCGTTCTTCTGGTGCCATGTAACATGTTCCTTTGTCCAAGGTATTTCCTGTAAGCTGTAGTTACAACTAGAGCAAGGCTGTCCAAATAGAAATACAATATTAGCCATAAACATAATTTTATTTTATCTTTTATACACTTATTTTAACTATCGATGTACTTTTTTTTTTTTTTTTTTGCGGTACGCGGGCCTCTCACTGTTGTGGCCTCTCCCGTTGCGGAGCACAGGCTCCGGACGCGCAGGCTCAGCGGCCATGACTCACGGGCCCAGCCGCTCCGCGGCATGTGGGATCTTCCCGGACCGGGGCACGAACCCGTGTCCCCTGCATCGGCAGGCGGACTCTCAACCACTGCGCCACCAGGGAAGCTCCATCGATGTACTTTCAAATTTTATAATGACATTTAAAAAAGGAAAAGAATTAGCTGAAATTCATTTTAATGATATAATTTTTAAAAATCTAACATATGCAAATATTATTTTAGCTTGTAGTCAATATTAAATATTATTGAAGTAGTTTACATTCGTTTTTTCATACTAAGTTTTTGCCATCTGGTGTGTATTTTACATTTAAAGCACATCTCCATTTGGCTTCGGCACATTTCAAATGCTCGATAGTTCCACAGAACTAGTACTGAATAGTGATGTCATCAGATTAAGGTTCAGTTTTTGGTAAAAATATCCCATAGGTGGTGGGGCATACCTCCATCCAGAAGCACATGCCTGATGGCTTTTTGGTGATATCGGCAGTCAGTGATTACTATTGTCTGAATCTGATGATTCATTAAAGGTTGTAAAATGGTGGCACTGAAAATTTAAAATTCCTTCTTCATTTATTAGATGAAATACTTCTATGAAAAGAGACATCTCACCTACTACTTGGTTACTTGGAATAGTTTGTATAGAGAAAGCAGGATAAATATTTGATCTCTCCCCTTTATTTTCTATTTGTAATTTTTTAAATCTAAGTATAGTTGATTTACAATGTGTTAATTTCTGTACAGCAAAGTGTTTCAGTTATACATATATATATTATTTTTCATATTCTTTTCCATTATGGCTTATCACAGGATATTGAATATAGTCCCCTGTGCTATACAGTAGGACCTTGTTGTTCACCCATCCTATATACTAGTTTGCATCTGCTAGCCCCAAACTCCCATTCCATCCCTCCTCCATCCTCCCTGATCTCTACTCTTTATGTGCTAGTTTGTAAAGTAATGATTTTGGTTTCCCTGCATTTTCAAGGATGGTCAGTAGTATTTTATTTTCATAGTAGCATTAGGAATACACGAAGTTTAGCACACTTGATGTGTTTCAACTTACTGCAGTTACTGTGTTTATTATTGTTTAACTTTTCTCACCTTTGGCTGCTGGGAGCTTCTTTAACTTAATATCAGCATTCTGATATCATCAAGGCTGCCTCTGATATTCTGATATCATCTTATATATTTCCTGCCACAGATCTGTAATCAGTTGCTTCTTCAAGGAGCACTTGATTCCTTTTAGTAGAAAATGGTATGTGGAGACCATGATCTCAGTGTGTGAGATCGAGCACTTGTTTCTAAGTCTTTTCAGAGGACAAAGCTAGGAATTATTTAGTTTAGTAAAATAATGTGTATCATAAAATACTTCTTATTCAAATTTAGTAGTAGAGGATTTTCGTTTTTGCTGTGTACTTTCCTTACGTCAAATATTCAGGTTTTCAATGATATGAGTATAATTACTCATTTGCTTTTATCCGTAATACACACACATGGTCTCAGAATAAATATTAAGATACCACCAAGAACATGATGAAAATATCAGTGTAAGCTTCTCTGTAGTTGTTTTTGTCCTTATGGTAACATTCCACTCAGGACAAGAGTCAAATCTCTGTTTCAAAGACACTTGGAAGCGTCCTCCTGGTGCTGTTATGCCACCTGCTGGACATAAGGCTCAGCTGTCACATTTTGATGTTTAGAGATTGCTTTATGTTAAATTTAATTTTATAATTATGTAAATTTTTATATGACTCTAAAGTCAAATTTAGAAAACAAATCTAGTTTTTATTCTTATCCCCTCTTCCCCTCTGTCCTATTTCCTACCTCTGCCTTTTGGTTACTATTTTATTTTTAAATGCTCTGATTTATCCTTTCATTAAGGTTAATGTTTACTTATAACTGTATTAATTTTACATATGCACCTATATCATATATATTTTTATCCCCTTCCTCTTTATTAGACAAGTGTTAGCGTAATTTTCAGACTTTCCTTCATCTGAAAAAATTACATGTATTATTCCAAGTGGAGAAAAGTATACATATATAAAATATACATAAATAATGTATCAATATATTAACCTGGAGTGTTGGATTTTGCTTTGTTAAGTGATCTGAAAATCCTTTCTAAGAAACTGGTGAATTAAGCCCTTTTACATTTATCAATAGGATCTAGATGTTTGACATGTTAAAAGATCTTAAAAAATTTAAGATCTGAGCAAAAATTGATTCAAAAGGGCAGTGCCAAACTGGAACTTTCTAATAGCTCCACTGACGCAAGCCTGGCGAGAAAGTTACAGAGAAAAGGTGGAAGCAAAGTGAGGAAATTACTGATCAGCTGCAGCTTAAAGCCCAGTTGGCTCTTTGTGGTGGGTTGCCCTTAGGTCTCAATTTTGTAACCTGGAAGCATTTAAGGCTCAGGTTTTGGTTTGCTTACACAGGGTTCTGTGGCATCAGGGCATGAGTCTAATGGCCTCCTTGTTTAATTTAACAGGCATCAGTTTTGTCACATTAATGTTATGTATATTTCCACAGATATAATATATACACGCACCCCTAATCTTATTCCTTTACATTCCTATCCTTTCACTGGATGGTCTTTACCAGTCTGATCCATGAACTGTTTGTTACTAAGCCATGGCATATGTACAGAAAGCAAAAGAACACATTTAGAAATGTTTAGGCAATCTGCCGTAAAGTCCAAGCATGTGACTGTGTATTTTACAAAAATAGCGGTTTGCCATTGTTTGGGGGGAAAACAAAAAGCAAACGAACAAAAAAACTACTGGTCCTTCCTGACCAATGGTTTGAGAAGTACTGGTCTACAATGTTTGCTTGCTCTCTCCCTTTCGCATATCTTTTTGTATTTAGAAAGGTTTGTGTTTCTTTGTTCTGATGCCTTTTTCTTAATATTTTGACATGAGCTAATATGATGTATGAATTTACTAATATCTGTGTATGATACCTTTAATCCCCCTTTTACTACCTCCTCCTAACATCCTACTATGAAGGAAATTGACATTAGCTAGTGACCCCTTCTTCTCCGTTTCCCATTCCCCAGAATCTACTTTCAACGAATACCTTTTTCCTCCCCATTGATACCTGTGAGACAATCAGAGGGCTTCCTCTACGTCTCACATCCTCTTTCTCATCTACCCTCCATCCTTTGGCCATTTTCTCTTACACCCTCTCCCTTAGAACCTACAGGGACTCTAACTTGTACAAACAAATACACTGTACTTAGTGCTCACTACGACTACTACTGTTCATGTCTCTTCCATCATTTTGGCTGTCTGAAGCTTGTCCTCCAGGAAATTAACCAGGAAAGACTCATAGGAACTATACTCTGGGTTCTTAAGTGGGCGTAAGCAATTGTGACCATTATATTTAAAGATCAGTGTAGCTGGATATAAACTCCTTAGCTCAGGCTTCCTTTCCTTGTGTGTCTCAAACATTACCCTGTTGTCCTCTGGCACAAAGCACTGCTATTGCCAAGTCTGATGACCGTCTCATTTTCTTTCTTTATAAGGGATATGAACCTTTAAATTTGGCACCAGAAAGAATTTTTTCTTTTTATTTAGAGATCAATAGTTTTACTAGACTGTGTTTAGGTGCAGGGCCATTCTGGGTCCATTTTGCCAGGTATGTCCTTTCAATATGTAGTGCAAGTCTTTTTTTAATTTCAGAAAAATATTCTTGAATTATAATTGACAATATATGTTCTCTTTCATTACACGGATTCTCTTTTATAGGTACTTCTATGAGACTAGGTCTCCTTTCCTGTTGTCTATATAAGTATATATATAAGTATGTATATATATTTTATCTTTTTATTTAAAAGTTATTCTTTCCCATTCTGTTTTTCTTAAAGCAGTTTCTGTGGTGTTCATTCACTGCTTTGGTTGTTCTTATTTAGTCTTGAGATTTTAAAGTGAATTTTTCTTTCCTCTCTAACATTTTCCCAAATTTTATAGACTTGCTTTTTAAGTCCGTGTTTTCTCTAATTAGCATCTTTTTTAAAAATTCTGGGTTATGCTGTTCTTTCAAGGCTCCTATCATTTATTTCCCTTTTATTTGGCTTGACGTGAATTATTAGATTGTCATTTTTGGTTGGCCTGTCTTGCCAGCATGCGTTTCATGTCTGTAGGGACATTATTGTGTTTCAAAGTCCATTTTCCCTTATGGCTTTGACGGCAATTGTTTTGTGTACTAATGTTTAAGTGGCATGAGTTTCCTTTACTCTTAGGAGGGAAGGTGGGATCAGGAGAGCTTCCTGGCTTCGCAGCTCTAGCATCCCGCATCTGTTTTGGGAAGCGTTCACAATGACAGCCTTACAGTGTCTGGTATCTACTCTTTCCCCCTCCCCAACTTTTATCTGGATCTTCTCTTTCTCGTGTCTCCTTTGCCCCTATTGTCTCTTTCCCGCTCAATACGGATTCCATCCCCAGCATCCTCTCCTCATTGTGGGGCTTTGTCTCAGAGGGGACGTTGGTTACGTCTGTTACGGGTCTCTGTTGAGGGTCCATGGGGCCCAGGCTGCTCCAGCACCACCCACAGTGGTGCTCTGTGTTCACCCACAGACTGGAGCCAACAAGACTCTACAGGCTCCTGGGGCCACAGGAGGCCCTTTTGCCTCCTTCTTTCTGTTTCCTGTAACACGCATATCTTAACGTCACCAGTCATTGATTCCAGCCCACACATATACTGGGGCTACACAGGGATATGTTTTCCCACCACTGGACTGTAGATGTGGCCTGTGAGGTTTTGCGTTTGCTCTCCTAGTTGCTCTGTTTGCATGGGGTGATTTGGGGAGCTCAAAAATGATGCCATCTTGCTGCCATTTTCCAGATAACTGTTAAAAAGACTGAAAGTTTGGAGGCTTCTGTTTTACGTGGTTAGTGAGCATCTCTATGCCTTTGTCTACGGTAACGGTTTTTCTGACGCGCTACACTGTGTCATCATCCTGGTCGCGTCATCAGACACGCATGTGAACACTCGAATCTTCAGCAGTGAAATCTCCGCAGTTCGGGGATCCGTTGACGTCTTTTCACACTGCCAGGACCCTATCTAATGTCCCCTCTCCAGCCTGGGAAGAATCCCACTGTGGTCCCGAGTGTCCTGGATGCTGACACAGGCCAGTAGAACACGGTTGCTCTTCAGAAGTGTCCCTTCATGATCACCGGGCCTTGGACAGTAGGAAACACCTCTTCTTCCTTTCCTTCCCCAACAGGGTATTAGCAATGATTCCTTTTTTTTTTTTTAATTGAAGTATAGTTGATTTATAATGTTGTGTTAATTTCTGCTGTACAGCAAATTGACTCATTTATATATATACATATTCTTTTTCATATCTTTTCCATTATGGTTTATCTCAGGATACTGAATCTAGTTCCCTGTGCTATACAGCAGGACTTTATTGTTTATCTATTTTACATATAATAGTTTGCATCTGCTAATCCCAAACTCCCAATCCTTCCCTCTCCCACCTCCCTCCCCCTTGGCAACCAGAAGTCTATTCTCTATTGTCTATGATTCTGTTTCTGTTTCATAGATAGGTTCATTTGTGTCATATTTTAGATTCCACAAATAAGTGACATCATATATTTGTCTTTGTCTTTCTGACTGACTTCACTTAGTATAATAATCTCTAGTTGCATCCATGTTGCTGCAAATAGCATTATTTCATTTTTTATGGCTGAGTAATATTCCTTTGTGTATATATGCCACATCTTCTTTATCCATTCATCTGTCAATGGACATTTAGGTTGTTTCCCTGTCTTGGCTATCGTGAATAGTGCTGCTATGAACACAGAGGTGCATATATCGTTTAGAATTATAGTTTTGTCTGGATATATGCCGAGGAGTGGGATCGCTGGATCATGTCGCAACTCTATTTTTAGTTTTCTGAGGAACCTCCATACTGTTTTCCACAGTGGCTGCACCAACTTACATTCTCACCAACCGTGTATGAGGGTTCCCTTTTCTCCACATTTGTTATTTGTAGACTTTTTTTTTTTGTGACATGGTTTACTTTAATAAAAAATATAGCTGAACATTTATCACAGATTCTATGAAACTATACACAATGACATTCTCTCTGCATAGTAACCAGCACTGACGTGTGTAACTTGAATTTTTAGATGGATTATTTATAATCCTTTAAAGTGCAATTTATTTAAGGGTTTAAGCCAATCACAGGATAAAGGATCTTTCTAATAAATGAGTAACATTAAAAAGATGATATATTTGGATAAATCTTTCAAAAATCAGAACTCATTTTGCCAAATGTACTTGTGTTGTAATAATAACACCCTCCCCTGGCAAACCCCAAACTTGACTTAATTGCTGATGATTAAGAAGATTCTCTAAAGAGCTTTTTCTGATGTTAACATTTGTCTGTTCGATACATACTAACTAAAGTGAACTAAGAGTCTAGAGTAGTTCCTTTAGCCCTGAGTTCTATAACCACAATGGAGTTCCTGTTTGAACGTAAGAGACTGTTATGAACTTTCCCCGTTCTATTTGAGGGGAAAATGAAGAACTCAGTTGCTTCTCTGACTCTCAGCGGCATAACTGTGCTTTGGGCTACAGTGTTAATGTCTAGGATGAAATTAAGGTAGCAAGAATGGGTGTCATCTAAGAAATAACCAGAAAATGCTTTAGAATAGAGAAATGAACTCTGAGAGGAACATTTCTAGGAGCTGTCTGACAGGACAGGAGGGATTGCAACACGAAGGCCATTCACTGCTGTGACTGTATGTTGTCATTGTTTTTGTTTTTTGTCCATTTCCTTCTGTTGGTGGAAATAACTGATTCCAATATGCTGCTGCCACCAAAAGATGACGAACAAGATTCCTTTTCAACAGTAACAAAGGAGCAAACTATTTCGTAAGGCAGCAATGCTAGTCTGACTTTACTTGAAGACTGTTTCCCTCTTGAAAAGCCCCTTACGTGAGCATCTGCAAAGTCGTATGTTGCTGTACTGGCTCAGCAATTATTCATCCAGAAAGAGGGTACTTTAGGGGTTGGAGGTGGAGGGGAAAAAAAAGAACTTTTCCCTCCAGGTGTACACACAAAGCTTTAGCCGATCCTAGGAGTGCTATGATCACAGGTTTCGGTTTTCCTCAAAGTTCTTCTTCGGAAATTCTGGATGGAGCTGAGTAAGGCCCCTTGGCTCACGCCATTCACAGCCTGGGGTAGAAGCTGTGTGGGTGCCTCTGTGCTCTCAGGAGGCAAGGGAGCTGCTGGTGGTAGAGGGGGAGGTAATGCGGGCATCCCTGCTGTGGAGGGTGGAGTCGGTGATGATGGGGATGTGAGAGGTGAGCTGGCCCCAGATCCTGCTGAATTATTGGGGTTGCTGTATTTTGCTGAAGGCTCTTCACTATTTTCAAGAGCAGATCGTTTTGACTTCTTTCAAGCTATAATCTCCCTCTGTTTTCTTTCTTCTTCAGATCCATGGTGAGGCTGAGCTCTCATCAGTCTTTGATGCTGGTGGACCTGTTTCTGTTCGTCAATTAGCCTCTTTTCTATACATTCTTTGGCAATGCTCGATGCCTCTTTTAACTTTGTGGGGATCTTAAACTGTGGCTTTTCCGAGGTAGTTAGCAGAACATCACTGAATAATGGCATCTGTAAGAGCCAGGAAAGGGTGGACCTGCCACCTTTACAGGCTTCACAACACAGTGTAGACTCCAACATGGCCACCACAGCCATAGACAGTGCAGGAGAGAAGGCGTCTACAGGCACTGAGTCTGGCGGTCGTCATCTCATACAGTAAGTGGCCAAAGCAGTGGACGTCCACACTCTCCAATGTACTGATTTTCCTGAATTGTGAGAAATAAGATTGGTAGAAAGAAGGAAGGCCCAACAAGGAATTCTCAAGGTCCAGCAGCCAGCAAGTGTCCCCTTCCAGCATCACGTTGGAAGCATGAAGATGCCCATAAGGGAATCCCTTGTCATGGAGAAACCTTAGTACCTCTAATATTTGTCGCCCGTATGTTTTGATTTGCTGGAGTTCAAGGCCTTGAATCTTCTTAGGGTTGCAGTAGTCCCTTAGGAATGGGTCTTTTGGTTGATCAAGTCCTTCAAAGTTCCTTTTTCATTAAACATTCTAATTAGCAATGCTGAGGATTTGTTAGCTGTGGCAAAGGTAACATGATAGATATAAGGGTGCAAACAGGCTGGCAAAGTTTGACTAGACACTGAAAATCTTTATCTGACAGATACTAGTCAGGACCAAGGTCAGCCCAGCTTAACACTAGCCACTTCTCTGGCTGATTTTTACTCTTCATCAAGAAATACTTCTTCCTTTTCCTCCAACCTATGTATTTCAGTGGTTCCACCACCTCCCACTTTGGTTCTGATTGGAAGAACGTGGAAACCTGTTGTAAGGCAATCTCAGTATAGTTTGCAGAATAGTTGTTTGGATCTAAAGACGTCTTACCCAGCTCACAATTAGACAAGATACGATTTGCGGTGATAATGTTGAGATAGTTCTGAAGACCTTTCTGCCTCTCAGCTATGAATTCACGATCCGTTACCAATCCGTTTTTTGGGAGGAAGAGGTAGACTTAGGCCTGCAATCTGTTGTTCAGCAAATCAAAGTCACTGTATCTCCTAACAATCTGTCGGCTATTTTCTACAGAAATTCCTCGTTGTACCCAAATGATATATTCTGTGTGGGACGGCAGGCTCTGGCTCGCCTCAACGGCTGCTGTCAGCAGCACTGTGTTGTCCAGCAGGACCTTGCTGGCCGGTGGCTTCTCCATGAAGGCCATCCCGGGATGCCCATCCACCAACGCCTCGGGACCAGGGCCAGGTCCAAGAGGCACTGACTCCCATCACTTGCTGGGATCTGCTGCCGCCCAGACATTTTAACGATGGCCATTCTAGCTGGCCTGAGGTGATACCTCGTTCTAATTTTGATTTGCATTTCTCTAATAATTAGCAGTGTTGAGCATCTTTTCACGTGCCTATTGGCCATCTGCATTTCCTCTTTGGAGAAATGTCCATTTAGGTCTTCTGCCCATTTCTCTATTGGATTGTTTGCTTTTTTTGCTGTTGAATTGTATGAGCTGTTTGTGTATTTTGGAGATGAAGCCCTTGTTGGTTGCATCATTTACAAATATTTTCTCCCATTCTGTAGGTTGTGTTTTCATTTAGTTTATGGTTTCCTTTGGTGGGAGCACTGATTCTTAATGAGGGTGGTAGAGGATGAGGCTTAGAGAAGTTTGACCCCAGTGGGAAGATAGAAAGATGAGGAAATACACGGAAGCATTCAGTAGTTGGACAGAGAGCTTCCCAAGGGATTCTATTAGGCATCTGTTAGGGTTGTGTTTGGAGTCTCTACCCTGGGTGGTGGAGAGAGAGAGAGGATGCCCTAAGAATTAGCCCTCGGTCCAGACGCCTTGGGCAGAGAGATGGGAAGACGACGACTCTTTTTTTTTTTTTTTTTTTTTACATCTTTATTGGAGTAAAATTGCTTTACAATGGTGTGTTAGTTTCTGCTTTATAACAAAGTGAATCAGTTATACATATACATATGTTCTCATATCTCTTCCCTCTTACGTCTCCCTCCCTCCCACCCCTCCAGGTGGTCACAAAGCACTGAGCTGATCTCCCTGTGCTATGCAGCTGCTTCCCACTAGCTATCTACCTTACGTTTGGTAGTGTATATATGTCCATGCCTCTCTCTTGCTTTGTCACAGCTTACCCTTCCCCCTCCCCATATCCTCAAGTCCATTCTCTAGTTAGGTCTGTGTCTTTACTCCTGTCTTACCCCTAGGTTCTTCATGACATTTTTTTTCTTAAATTCCATATATATGTGTTAGCATACGGTATTTGTCTTTCTCTTTCTGACTTACTTCACTCTGTATGACAGTCTCTAGATCTACCCACCTCATTACAAATAGCTCAATTTTGTTTCTTTTTATGGCTGAGTAATATTCCATTGTATATATGTGCCACATCTTCTTTATCCATTCATCCGATGATGGACACTTAGGTTGTTTCCATCTCCGGGCTATTGTAAACAGAGCTGCAATGAACATTGTGGTACATGTCTCTTTTTGAATTATGGTTTTCTCAGGTGATATGCCCAGTAGTGGGATTGCTGGGTCATATGGTAGTTCTATTTTTAGTTTTTTAAGGAACCTCCATACTGTTCTCCATAATGGCTGTACCACTTCACATTCCCACCAGCAGTGCAAGAGTGTTCCCTTTTCTCCACACCCTCTCCAGCATTTATTGTTTCTAGATTTTTTGATGATGGCCATTCTGACTGGTGTGAGATAATATCTCATTGTAGTTTTGATTTGCATTTCTCTAATGATTAATGATGTTGAGCATTCTTTCATGTGTTTCTTGGCAGTCTGTATATCTTCTTTGGAGAAATGTCTATTTAGGTCTTCTGCCCATTTTTGGATTGGGTTGTCTGTTTTTTTGTTATTGAGCTGCATGAGCTGCTTATAAATTTTGGAGATTAATCCTTTGTCAGTAGCTTCATTTGCAAACGTTTTCTCCCATTCTGAGGGTTGTCTTTTGGTCTTGTTTATGGTTTCCTTTGCTGTGCAAAAGCTTTGAAGTTTCATTAGGTCCCATTTGTTTATTTTTGTTTTTCTTTCCATTTCTCTAGGAGGTGGGTCAAAAAGGATCTTGCTGTGATTTATGTCATAGAGTGTTCTGCCTATGTTTTCCTCTAAGAGTTTGACAGTGTCTGGCCTTACATTTAGGTCTTTAATCCATTTTGAGCTATTTTTGTGTATGGTGTTAGGGAGTGATCTGATCTCATACTTTTACATGTAGCTGTCCAGTTTTCCCAGCACCACTTATTGAAGAGGCTGTCCTTTCTCCACTGTACATTCCTGCCTCCTTTATCAAAGATAAGGTGACCATATGTGCGTGGGTTTACCTCTGGACTTTCTATCCTGTTCCACTGATCGATCTGTTTTTGTGCCAGTACCATACTCTCTTGATTACTGTAGCTTTGTAGTATAGTCTGAAGTCAGGGAGCCTGATTTCTCCAGCTCCGTTTTTCTTTCTCAAGTTTGCTTTGGCTATTCGGGGTCTTTTGTGTTTCCATACAAATTGTGAGTTTTTTTGTTCTAGTTCTGTGAAAAATGCCAGTGGTAGTTTGATAGGGATTGCATGGAATCTGTAGATTGCTTTGGGTAGTAGAGTCATTTTCAAAATGTTGATTCTTCCAATCCAAGAACATGGCATATCTCTCCATCTATTGGTATCATCTTTAATTTCTTTCATCAGTGTCTTATAATTTTCTGCATACAGGTCTTTTGTCTCCTTAGGTAGGTTTATTCCTAGATATTTTATTCTTTTTGTTGCAATGGTATATTTGAGTGTTTTCTTGATTTCACTTTCAGATTCTTCATCATTAGTGTATAGGAATGCCAGAGATTTCTGTGCATTAATTTTGTATCCTGCTACTTTACCAAATTCATTGATTAGCTCTAGTAGTTTTCTGGTAGCACCTTTAGGATTCTCTTTGTATAGTATCGTGTCATCTGCAAACAGTGACAGCTTTACTTCTTCTTTTCCGATTTGGATTCCTTTTATTTCCTCTTCTCCTCTGATTGCTGTGGCTAAAACTTCCACAACTATGTTGAATAAGAGTGGTGAGAGTGGGCAACCTTGTCTTGTTCCTGATCTTAGTGGAAATGCTTTCAGTTTTTCACCATTGAGGACGATGTTGTCTGTGGGTTTGTCATATATGGCCTTTATTATGTTGAGGAAAGTTCCCTCTATGCCTTCTTTCTGCAGGGTTTTTATCATAAATGGGTGTTGAATTTTGTCGAAAGCTTTCTCTGTATCTATTGAGATGATCATATGTTTTTTCTCCTTCTATTTGTTAATATGGTGTATCATGTTGATTGATTTGCATATACTGAAGAATCCTTACCTTCCTGGAATAAACCCCACTTGATCATGGTGTATGATCCTGTTAATGTGCTGTTGGATTCTGTTTGCTAGTATTTTGTTGAGGAATTTTGCATCTATGATCATCAGTGATATTGGCCTGTAGTTTTCTTTCCTTTTAACATCCTTGTCTGGTTTTGGTATCAAGGTGATGGTGGTCTTGTAGAAAGAGTTTGGGAGTGTTCCTCCCTCTGCTATACTTTGGAAGAGTTTGAGAAAGATAGGTGTTAGCTCTTTTCTAAATGTTGGATGGAATTTGCCTGTGAAGCCATCTGGTCCTGGGCTTTTGTTTGTTGGAAGATTTTTAATCACAGTTTCAATTTCAGTGCTTGTGATTGGTCTGTTCATATTTTCTCTTTGTCCATTTCTTCCAGGTTGTCCATTTTATTGGCATAGAGTTGCTTGTAGTAATCTCTCATGATCTTTTGTATTTCTGCAGTGTCAGTTGTTACTTCTCCTTTTTAGTTTCTACTTCTATTGATTTCAGTCTTCTCCCTTTTTTTCTTGATGAGTCTGGCTAACGGTTTATCAATTTTGTTTATCTTCTCAAAGAACCAGCTTTTAGTTTTATTGATCTTTGCTATCGTTTCCTTCATTTCTTTTTCATTTATTTCTGATCTGATTTTTATGATTTCTTTCCTTCTGCTAACTGTGGGGTTTTTTTGTTCTTCTTTCTCCAATTGCTTTAGGTGCAAGGTTAGGTTGTTTATTTGAGATGTTTCCTATTTCTTAAGGTAGGATTGTATTGCTATAAACTTCCCTCTTAGAACTGCTTTTGCTGCATCCTATAGGTTTTGGGTCGTTGTGTCTACATTGTCATTTGTTTCTAGGTATTTTTAAATTTCCTCTTTGATTTCTTCAGTGATCACTTCATTATTAAGTAGTGTATTGTTTAGCCTCCATGTGTTTGTATTTTTTACAGATCTTTTCCTGTAATTGATATCTAGTCTCACAGCGTTGTGGTCGGAAAAGATACTTGATACAATTTCAGTTTTCTTAAATTTACCAAGGCTTGATTTGTGACCCAAGATATGATCTATCCTGGAGAATGTTCCATGAGCACTTGAGGAAAATGTGTATTCTGTTGTTTTTGGATGGAATGTCCTATAAATATCAATTAAGTCCATCTTGTTTAATGTATCATTTAAAGCTTGTGTTTCCTTATTGATTTTCATTTTGGATGATCTGTCCTTTGGTAAAAGTGGGGTGTTAAAGTCCCCTACTATGAATGTGTTACTGTCGATTTCCCCTTTTATGGCTGTTAGTATTTGCCTTATGTATTGAGGTGCTCCTATGTTGGGTGCATAAATATTTACAATTGTTATACCTTCTTGGATCGATCCCTTGATCATTATGTAGTGTCCTTCTTTGTCTCTTCTAATAGTCTTTATTTTCAAGTCTATTTTGTCTGATATGAGAATTGCTACTCCAGCTTTCTTTTGGTTTCCATTTGCATGGAATATCTTTTTCCATCCCCTTACTTTCAGTCTGTATGTGTCTCTAGGTCGGAAGTGGGTCTCTTGTAGACAGCATATATATGGGTCTTGACAATGACTCTTAAGAGATAGAAAAAAAAAAAAAGAAGAAAGTAGCCAAAGGATCTAATTTCTTAGGGGGTACATTTTCTTCTTGTTCAGGCAGGTTAAGATTGGAAGCAGATTTATCTTCAGGGCATTTAAGTTATCCCTGCTTAATGTTCAGCTTAGAAACTCTTTCAACTTGAAAAAAAAATTTCATTTTACAGATACTGACACAAACAGGCATCCAATGTGAACGTTTGAAAGACATGACATTTTGTGTGAATGTGTTTCTATCAAAGACAAACTGATGGTATCAAATCTGTTGCTGTTTTAATAGAGGAGAGAAGAAGAGAGGCAAAGAGGTTGGAGAGAGGGATGTCAGAGATACAGACAAAATTCGCAACAGGAGGACAGGGACCAGCCAGCAGACACTGGAATGGGTCATTAGCTCTTCCAGTTTCATCAATGCTTTCATCTTCATTTGTTCACAGTTAAAGGGTGTGTGGGTGCGTCCGTGTTCCGCGTGGGCGCGTCTGTGTTCAGTGTGGGTGCCGGTGCTGGCACAGCCTCAGGCTCTGGGAAGGAAGTCCAGCAAGGACTGGGTAACAGGGTCTAAAGGTGGAGAAGTTCAAAGAACTGACAGCCTGACTGGAGTCCCGGTGGATGATTTAAGAGCTTAAGAGCATTGAATATTTCAGATGAATTTTGAGGAATCCACAGAAATTCCAGGGTATTTAACTTAAGGTCATGTCATAATTAAAGAATTCTTATATATGGCTCGAGCGGTATGGTTCAAATAAGTAGACTTGTCTGCCTTAAGCAAGATTTGTCACATCGACTTCGGAGAGAGAGGCAGCTTTCTATTTCTGAGCCACTTACGTGTTCTCTGTTTCTGTTTCTTTCATCATTAAAGAAGGATCAATGGACTTGAGGTAATTGAAACTCTATTTTCCTCTCTATGGTATTAATATTTTTTGAATCTTTTTGTTTTGTTTCCTGGGTATCATGGATGGAGCAGGTAGGTTAATAGTGAAAAGCCAGGAGGACTTCCCTCCTCCTCAGTAACCCCTTTTTCCCTTCTAGCCTTGTTAGCCTGTTCTTCACAGAAGGTAACGTGAATATTCTCCAAGTCCTGCCCTCAGCCAATGTTAATGTTCTGTTGTTAGCCCTGAAATATACATCAATTAGATTACCAGAATACTCACTGATCCCTACTGTGAAAAAAATGAAAAAAGGTAAACCATGTGAGTCAGAAAAGGAAAAAGAGTGAGTCACTAAAAGGAAGGTGTTTCTGGTCTATTAATTTTGGCTACACAGTATAGGACAACCAGCGTGGGAAAGATTTTCAGCTTTCATCAAACCTACATAAAATCACTAGGAGATCAAGCTGGAAATAATGGGGCATATTTTTAAAGTTAAAACGTTAGCGTTGAGCTTGCATAAATGGAAGGTGGCTGTGATTTCTGACGGTGCATGAACCTTTTGCCTCAGGCATTTCTTTCTGTATTATGGTTCCAAAAAAGTCAAGAGTCTGCTCAACAGACTCCTTGGGTCTCTAACTGCTCAAGCAATTGGGTGTGTGTGTGTGCGCGCACGTGCTTGTTGTTGGGTGGGGTGTGCTGGATTGCGGAGGCATAGTGGGAAGCTGGCAGGTGGCTTTGAAATATAGACAGACATTCCCTACAACCTTAATCCTTCCCTACTTTGGAATATCTGCAGTTCACGGGCTCCATTCTTCCCACCTTGCTCCTCCATCGTGACTTACTGTTCTTAGCGTCTTTGTCATTCAATCAGGATTTCTCTAGAGCAGATACCAGACCCTCTAGTGGCACTCAGTGGATCCCAGGGTAGATTCTGCCTGTTAGAAACATTATGCATATTTTAGTTCCCTAGTCAAATACAAACGAAACAGGAGGGAGTGATGGAAACTTACAGAAACTTAGGAGCCCGATGGCTTCCTTTTGTACACTGGCTTGTCAAACATTTGAACCTGTATCATCATGTCTGTTTACTTAAACCTACTAAGTCTAAAATTGGATTCAGGTTTTTCCTCTAAACGTTCGTTCTTCTGAGTTATGTTTTGGTGATACCATATTCCACAACCCCTCAGTTTTCCTGGGTTTTTTCCCCCATGTATTTACTTGATTCAGTCATTTATTCAACAAATACCTACTCCATTCTCATGCTGTGAGTCAAGATACTGGGTACTCTGGGTGGGGCAGTGAACGTCAGCATGTTCTCAAGACTTTACGATGCAGAGGACTTCTGTTTGCCTACTCTCTCCCTTCTGTCCACGCCTCTATGACTATCAGTGTATCTCTGTGTCTCGTTTCTTCCTTGTCATCCCTGCTTAGCCACTCGGACAGGGATCCCCCTCCATCATGCCTGGTCCACAGCAATCCACTGCTCACTGTCTTCTCTAAAACTCAGAGCGTCCATAATCCAGTTCCTAACATCTGATCTGTTCCAATAGTTCTCAACCCTAGTTGTGCATCAAGTTCTATTGGTGATTTTACTTGGTCATTTGTTTTCAACACAGATGTCCAGGAAGCACCTGGAAAGCAGGTGAGTCAGTAAAGTTCCCCTTGGAGCTGATGTGGAGCCAGGTTGGAAAAGACGTACTCTCTTGTCACTTACCTAAACCTTCACCTTGTGCAGGCTAAACAGATCTAAAATCACCATGCTTCAAAAATGTCACACACACCCCTGCCTCTGGCTCTTCATTCTACTCTGAAGCTAATGTTTCTCCTCTTATCAGAGCCCTAAATTCTTGCTCCAAGTCCTAATGGCAAATACCATGCCATATTCATCTTTGACTTTCCCAACAATTAGGAATTGTTTATTGAATGTGAAGGGTGGCAGAATATGCCACCCTAAACTATGCCTCATTGGTGTAAGGCTAACTTCGAGCTAAAAATGCAAATGCAAATTCCCCGACATACAGATCCTCCCAAAGGAACTAAACTCTCATCCATCCCTTCCTGGGAGTTTCATCACCCAGGGAAGACTGACTCTTAACATAGAAGCGGACACTAGAAGTCCCCATCACAGCCAGACAAGCTCTGTCACAACCATCCTGTCTCCCATCTACCCTTCCAAGGCCCCATCCATCTTTCCTAAAAATCATTCACTCTCCTTGAAGTGGCCTACATCCCCCTTCCACTTCCCCTATTAAGACAGTATGGTATATAAATGCTCAAATCTCACATCTCTTTTGGGTATTCACTTTTTTTCCCCCTGTGATGCCCCCATGGATATGACATTAAAAGTTAGTGCATTTGTGCTCTGTTTACAATAGCCAGGACATGGAAGCGACCTAAGTGTCCATCAACAGATGAATGGATAAAGAAGATGTGGCACATGTATACAATGGAATATTACTCAGCCATGAAAAGAAACAAAATTGAGTTATTTGTGGTGAGGTGGATGGACCTAGAGTCTGTCATACAGAGTGAAGTAAGTCAGAAAGAGAAAAATACTGTATGCTAACACATATACATGGAATCTAAAAAAAAAAAAAAAAAAAAGGTCACGAAGAGCCTAGGGGCAAGACGGGAATAAAGACACAGATGTGCTAGAGAATGGACTGGAGGATATGGGGAGGGGGAAGTGTATGCTGGGAAGAAGTGAGAGAGTGGCATGGACATATATACACTACCAAACGTAAAATAGATAGCTAGTGGGAAGCAGCCACATAGCACAGGGAGATCAGCTTGATGCGTTGTGACCACCTAGAGAGGTGGGATAGGGAGGGTGGGAGGGAAACACAAGGGGGAAGAGATATGGGGACATATGTATATGTATAACTGATTCACTTTGTTATAAAGCAGAAACTAACACACTGTTGTAAAGCAATTATACTCCAGTAAAGATATTAAAAAAAAAAAAAAGTTAGTGCATTTGTATACTTTTTCTCCTGTTAGTCTGTGTTGTTAGTTTATTTCGTAGACCCAGCTATTGAACATGGGAGAGTAGAGGGAAAGTCTTTCTTGCCTACACATGCATGACTCAGCTTTAATCCCCACCCCCCCATATTTAAGTCTTCATACTTCAGGTTTTAAGTCTTCAGCAGCCTCTTTAAAAATTTTTTTTTAATTTTATTTCTTAATAAATTTATTTATTTATGGCTGAATTGGGTCTTCGTTGCTGTGCACGAGCTTCTCTCAAGTTGCGTTGAGCAGGGACTACTCTTTGTTGGGGTGCACGGGCTTCTCATTGCAGTGTCTTCTCTTGTTGTGGAGCACGGGCTCTAGGTGCATGGGCTTCAGTAGTTGTGGCTCGCAGGCTCTAGAGTGCAGGCTCAGTAGTTGTGGCTTAGCTGCTCCACGGCATGTGGAATCTTCCTGGACCAGGCCTTGAACCCATGTCCTCTGCACTGGCAGGCGGATTCTTAACCACTGTGCCACCAGGGAAGTCCAAAATTTTTATTTTATATTGGGGTAAAGTTGATTAACAATGTTGTGTTAGTTTCAGATTACAGCAAAATGATTCAGTTATACATATACATGTCTCTATTCTTCAAATTCTCTTCCCATTTAGGTTATTACAGAATATTGAGCAGAGTTCCACGTGCTACACAGTAGGTCCTTGTTGGTTATCTATTTTATATATAGCAGTGTGTATATGTTAATCCCAACCTCGTAATTTATCCCTCCCCCCAACCTTTCCCCTTTGGTAACCATACGTTTGTTTTCTAAGTCTGTGTGTCTGCTTCTGTTTTGTAAATAAGTTCATTTGTATCTTTTTAAGATTTCACGTAAGCAATATCAAATAACATTTGTACTTCTCTGATTTACTTAAGTTAGTATGATAATCTCCAGGTCCATCCATATTGCTGCAAATGGCATTATTTCATTCTTTTTTATGGCTGAGTAATATTCCACTGTATACACACACCCCATCTTCTTTATCCATTCCTCTGTCAATGGACTATTTCATTCTTTTTTATGGCTGAGTAATATTCCATTGTATACACATACCCCATCTTCTTTATCCATTCCTCTGTCAATGGACATTTAGGTTCCTTCCATGTCTTGGCTACTGTAAGTAGGCTGCAGTGAACACTGGGATACATGTATCCTTTTGAACCATGGTCTGCTCCAGATTTATGCCCAGGAGTGGGATTGCTGGGTCAGATGGTAGTTCTGGTTTTAGTTTTTTAAGGAACCTCCATATTGTTCTCTGTAGTGGCTGTACTGATTTACATTCCTGCCAACAGTGTAGAAGAGTTCCCTTTTCTTGGCACCCTCTCCAGCATTTATTGTTTGTAGATTTTTTTGATGATGGCCATTCTGACTGGTGTGAGGTGATATCGCATTTTAGTTCTGATTTGAATTTCTCTAATAATTAGTGATGTTGAGCATCTTTTCATGTGCCTCTTGGCCATCTGTATGTCTTCTTTGAAGAAATGTCTATTTAGGTCTTATGCCCATTTTCTGATTGGGTTGCTTGTTTTCGTTTTGATATATATTTTTTATTTTTATTTATTTATTTTTTTTTGCAGTATGCAGGCCTCTCACTGTTGTGGCCTCTCCCGTTGCGGAGCACAGGCTCCAGACGCGCAGGCCCAGCGGCCATGGCTCACGGGCCCAGCCGCTCCGCGGCATGTGGGCTCTTCCTGGACCAGGGCACAAACCCATGTCCCCTGCATCGGCAGGTGGACTCTCAACCACTGCGCCACCAGGGAAGCCCTCGTTTTGATATTGAGCTGCATGAGCTGTTTGTAGATTTTGAAGATTAATCCCATCAGTTGGATCATTTGCAAATATTTTCTCCCATTCTGTGGGTTGTGTTTTAGTTTTGTTTATGGTTTCCTTTGCTGTGCAAAAGATTTTCAGTTTAATTACATCCCACTTGTTTATTTGTATTTCCATTACTCTAGGAGATGGATCAAAAGGGATATTGCTGTGATATATGTCAAAGAATGTTCTTCCTATGTTTTCATCTAAGACTTTTACAGATTTGCTGTAGAGTCTGTTATGTGGCAGCTGCATGGTGGCCTAGAGGGGAGGATGGCAGCCTGCAGCCTCCAGCCCCCCAGCTGTGCTCCTGCCCCTCTGCCCCCACCATTTCACCACATTCTTCGCTTCTCAGTCTCTCTTCCTTCTCCTGCCAGAGTTCATTTTTCGAAAACAATTGTATCATGACAGGATTCACCCCCACCCCAGAGGCAGCCTGTGATGGTGCCCAGTGACTACAGATAAAGAACAATTCCAAGGTGATGCCCAAGGCCTCTTAAAATCTGGATCCCATCTTCTGTTTCAGTATCATCTCTCTGTCATTTCTTCACAAGCAAAAGATGGTCCCATTATTTAGGTACTGCTCTCAGAATGCACCTTGCGTCTGTCACATCCATATGCCCTTATGGTACTGCTCCTTTTAGAACGCCTTGGCCCCTATGTTCATGTGGAGAAACCTCACTCACCTTAGGGCTGGCTCACAGGGCTGGTTCACATGTAACCTCTGAACAATGCCTTCCCTGAGCTTCTAGACAGAAGACAATTATTCACTCCTCTCTGCATCTGTAGTCCTTTGTACTTACCTCTTATTGACTGCGCTGGCATTCCTGTGTGCCTCGATCTTTTCTGCTAGACCGTGAGAGCCTAGAGGCCAAGAAATGCATTGATTCCACAGATTGTTTTGAATAGTATGAACATTTTAACATTAATCCTTTCAATCCATGAGCACACATTTATTTCTGTCTTCAAGTTCTTGCATCAAGATCTTATCATTTTTGGTGTACAGGTCTTTTACCTCCTATTCTTAGGTAAATGTAAATGGCATTGTATCCTTACTTTCTTACTAGTGTACAGAAGTGCAACGTATTTTTTACATTGATTTTGTATCCTGCAATTTTACTGAATTTATAAGTTCTAACAGACTTTTGATAGTCTTTAGGGTTTTTTATATGTGTGTATTTTTTCTATTGAAATTAATTCTATTTAATTCTTAAATATAGTGTTTTACTACATTAATTGCCCTAGACTATTTATTCTAGAGATTCCATTCCAACCCTACGTGTATTGGGATTTTTTTGCCTAATTGTTCTGGCTAGGACTTACAAACTATGTTAAATGTAAGTGATGAGAGTGGACATCCTTGTCTTTTCCTGATCTGAGAGAAAAATCTTTCAGCTTTTTTCACTGTTATATTAGCTGTGTGCTTATCATATGTGGCCTTTATTATGTTCATGTATGTTTCCTCTATACCCACTGTGTTGAGAGTTTTTATCATAAATGGATATTGAATTCTGTCAAACGCTTTTTCTGTCTCTGTTGAAATGATCATATGATTTTTGTTTCATTCTGTTAATGTGATGTATCACATTGATTAATTTGCAGATGTTGACCCATCCTTGCATTCCTGGAATAAATACCACTTGATCAGTGTATGACACTTTTAATGTATCTTTTTGTTTTTACTAGTAAATACACCTTTTGTTATTTATTTATTTTTAAACATCTTTATTGGAGTATAACTGCTTTCCATTGTTGTGTTAGTTTCTGCTGTATAACAAAGTGAATCAGCTGTACGTCTACATCTATCCCTATATCCCCTCCCTCCCACGGCTGTAGGTGGTCACAAAGTACTGATCTCCCTGTGCTATGCAGCTGCTTCCCACTAGCTGTCTATTTTACGTTTGGTAGTGTATATATGTCCATGCCACTCTCTCAGTTCGTCCCAGCTTAACTTTTCCCCTCCCTGTGTCCTCAAGTCCATGTTCTACGCCTGCATCTTTATTCCTGTCAGGCCCCGAGGTTCTTCAGAACCACTTTTTTTTAAGATTCCATATATATGCGTTACCATACGGTATTTGTTTTTCTCTTTCTGACTTACTTCACTCTGTATGACAGTCTCTAGATCCATCCACCTCATGACAAATAACTCAATTTTGTTTCTTTTTATGGCTGAGTAATATTCCATCGTATATATGTGCCACATCTTCTTTATCCATTCATCTGTCGATGGACACTTAGGTTGCTTCCATGTCCTGGCTATTGTAAATAGTGATGCAATGAACATTATGGGACATGACTCTTTTTGAATTATGGTTTTCTCAGGGTATATGCCCAATAGTGGGATTGCTAGGTCGTATGGTAGTTCTATTTTTAGTTTTTTAAGGAACCTCCATATTGTTCTCCATAGTGGCTGTATCAATTTACATTCCCACCAACAGTGCAAGAGGGTTCCCTTTTCTTCACACCCTCTCCAGCATTTATTGTTTGTAGATTTTTGGTTGATGGTCATTCTGACTCGTGTGAGGTGATATCTCATTGTAGTTTTGATTTGCATTTCTCTAATGATTAGTGATGTTGAGCATCCTTTCATGTGTTTGTTGGCAATCTGTATATCTTCTTTGGAGAAATGTCTATTTAGGTCTTCTGCCCATTTTTGGATTGGGTTGTTTGTTTTTTTGTTATTGAGCTGCATGAGCTCCTTGTATATTTTGGAGATTAATCCTTTGTCAGTTGCTTCGTTTGCAAATGTTTTCTCCCATTCTGAGGGTTGTCTTTTAATCTTGTTTATCATTTCCTTTGCTGTACAAAAGCTTTTAAGTTTCATTAGGTCCAATTGGTTTATTTTTGTTTTTATTTTCATTTCTCTAGGCATTGGGTCAAAAAGGATCTTGCTGTGATTTATGTCATGGAGTGTTCTGCCTATGCTTCCCTCTAAGCATTTTATAGTGTCTGGCCTTACATTTAGGTCTTTAATCCATTTTGAGTTGATTTTTGTGTATGGTGTTAAGAAATGTTCTAATTTCATTCTCTTACATGCAGCTGTCCAGTTTTCCCAGCACCACTTATTGAAGAGGTTGTCTTTTCTCCATTGTGTATTCTTGCTTCCTTTATCAAAATAAGGTGACCATATGTGCATGGGTTTTTCTCTGGGCTTTCTGGGTTTTTTTTGTTTTTTTTTGCAGTATGCGGGCCTCTCACTGTTGTGGCCTCTCCTGTGGCGGAGCACAGGCTCTGGACGCACAGGCCCAGTGGAAATGGCTCATGGGCCTAGCTGCTCTGTGGCATGTGGGATCTTCCCAGACCGGGGCACGAACCTGTGTCCCCTGCATTGGCAGGCGGACTCTCAACCACTATGCCACCAGGGAAGCCCTATCTCAGGGCTTTCTATCCTGTTCCATTGATCTATAATTCTGTGTTTGTGCCAGTACCCCACTGTCTTGATTACTGTAGCTTTGAGGTATAGTCTGAAGTCAGGGAGCCTGAGTCCTCCAGCTCCATTTTTTTCTCGAGATTGCTTTGGCTATTCGGGGTCTTTTGTGTTTCCATATAAATTGTGAAATTTTTTGTTGTAGGTCTGTGAAAAATGCCATTGGTAGTTTGATAGGGATTGCATTGAATCTGTAGATTGCTTTGGGTAGTAGAGTCATTTTCACAATGTTGATTCTTCCAATCCAAGAACATGGTATATCTCTCCAACTGTCTGTATCCTGTTTAATTTTTTTCATCACTGTCTTATAGTTTTCTGCATATAGGTCTTTTGTCTCCTTAGGTAGCTTTATTCCTAGGTATTTTATTCTTTTTGTTGCAGTGGTAAATGTGGGAGTGTTTTTTAAATTTCTCTTTCAGATTTTTCCTCATTAGTGTATAGGAGTGTAAGAGATTTCTGTGCATTAATTTTGTATCCTGCTATTTTACCAAAGTCATTGACTAGCTCTAGTAGTTTTCTGGTAGCATCTTTAGGATTCTCTTTGTATAGTATCATGTCATCTGCAAACAGTGACAGCTTTACTTCTTCTTTTCCGTTCTTTTTCTTCTCTGATTGCTGTGGCTAAACCTTCCAAAACTATGTTGAATAATAGTGGTGAGAGTGGGCAACCTTGTCTTATTCCTGAACCTTGTCTTATTCCTGATCTTAGTGGAAATGGTTTCAGTTTTTCACCATTGAGAACAATGTTGGCTGTGGGTTTGTCATATATGGCCTGTACTATGTTGAGGTAAGCTCCCTCTTTGCCTATTTTCTGGAGAGTTTTTAAAATCATAAATGGGTGTTGAATTTTGTCAAAAGCTTTTTCTGTGAGATTATCATATGGGTTTTATCCTTCAATTTGTTAATATGGTGTATCACATCGATTGATTTGTATATATCGAAGAATCCTTGCATTCCTGGGATAAACCCCAGTTGATCATGGTGTATGATCCATTTAATGTGCTTTTGGATTTTGTTTGCTAGTATTTTGTTGAGGATTTTTGCATCTATGTTCATCAGTGATATTTTTGTGTTTATCTTTGTCTGGTTTTGGTATCAGGGTGATGCTGGCCTCGTAGAATGAGTTCGGGAGTGTTCCTCCTTCTGCTATATTTTGGAAGAGTTTGAGAAGGATAGGTGTTAGCTCTTCCCTTAATGTTTGATAGAATTTGCCTGTGAAGCCATCTGGTCCTGGGTTTTTGTTTGTTGGAAGATTTTTAATCATAGTTTCCATTTCAATGCTTGTGATTGCTCTGTTTATGATTTCTCTTTCTTCCTGCTTCAGTCTTGGAAGGTTGTGCTTTTCTAAGAATTTGTCCATTTCTTCTAGGTTGTCCATTTTATTGGCATATAGTTGCTTGTGGTAATCTCTCACAATCCTTTATTTTTCTGCAGTATCACTTGTTACTTCATTTTCATTTCTAATTCTGTTGATTTGAGTCTTCTCCCTTTTTTTCTTGATGAGTCTGGCTGAAGTTTTATCAATTGTTTATTTTCTCAAAAAAGCAGCTCTTAGTTTTATTGATCTTTGCTATCATTGCCTTCATGTCTTTTTCATTTATTTCTGATTTGATCTTTATGATTTCTTCTGCTAACTTTGGGGTTTTTTTGTTTTTCTTTCTCTAATTGCTTTAGGTGTAAGGTTAGATTGTTTATTTGAGATGTTTCTTGTTTCTTGAGGTAGGATTTTATTGCTATAAACTTCCCTCTTAGACCTGCTTTTGCTGCATCCCATGAATTTTGTGCCGTCGTGTTTTCATTGTCATTTGTTTCTAGGTATTTTTTGATTTCCTCTTTGATTTCTTCAGTGATCACTTCGTTATTAATGTATTGTTTAGCCTCCATGTGTTTGTATATTTTACAGATTTTTTCCTGTAATTGCTATCTAGTCTCATAGTGTTGTGGTCGGAAAAGATACTTGATGTGTTTTCAATTTTCTTAAATTTACCAAGGCTTGAGTTGTGACTCAAGATATGATCTATCCTGGAGAATGTTCCATGAGCACTTGAGAAGAAAGTGTATTCTGTTGTTTTTGGGTGGAATGTCCTATAAATATCAATTAGGTCCATCTAGTTTAATGCGTCATTTAAAGCTTGTGTTTCCTTATTTATTTTCATTATGGTTGATCTGTCTGTTGGTGAAAGTGGGGTGTTAAAGTTCCCTACTATTATCGTGTTACTGTCAGTTTCCCCTTTTATGGCTGTCAGCATTTGCTTATGTATTGAGGTGCTCCTATGTTGGGTGCATAAATATTTACAGTTGTTGTATCTTCTTCTTGAATTGATCCCTTGATCATTATGTAGTGTCCTTCTTTGTCTCTTGTAATAGTCTTTAAAGTCTATTTTGTCTGATATGAGAATTGCTACTCCAGCTTTCTTCTGATTTCCATTTACATGGAATATCTTTTTCCATCCGTTCACTTTCGGTCTGTATGTGCCCCTAGGTCTGAAGTGGGTCTCTTGTAGACAGCATATATACAGGTCTTGTTTTTGTATCAATTCAGCCAGTCTATGTTTTTGGTTGGAGCATTTAGTCCATTTACATTTAAGGTACTTATCGATATGTATGTTCCTATTCCCATTTTCTTAATTGTTTTGGGTTTGTTATTGTAGGTCTTTTCCTTCTCTTGTGAAGTTCCTTTAGCATTTGTTGTAAAGCTGGTTTGCTGGTGCTGAATTCTCTTAGCTTTTGGTTGTCTGTTAAGGTTTTAATTGCTCCGTTGAATCTGAATAAGATCCTTACTGGGTAGAGTAATCTTGGCTGTAGGTTTTTCCCTTTCATCACTTTAAATATGTCCTGCCAGTCCCTTCTGGCTTGCAGAGTTTCTGCTGAAAGATCAGCTGTTAAGCTTATGGGGATTCCCTTGTATGTTATTTGTTGCTTTTCCCTTGCTGCTTTTAATATTTTTTCTTTGTATTTAATTTTTGCTAGTTTGATTGATAATGTGTTTTGGCATGTTTCTCCTTCGATTTATCCTGTATGGGACTCTCTGTGTTTCCTGGACTTGATTATTTCCTTTCCCATATTAGAGTAGTTTTCAACTATAATCTCTTCAAATATTTCCTCAGTCCCATTTTTTTCCTCTTCTTTTTCTGGGACCCCTATAATTCGAATGTTGCTGTGTTTAATGTTGTCCCCCAGGTCTCTGAAACTGTCCTCAATTCTTTTCATTCTTTCTTCTTTATTCTGCTCTGCAGTAGTTATTTCCACTATTTTATCTTCCAGGTCACTTATCCGTTCTTCTGCTATTGATTCCTCCTAGAGAATTGTTAATTTCATTTATTCTGTTGCTCATCATTGTTTGGTGGCTCTTTAGTTCTTCTAGGTCCTTGTTAAATGTCTCTTGTATTTTCTCCATTCTGTTTCCTAAGAGTTTGGATCATCTTTACTATCATTACTCTGAATTCTTTTCCAGGTAGACTGCCTATTTCTTCTTCATTTGTTTGGTCTGGTGGGTTTTTA
The DNA here is from genome assembly GCF_963455315.2 of Globicephala melas. Taxonomy (NCBI): domain Eukaryota; kingdom Metazoa; phylum Chordata; class Mammalia; order Artiodactyla; family Delphinidae; genus Globicephala; species Globicephala melas. The sequence goes on from NC_083326.1 coordinate 55,857,630, forward strand.
CCTTGCTCCTTCATCTGCTGTGTATTTGTCTGTCATTTTGCTTAACTTCCTGTGTTTGGAGTCTCCTTTTCACAGGCTGCAGGTTCGTAGTTCCTGTTCTTTTTGTGTCTGCCCCCAATGGGTAAGATTGGTTCAGTGGGTTGTGTAGGCTTCCTGGTGGAGGAGACTGCTGCCTGTGTTCTGGTGGATGAGGCTGGATCTTGTCTTTCTGGTGGGCAGGACTGCGTCTGGTGGTGTGTTTTTGGGTGTCTGTGAACTTATGATTTTAGGCAGCACCTCTGCTAATGTGTGTGGTTGTGTTCCTGTCTTGCTAGTTGTGTGGCATGGGGTGTCCAGCACTGTAGCTTGCTGCTCGTTGAGTGGAGCTGGGTCTTAGCATTGAGATGGAGATCTCTGGGAGAGCTCTTGCTGACTAATATTATGTGGGGCTGGGAGGTCTCCTGTGGTCCAATGTCCTGAACTCAGCTCTCCCACCTCAGAGGCTCAGGCCTGACACCTGGCTGGAGCACCAAGACCCTGTCAGCCACACGGCTCAGAAGGGAGAAAAATAAATAAAATAAAATAAAGTTATTAAAATAAAAAATTTAAAAAAAATTTTAAAATAAAAATGTAATTAAAAAAGAAGAGCAACCAAACCAATAAACAAATCCACCAATGATAACAAGCATTAAAAACTAAACTAAGGTAAACATAAAGATCAGAAACTAGTCTGTCGCATACAGCAAACCCCCCAAGTGTACAGTTGCTCCCAAAGTCCACCGCCTCAATTTGGGATGATTTGTTGTCTATTCAGGTATTCCACAGATGCAGGTACATCAAGTTGATTGTGGAGATTTATTCCTCTGCTCCTGAGGCTGCTGGGAGAGATTTCCCTTTCTCTTCTTTGTTCACACAGCTCCTGGGGTTCAGCTTTGGATTTGGCCCCACCTCTGCGTGTAGGTCGCCTGAGGGCATCTGTTCCCACCCAGTCAGGACGGGGTTAAAGGAGCAGCTGATTAGGGGGCTCTGGCTCATTCAGCCGGGGGAAGGGAGGGGTACAGAATGAGGGGTGAGCCTGCAGTGGCAGAGGCCAGTGTGATGTTGCAACAGCCTGGGGCGTGCTATGTGTTCTCCCGGGGAAGTTGTCCCTGGATCACAGGACCCTGGCAGTGGTGGGCTGCACTGGCTCCTGGGAGTGGAGGTGTGGAGAGTGACCTGTGCATGCCCACAGGATTCTTGGTGGCTACAGCAACAGCATTAGTGTTTCATGCCCATCTCTGGTGTCTGTACTGATAGCTGTGGCTTGCGCCTGTCTTTGAAGCTCGTTTAGGCGGTGCTCTGAATCTCCTCTCTTCATGCACCCCAAAACAATGGTCTCTTGCCTCTTTGGCAGGTCCAGACTTTTTCCCAGACTCCCTCCTGGCTAGCTGTGGTGCACTAGCCCCCTTCAGGCTGTGTTCACGCAGCCAACCCCAGTCCTCTCCCTGGGATCTGACTGCCAAAGCCTGAGCCTCTGCTCCCAGCCCCCACCTGCCCTGGTGGGTGAGCAGACAAGCCTCTCGGGCTGGTGAGTGCTGGTCGGCACCGATCCTCTGTGCACGAATGTCTCTGCTTTGCCCTCTGCACCCCTGTTGCTGCGCTCTCCTCCGTGGCTCTGACGCTTCCCCCTGCTGCCCACTCCCTGTCTCCACCAGTGAAGGGCCTTCCTAGTGTGTGGAAACTTTTCCTTCTTCACAGCTCCCTCCCAGAGGTGCAGTTCCTGTCCCTATTCTTTGGTCTCTGTTTTTCCTTTTTCCTTTTGCTCTACCCAGGTACGTGGGGAGTCTCTTGCCTTTCGGGAGGTCTGAGGTCTTCTGCCAGCATTCAGTAGGTGTTCTGTAGGAGTTGTTCCACGTGTAGATGTATTTCTGATGTATTTCTGGGGAAGAAGGTGATGTCCGCGTCTTACTCCTCTGCCATCTTGAAGGTCCTCTTAATGTATTGTTGAATTCAGTTTGCTAGTATTTTGTTGAGGATTTTTGCATCTATATTCATCAGGGATATTGGCCTATAATTTGTGTGTGTGTGTGGGAGGGTATGTGTGTGGCATCCTTGTTTGATTTTGGTATCAGGGTAATTCTGACCTTGTAAAATGAGGGCAAGTCGTTTTTAAAGTCATTTTAAAACCTTGTTTGGAAGGTCATTTTAAAACCTTGTTTGGAAGTGTTCCCTCTTTGGTTTTTTGGGGAAGAGTTTGTGAAGAATTGATACTAATTCTTTAAATATTTAGTAGCATTTACCTGTGTGGCTGCCTGGTCCTGGATTTTTGTTTGTTGGGAGGTTTTTGATTATTGATTCAGTCTCCTTACTGGTAATTGGTCTGTTCAGATTTTCTATTTCTTTGTAGAAGTTGAAAATGTATTTAATACAGCTAACCTACTGAACATTGTAGCTTAGCCTAGCCTACCTTAAACATGCTCACACCAATTACATGAGCCTACAGTTGGGCAAAATCATCTAACTCAGTCTATTTTAAAATAAAGTGTAATTTATTGAGCTTCTACTGAAAGTGAAAAACAGAATGGTTGTTAAGTGCACTGGCTGTCTACCCTGTGATTATATGGCTGACTGGGAGCTGTCCAGCACAAGAGAGAATCATACAGAAGATTTACATTCAGATTTGAAGGACAGTTTCTACTAAACGCATGTCACTTTTGCACCATCATAATTCAGGGACTATCTGTACATCTCTAGAAATTTATTGATTTATTCTAAGTTCTTGGTGTACACTTGTTTATAGTAAAATTGTTCATAGTCTCCTTGATCTTTTGTATTTCTGTGGTAATCAGCTGTAATGTCTCCTCTTCGATTTCTGATTTTGAGTCCTCTCTTTTTTTCCTTGGTGATACTAGCTAAAGGTTTGTCAATTTTGTTTCTTTTCTAAAAAAACAAGTGACTTAGTTTCATTGATCATTTTTAGTCTCTATTTCATTGAACTCCACTCTGAACTTGGTCATTTTCTCTCTGTGTACTAACACCGGACGTCATTTCTTCTTCTCTTTTGAGTTCTTGGGGTGTAAAGTGAGGTGGTTTATTTGAGATGTTTCTTGCTTCTCGATGTAGCCATTTATCATTATGAAAGCCCCTCTTCGAACTTTTCCCATAAGTTTTGTTATGTTGTATTTTTACTTGCCTCCAGGTATATTTTGATGTTTTTTGCCCCACTGATTGGTCAGTAACATGTGTAATCTCCACATATTTGCGACTCTGCAGTTGTATTCTCCTAACTGATTTCTAGTTTCATACTGTTATGGATGGAAAATATGCTTGACATGACTTCCCCCTTCTTAAATTTCATAAGACTTGTTTTAACATATGACCTATTGTGAAGAATGCCCCATGTATGCTTGAGAAGATTGTGTATTCTGTTGCTTTTTTAGATGGTATGTTCTGTACATGTCTGTTAAGGTCACTGATGTACTTAACTAATGTCATTTAAGGCTGCTATTTCCTTACTGATTCTCTGGGGTGATCTATCCACTGATTAACATCCCTACTCTGTTTCTCTCCTTAGGTCTGTTAATCTTTGCTTTATATAATTAGGTTGTCCTCTTTTGGGTGCATAACTATTTACAAATGTTAAATTCTCTTGTTGGATTGACCCCTTTATCATTATATAATGACCTTCCCGATTCCTTATTACCGTCTTTGTCTAGAAGTCTATTTTGTTTGATCTAAGTACAACTCCTCCAGCTTTCTTTTGGTTTCCATTTGCATGCATTATCTTTTTCCGTCCCTTCACTTACATTCTGCATGTGCCCTTACATCTGAAGTGAGTCTCTTTTAGACAGGATAGAGATGTGTCTTGTTTTTTATAATCCATTCAGCCACTCTCTGTCTTTGGATTGGAGCATTTAATCCATTTACATTTGAGTAAAGCTTTACATTTTTGCACCACACCCCATGTGTTGTTTCTGATGTCACCATTTACGTTGTTTATCTATCTTGTGTATCCATTAACAAATTACTGTAATTACAGTTTTTACCTTTTCTGCCTTTTAACCTTCATACTAGATGTATAAATGGTTAACCAATCACCTTTATACATCATTAGAGTATTCTGAATTTTACTACATATTTACCAGGGAAATTTATACTGTCATATGTTTTGTTACTAATTAGAGCCCTTTACTATCAGTAAAGAAGTCCTTTTACCATTTCTAGTAAGGCTGCTGTAGTGGTGATGAACTCCTTCAGCTTTTGCTTGTTAGGAAAACTCTTTATCTGTCCTTCAAATCTGAAGGAAAACTTTTGTGGGTAGAGTATTCTTGACCAGCAGTTTTTTTCCTTTCAGCACTTTGAATATATCATACTACTCCCTTCTGGCCTGCAGTGTTTCACCTGAGAAAACCACTAATAGTCTTGTAGGGGGTTCCCTTGTACAAAACGAGTTGTTTTTCTCTTCAAGAGTCTCTAATTGTAAAGTGTCTTGATATGACTGTCTTTGGTTTATCTTATTGAAACTCCCAGGGCTTCCTGGATCTGAATGACTGTTTCCTTTCCCAGGTTAGGGTCGTTGTCAGCCATTATTTCTTCAGATAAATTTTCTGCCCTTTTCTCTTCTTCTGGACTCCTAATAATGCCAGTGTTGTCTGCTTGATATTATCCTCTAAGTCCATGAAGCTATCTTTCCTCTTTTTCATTCTTTTTTCTTTTTGCTGCTCGGATAGGGTGAGTTCCACTGCCCCGTCTTTGAGTTCACAGATCCTATCCTCTGTATCTAGTCTGTAGTTGAACTCCTCTAGAGCACTTTTCAGTTGTTACTACATTCTTCAGCTCTGTGACTTCTATTTGTGCTTCCTTATATTTTTCATTTCTTTGTTGAAAATTCTCACTTTGTCCATCCATTCCTCGCGTGAGCTCTGTGAGCATCTTTATGACTATTATATTGACTCTTTACTAAGTAAATCACTTATCTCCATTTCATGAAGGACTTTTCCCTGAGGTTTTATCTTGTTCTTCCATTTGGAACATATTCCTCTGTTTCTTTCTTTTGCTTGACTCTTGTTGGTTTCTGTGCATTAGCTAAAACTGCCACCTCTCCCAGTTTTGAAGGAGTGACCTCATGTAGGGGATGAAACTTAACCCTGCCCCAGCTCGTGGTTTTCTCTCAAACCTTCGTGATTGTTCAAGGAGCCTACTTGATTTTTAAAGGTTCCCTACTTTAGGGCATGCCATGATCAACCAACGTTCCAGAGGTGAGTATCTCAATAAACAGATTTAGGCTGACTGGAAGCCATACCCTTAGGCAAAAGTATGCAAATATTCCTTTTTCAAGGGGAGACTGGCAGAGGGGTATTTCTATCTGCTCTCTCTACACTGAGCCCTGGGGTGAGAGTTAAGAACTGTTTTTTCTTCTTTGCTACCATCACATTGAACTTGTGAACACAAGCCCTGCTGGTCACTGAGCCCGGATAACAAGAACTATGGTCTCTGGTTGGCAGACCCAAGAGTCAGTGTGCCTGACATGTACACAAGGCTCCTTTCTTGGACACACTGATGACCTGAGGTCAGGGAGGGCGTAAAGATGGGCTATGCCTTTCTCCTCTGGCTAGGATTGTAATTGGCCCCTTCCTGTGTGTGTAATTATAAGCCTGCCCCTTGGGCCACAGCTATGAAAATAAGCAAAGAAGCCTCTCTCACAGAAAGACTGGGGTGTGTTTCAGTCTGCTCTCTCCCGTGCTATGCCTTGGGGGTGGGGTAGCCAATTAAGAACTTGTTCTCCATTTGTAACAGTCCTGCAGGGCCTGTGAGTGAAAGCCTCACTGGCCACCAGAACCTGGCAATATAGTGCTGTCCCCTGGTCAGCAGGTGCCAGTGAATATCCAACCTCCTTTTTGAGAGGTGCTGACAAGCTGGGGCAAGGAAGGGTGCACAACGGTACCTGCTGGCCTCCTCTGTGAAGAGCATTTCACAGGCCCCTGGATGAGTGTTCTGCCCCTCAGGCTGAAGCTTTAGGATAAGGAAATAAGCCTCTTTCACAGAAAGACTGGGCACTTGGCTGCCTCTGCTCTGGGACCTGGAGAGGAGAACCTGTACCAGCCCTTGAAGAGCTATTTCTCACTTCACTATAGACTTGTGGGTCTTGGTGGCTTTCAAAGTTTGATGTCTTGGGGCTCATGTCTCAGGTGCAGATCTTAAATGTTGGGGCAACCAATGTGGGGTTCAAACCCTTCCCTCTTTAGGGAAAAGCTCAAGGTTATGCGTTCCCTCTTGATTAGGAGGAGTTGCTGTGCTGTGCGTGGGGTTTAGGGCCTCTCCTACATGCTGCGACATTTTTTTCCCTCCAGTGTGTACATTTTTCTGTATGTGGGTTCTGGGAGAGCAGGTGAGTTTAGGATCCTCCTATGACCACCTCGAACTGGAATTTCCCCTCTGTTCCCTCCTCTGTGAAATGCAGGTATGGCAATGTTTAACGCAATAAAAAAACAAGGTGACTGTATCGAAATAGGGCTGTGCTGAGGAATACATGGGATACAGCACATGTTAAAACATTCAGCACATCACTGGGCTCGTGTGAAGCACTCAGTAGAACAAACCATTATATTACCACCTGTTTTCATCATTGTGAGTTAGATACTGTGTTTCTGTATTGGTTTGCTCTCCTGTCATTATGTGGTGACGTCTCTCAAGGATTTACATGCTTATTGCATAAGCCACATGGACACTAGTCAACATTCACTTAGGGAATAACCTCAAAAAAATCAGCCTATCTTTAGTTTTAGATTGTCTTAGTTTTAGATTGTTATTCTATTATGGTTTTCCCTTTTCTGCCAATGCAAGCTAAGAAGTCAAAATTTCCAAATTTTATTTCCTTACCTATCACATAAACCATTTTAAAAAATGGAGTTAGTTACTAATGAATCCTGGTAGGTGTTTGCTCTATCTGGGCAGCCCACCCATTAGGATTTTTTAGTAGAATTTTATTACATAGAAACAACAATGTTACTTTGTCCAGCTACTCTGGCAAATGAAAATATCAAGTTGTCATCCCTTTACAAAACCATACACCTAAGTTTTCAAGTACAGTTACATAAACAAAAACACCTATGGTTACAAGGTGTTTGTATGTTCTTAGTGTTTAATCTTTAGACCCAAGCAACAAAGACTCCATGCAGAAAGCTGAAGAGGTTTTCATCATGCTAGAGGTTTTTTCAGAGTCAAGGTTTTCAAAAAGACAGGTAAGCTGGTGGCTAGAAATAGCTTCTGAAGATATATCACATCTGTCCAAAAATGAAAATCATTTTTCATGCCCAGCATTTTCTAACTTTCACAGAACAATGCAGAAAGTGTTTTATTCTCATGCTGTGAAAGACAAACCAAAACCAATGATGTGGAAAAATAATGATCTCCATTATAATGAGCTCCATTTCTCTACACTTACCATAGCTTTTTATTCAAGTAGCACAAGTGCTCAACACGCTGCTTTTAGGGGGTTATATTTTTCTGACTTTTGAACCAATGTGCCAAAGGGAAACAAGGTTATTCAAGGGCAAAAGTAGAAGAACAAATGATGAAGTATAGGAAGGGAGTGATATCTGCCAGTTTTCTTTTGACTTATGCCTCTTTCCCTGAACAAGTGGGTGCAGGGGGCCAGGTTTTTGCTTTACTGTCTGGCATTATCAATCCTTTGTGGACAGTATTAACCAAACATTCCTTGAGATTCCATTATTATTTCTGTATTTCAGCTGATGTTGGGACAACCACCATGGCAGCACCAAACGTTTGCTTAGTCATTACATATTCACTCATTCAACAAATTAATGACAAAATTGTTGAAATAAGGAGAGTACCAGGTGTAAGACTGGGGAGGGATAGAGTGGAGGAGACTATCACGTGCCCATGGCAGGATGGCGTTTTCTCTTCCCTTTGTTACTTGTTTCCCTTCCTCTCCTTATTCTATTGGGAATGGAAAATTTTAGCATAATAACCCATGGCAGTTATGGTATGAGTGTGATTAAAGAATGACAGTGTCTCTTGGCAGGAATGTAAATTGGTTCAGCCACTATGGAAAACAGTAAGGTGGTCCCTCAAATAATTAAAAATAGAATGATCTAGCAATCCCACTCCTGGGTATATATCTGAAGGAAGTGAAATCACTGTCT